>NC_090929.1:1513666424-1513971878 GCF_040938575.1 Ambystoma mexicanum | reverse complement strand
GGGAGAGGATGAGAGTGGAAGGAGGAGCAGAGGAAAGTACATGGTTCGACAATTTGTTCAGCTGGATACCATCATGGGTAAATGTGGCAATTAAAATACTGGTCCCCATCATCGTTTTTGTGCTCTTGTTCTTTTGTGTGTGCCAACTGGGACTGCAGTGTTGTGAGAAAAGCATGCCAACCTCGGCTATGATGATGGTGACAATGGGCCGACCGACAACGGTAGCTGCCATGATAGATGCACAGATGCAAACAGGGGAGTACACCATACCACAGTACAGGATGACGGCCATTTACAGGCAATATGGGGACATAGTGGATAATTTGCATTACACAACAATAAAGGAGCCAAGAGAGTTGCAATGGTACCAAGAAGTATGGGTAGATCTAGATGGGGACGGAGGTATTTACTTAACATGTACCCCAGATGAATATGCCAGAAGAGGGAACAGCCTTAGAAGTGTTTGCAGAGCTTGGATACCCATAAAAGGTACCCACGCGTGGGACGAGGCGGTGGCAGAGGTTGAGTACTACCGAAGGGAGAATGAAAAGAATAAAAAGTAGAAGTATTTGTTACTTTAGATGTAACAAAGGGGGGAATGTGTGGGCCCCTCGCTACCATCACTTCTCAGTGCCTCTAGTGATGGGTACGCACCTCGCCCTTATGCGATACTAACTTTTGGTTATATTCGCGTAGATGGGACCACTGAGCAGGACACAGGGCATCCATTTTCTGTACCCCCTTTTGACTCCATCTTGGTAACTAGGCCTCACTGCGATAGTACAAAATGCATCTCTCCCTTTTGTCTGTCGCTATAGCTCGGAGCACATGGCCCCCAACCTCGTCCCCACTCCAACTGGAAAACTCAGCGGCTCCATTCTCATGCTGAGGCTGGAGCTGCTTGCAACAAATAATGAATGTAACATATCCCTTTTCCTGTGAGATCACTGTCCTGCATGTGAACCGACATGAGCCAAGCACAGAGCTCGTCCATCTCCACAAAAGTGTCCTTGCCCTCTTACCCTCGCCAATCGAAACTTATTACCATTCTAACCCTGTGTCCTTGCAAGGCATCCCTTTCATGTGCCAGACTGCCAACCTCGCTATGGAGCCCACCCAACAGACCCCCCAGCTAACATTAGACCCCGGTGCAGTATATTGTGCCCAATACTAACAAGTGCCACATACCTGAGATTCTTGTGAGACTAACCCTATAGTTCAATGACAGTATTATAGTGGTCAAGGCCCTTAAACCTGTGACCTGTGTAACCCAAATGTGTAGATGGTGTAAACCCTTGAGTGATTTGTATAACGACATGAGACACGACTTAGGGGGTAATTCATAGAATCAAGCGCACAAGGGCGCACGCGGCTGGCGCACAGTGTGCGCGTGCGAATCCCTGCGCCAGCCGCGTGCGCCAAAACCCATTTCCGCGCACAGCGTATTCATGGATTCCAGCCACCAAAACCAGCCGTGGCGCACAGTGGCGCAGCGACCTTGCAGCAGCGCCAGTAACGCCCCCAAGAACGCCTTCCGCGCAGGGAAAAGCCATCAAAATCCCCAATCCAGCGCAAAGGGCTGCGCTAACCCTGTACCAGCACGGCAAGCGGGCTATGTGTATTTCAGGGGTACGCGTGAAGTTTCTCACGCGATCGGGCCTGGGGGAGCATGCCACATGTATTTCAGGGGTTCGCGTGAAGTTTCTCACGCGATCGGGCCTGGGGGAGCGGGCTACGTGTATTCCAGGGGTTCGCGTGAACTTTCTCACGCGATCGGGCCTGGGGGAGCGTGCTACGTGTATTTCAGGGGTTCGCGTGAACTTTCTCACGCGATCGGGCCTGGGGGAGCGGGCTAACTGTATTTCAGGGGTTCGCGTGAACTTTCTCACGCGATCGGGCCTGGGGGAGCGGGCTACGTGTATTTCAGGGGTTCGCGTGAACTTTTTCATGCGATCGGGCCTGGTTGAGCGTGCTATGTGTAATTCAGGGGTTCGCGTGAACTTTTTCACGCGATCGGGCCTGGGGGAGCGGGCTACGTGTATTTCAGGGGTTCGCGTGAACTTTTTTCACGCGATCGGGCCTGGGGGAGCGGGCTACGTGTATTTCAGGGGTTCGCGTGAACTTTTTCACGCGATCGGGCCTGGGGGAGCGGGCTATGTGTATTTCAGGGGTCGCGTGAACTTTCTCACGCGATCGGGCCTGGGGGAGCGGGCTACGTTATTTCAGGGGTTCGCGTGAAGTTTCTCACGCGATCGGGCCTGGGGGAGCGTGCTACGTGTATTTCAGGGGTTCGCGTGAAGTTCCACACGCGATTGGCCTGGCCGCGTGTATTTCAGGGTTGCGTGGGAAGTTCCACACGCGATTGTCCTGGGCGCGTGTATTTCAGGGGTGCGCGGGAAGTTCCACACGCGATTGTCCTGGCCGCGTGTATTTCAGGGGTGCGTGGGAAGTTCCACACGCGATTGGCCTGGGCGCGTGTATTCCAGAAGTGCGCGGGAAGTTCCACACGCGATTTGGCTGCGTGCGGGTATTACAGGGGTGCGCACGAAGTTTTACACGCAATTTCAGCAGGGTACGTGGATTTCAGGGGTGCCGGGGAGTCCTACATGTGATTTGCCAGTGTGGGTCCTCCCAGGTGTTCCCTGTACACCCTCCACGGCCCCTGCAGGCAGCCCACACCACAGGGGACTACCCTGCATCCCTGGTCATGTCCCGCAGGCAGCCCACCCAACATGGGCATGCCCCCCAGCAAAGGCACATGTCTCCTTGCACCAATGATCACCAACTCATGTCCCCTTGCACCCCCACCCCCAGCATTGCGGGGCACCTGCCAGCAGGTCCCCACCCATGTCTCCCAGCACCACCACCTCCCCAGTCACCAGGGGCAGCCTCCACCAGGCCCCCACCCATGTCTCCCAGCACCCCCACCCCCCCAGTCACCAGGGGCAGCCTCCACCAGGCCCCCACCTATGTCTCCCACCACCCCCACCCCCCCAGTCACCAGGGGCAGCCTCCACCAGGCCCCCACCCATGTCTCCCAGCACCCCCACCCCCCCAGTCACCAGGGGCAGCCTCCACCAGGCCCCCACCCATGTCTCCCAGCACCCCCACCCCCCCCAGTCACCAGGGGCAGCCTCCACCAGGCCCCCACCCATGTCTCCCACCACCCCCACCCCCCCAGTCACCAGGGGCAGCCTCCACCAGGCCCCCACCCATGTCTCCCACCACCCCCACCCCCCAGCACTGTGGGGCACCTGCCAGCAGGCCCCCACCCATGTCCCATCCATGCCCCCCTGCACCTGGGTCCCAACAATCCCCAATCATGTCCGTAATGGCCATCCTCCCCTGCCAAAAGGCCCAACCAACTATCACATCCACCCACATATCAAAGGCAATTACATGTTACACACCCAATGTAAATAATGCAAATGAACACATGTCTGTCACACACAATGGCTGCAAGTGAATGTTAAAACACCCAACATGACATGCATGAAAGGAATGAGATGATACGACACATTGAAGGATGAAAATAAAAATGTATTGAAAATCAACAAGAATGGAAATGAAATAAGAAAAAACACAAAGCAAAACAACAAAAAGAAGTTGAATGTCCATGAAATAAATCCAAAAAATCCAAAAATCCATAGAAGAACTATATACAAGACAATCCCGGGTCCATGAGCCCAACCAAATGAAACCTAACTACGTCAACTAACTAAAAACTGAACTATATACAAAAAAGTGGCGCATTGTCCAATCGCAACCAAATAAAAAAAAATAATAATTCAAAGGAAACCTACCACTAACTATATAACTATATACAATGGCAGCGGGCAAGTCCTGCGGCTCACTCAGTGATGTTGCCGGCCAGGGCATCATCGAACTCCATGTCGATGTCCTGGAGGCGGGACTCTGTCCTGGCCCCGAGGTCTCGCAGGGATAACCCCATGTTCACCTCAAACTCCCTGCGAGCTTCCTCGAGGCACTCAGCCCGCCTCAACGCCCGACGCATGGAGAACTCCGCCCTGACCATGGTGAGCCGCTCCTCTTCCGCCCGCTGCCGCTCCGCACCTATCCGCTGGACCAACTGCTCCCACACGGAAGACACTTCCATCCCAGGGTTCTCCTGCCCTCCGGCCGATGCCTGCCCCTCTGATCTTGATGGCCCCGAGCCATGATGCCTCCCACGTCGAGCCTGCTGCTGCCTCCAACGCCACTGCCTCTGCCAGCACAACGGCATCCAGGATGATGGAAACCACCGACGCCGTCGTGCACGTGCCCTGCCCGATGATGCCGTCACATCCTCCATCTGCTGGGGTCCAGTTGCTGTGTTGTCCACCCCTGCTGGACCTCTGACTCCCGACTGTGGCAGGGATGGGATCCCCACCGAGCTGGCTGCATTGGTCAGGGCAGGTCCACAGGGGGCCCTGGTGGCATCTGGGCCGGAAGATGGCAAGGAGAAGGACTGGCGTATAGTCTCCACAGAGGAGGAGAGGGCTGCCAGATTGGCCGACACATGCAGGAAACCCCCGAACATGGCCGATCCCAATTGGGCCACGTCGGCACGGTGCTCTTCGTGATGACGTGCGTGCTCCTCCTGGGAAGCACGCACAGCATCACGAATCACAGCCGTGCGCATCGCGACCCCAATCAGGACCTTCTCCACACGGCCAGGGGTCCCCTCATCCGCAGGTGGAGGGGAGTCAGATGACATGACATGGACATCCCCTCTACCTGCGGACGGGCCTGGGACGGGGCATCCCTGCTGGTGCAAGGTGGTGCACCCACAGGTTCAGGGACAGCGATATGCACAGGCCCCTCCACGGTGACCTGTGCTGTCTCCTGCCCCTGCCCCTGGACTGCACCACTTGCACCAGCAGGGGTGCCCCCACCAGGCCCCATGTGCGCCTCAGTGGCGGCCTCCTCCTCCTCTGTGGAAACCACCAACCTGGATGGCTCCTCGCTGTCTACCGCCGTAGCAGGCCCCTGTGGGGGCTCACCCACCCCTTCCGCTGCAGCCGTGGGGGCATCCCCGCCGCCTTGCTCCACAGCGCCGTCTCCGCCCTCTCCTTCACTAGCCGCTGCGTAGAGGGAGACATAGAACACAAGCATCAGGGTACTGTACAATGGTCCCCTAGACAGGAAGCAATAGCAGATGAGTGCCACTGTCAAAGTAAACTTCCAACATGTCACACCACAACACATGTGTCAGTCCAGGCAAAACTCACACAGTGACAGTCATGGTGCGTGCCATGGACATTTCAATGCATGTCCAATGGACTCTCGAATCATACAATGTAATGGGACTCACATGCATCATGGGTCATGCCTATCACATGCACACACTTCACCTCAGTCACATCCATCTGGCCCCGTACACCCCAATCACAGTGCATACAAGGATGACTAGGCTGCATCAGTGAATCAGTACATTGTCACAGACATGTGTCATGCATCCATGGCACTCACAAGTCACAGACACGCAGGTCAGGCACACAGACATGGATACCACATATGTATCTGGCATCAGCACCCATCCCTCGCTCCCACCCATGTCCAGGAACAGAGACTGCCATGCTCTCATGTGTGCAATCTGCACAGGGCTCCCCATGTCGCATTCAAACACATGCAACAACCGTGCGGTTCACACATTACAGGTCGCACATGCATTCCCATGATGTCCCTGCACACATACATGCGTACATGGCCTATGTCACAAATGCAGGCAAGTATCAGACAACCAGCACACTGCAACATGCCCTGTCTCACACAGCAATGCTTGGCCACTTACCGCTCAACTCCACGAGGCGCCGGGCCTTCATGAGGGTCCTGGACCTCAAGTCCTCCCAGCGCTTCTTGACCTTCTGGATGGTGCGGGTTGCCACCCCCTCCGCGTTGATGGCAACCACACAGTCGGCCCAGATCCTATCCCGTCCTTCCCTGTTGGCGCGGGACGATCCGAAGAGGGCATCATACTGCCCCAGGACTTGCTCCACCAGGACACCAACTTCGGTGGCAGTGAAGCTGGTGCCCCTCTGCCCCTCTGGCCGGGGGTTGCCACTGGGGTCAGATGTGGATGTGCCCGACATGGCAACCCCAGGGGCAGGAGTGGGTGGGCAACTGGGTCCTGGGGCTGGGCTGTGGAGCGATGTTAATCGAGTCGGGAGTCTTCTGTACCAGCAGGGGTGGACACAGCAACTGGACCCCTGCAGATGGCTGATGTGCAGGCACCAAATGGCAGGGCACGGTGGCAGCAGGCAGGCAGGCAGCAGCAGATGGCACGTGGGAGGCTGCTCGGGGCACTGGGGGGCAGTGAATCGGCCTTCTGGGCAGGAGCGTGGTCTTCCGTGTGTTTTCGCGTGGCCAGCTTGATACGGAGTGATTTGGCACGTGAAACATCTGCACGTCAGCGTGTAATTCGAGGAAAGGCCCTTAGCGCGTAAGCGCGTCTGCACGCATACGCATTTTCATTGGACAGAAGGCCCCTCAAGCGCAAACGCCCCTGTGACGTGACGCGTACAGACGTGCATGCGCATTTCAGCGCGCGTGAAAAACTGCACGTCCACGTGTAATACGAGGAAAGGGCCTATGCGCGTAAGTGACGTGACGCGCGCAGGTTTTTCCCTCATTGCACGTGATGACAGAACACACGTGGATTTCCACCAATCGCGTGTGAAAGTTCCCGGCACCCCGGAACACACGTACCCAGGCTAATCGCGTGTGGAACTTCCCGGGCACCCCGAAACACACGTACCCAGGCCACTTGCGTGTACGCACACTCCCCTCCGATCACACGCGATGACACTCGGACCGTATCCGAACACGGGAAACACGCGCACGGCAAAAGACGTGCACAGGCGTCAACGCGTCTGCCACACGAAGACAGGCGGAAGCGTCCCTGCGCACAGCATAAAAGTGCGCGCAAACAACAAACGCGTATATACAGCTACGATGAATGCCCCATTTGTCGCTGCACTGAGCGTGGGACACCGCAGGAGGAGGAGAATAGCCAGGGCACGCATTTTCGCAACACGGACAAGCCTTTTTGGGATGCCTGATGACCAGGTCTATGGCAGGTATAGGTTTCCACCCCATATCATCCTAGACCTGGTCAGGGAGTGGGAAGATGACCTCACATCCCCCACCCTTTGCTCCCAAGCATTGAGCCCCTTGGAGAAGGTGCTCAATGTCCTGCATTTTTTGGCCACTGGGTCATTTCAGCGGACCACTGCCATAGTGGGGGGGGTCTCACAGGCCACGCAGTCACGCTGCCTACACCAGGTACTGGCAATCATGACAGCGCGCCCCTCAGTCCGCAGGCACATATACATGCCCAGAACACCCGCAGAAAGGCAGGCCGTTGTCCTGGATTTTTTCAGGGTGGCACACTTCCCCAAAGTGCTCGGTGCCATAGATTGCACCCATGTGGCCCTTCGTCCACCTAGGGCCATTGAGCACATCTACCGAAACCGCAAGCACTGGCATTCCATCAATGTACAGGTGGTATGTGATGCAAAGGGAATCATCACCTCTGTCTATGCAAACTACCCTGGCTCCACCCATGACAGTTTCATATACAGAATGTCCGCCCTGAGCCGGGCCCTGGAAGCTGGGCAGCATGGCGACACATGGCTCCTAGGTCAGTACAAATGCCCTTGCACATGCATGCAAGTCACACACAGACAAATATCCAAACCCTAATTATCTCAACTATTATCATCTCCCCAGGGGACAGTGCCTACCCTCTGAGCAACCACATGATGACGCCAATCCGGAACCCCACCACACCACCCCAGGTAAGATACAACGCCGCCCATATTGCAACCAGGGGCATAGTGGAGCGCACATTCGGAGTGCTCAAGTCACGTTTCCGCTCCCTTGACCGCTCTGGTGGGCAACTACTCTATGCACCACCAGTAGTGTGCAGGATCATTGTGGCAGCATGTGTCCTGCACAATGTTGCAACACGGCAGGGCGTCCTGGTGGACATGGTGGTGCCCCCACATCCCCAACCACAGGCGCTGCCCATGGGAGGGGACAGGGCACGTGGCGAGGAAGCCCGGACCCAGCTTGTGGCCACATTTTTCACCTAAACTCCCACCCCTGCGGAGTGCACACAGGCCTGGCACATACCAGGTGACAATCGATGATGACAAAGAGACAGTCAACTGTCACAACCTTACCACCCTGAGATAGTTGCCATGGAAGTGCCACATCGTCTGCATCCCTAGCTACTTAAACACAAGCTATCCTGTGTGACCAAAAGGCACACATATGACATATGACATGATATGGGCCATACACAAGTATTCCAAGGCGCAATGAGGCAGGGAGGGGGGAACAAGGGAACACAGAGAACGGTACTACTAGGCCAGTTGTCATTGGGATCGTGCAAGTGCAGGGGTAGGGGGAATGGGAAAAGTGCAAGGGGAAGGGTGGGGGGGAGTCCAGTACAGGGGAAGTAGCCCGAAAAAATAATACATAGGTCACCTGGTGGCAACTACAAAGGTGAGTGCAGACAAGTGCTGGGAAGGGAGGGCTGTAGGGATAGAGAGACAGTACTGCAGTGCAGGGGTTGCCAGGGAGGCAGTGCAAGTGGAGAGTGGCTGGGCCAGGGACCAAGGTCGGTGAGAGTGGCCCAGTTGCAGCTCCTGTGCAGTTCCAGTGGAGAATTCTGCAAGGGAGAGGCAGGTAGTAAGCAGAAGCAAAGAGGAAGGACTTGAGGTGCTTCCAGAACTGGAGATGATTCCCCTCAAGTTCAAGTCAGGCCGGAAGTCTGTTCCAGGGGAGGGCCCTGCTGCGGAGAGAAATCTACCCCCAGCTAGTTGCTCTGAGAAGCGGATGACACGGACATGCAAGGTGTGCATCACACACACCTGCAAACCAGGCCATGGCCATCACTGTCATGTCACACAAACCCTCCCAAACATCAACATGTCATGGCACGCAATACCCATACACCAATGCAGTAACGATAAGGTACACATTGCCATGTCCTAAATGCACAGTGGCATCGGACACTGCTGCCTGACCCGGAATCAGATGAAATGACAGACCAACAACCTCCCACCCAAAATAAGTCATTTCCAAATGCATTACAACAGTCGTGGACGTAACATCACAATGAATGCCTGTCTACATGCACATCATGCATTGCAAAATCAACACTGCAGCTCATGTGTGCAGTGTCCTACTCCTGCATCACACTGCTCAGTGCACAGCACAGTGAACAGCCATTGTGTGTGATGCACACCCTGAGCATCACATCTAAGTGACAGACCACGTCAAACATCAAATCAGGCATGTACTGGGGGCATGTAGTCGTGCATGATCGGTCACTGAACATGTGCTGCCGGGACACAGTGGGCACCAGAAGGCAAACAGTGTACACATGGATATGCAAGGGTGGAAGTACATGTAGTGCATCAGAGTGCAAGTGTGTGGTTCTGCAAGGACATGCACTCCACATATGCATGTGCACTCAAGTGACCATCAGTGTTCCCTACACATCACATGTGAACATCCACCATGTGTACACCCCAGCATGTCAAACCACAACTATCCCCTCGCACCTCAAAGGAAAACACAACACATGAACAGGCATTGATCAGCAGAACACAACATGTACATGGGATACCACCATTACTATGTCAGAGTTCCCATCACACTGCAGGGCAAGGCAACAATCAAGAACAACCCCCCCCCTCCCTCACAAATGACCATGACCCACTGAACAACTGCACCTGGGTCATGGAGCCCCCAAACCTCAATTCCACCTGGCCACAGGATCACCTTAACCCTTAGTCACCATCTCCCATCTTGTGTGTAAAAAGATGCCTGAACCCTCAGAATACACACTCATTTCCGAAACACAAAATCCAAGGCATGAAAACGAACCCAAACACCCTCCAGTAGATGACTTGACGTAGCAGTACCTCACAAGGGCCAAGTACTACCACAATGATGCAACAACCAAGGTAGCACAGCAAAACAATGTCACGACAGGATGTGAGACATGTGTGGTACATGACATAGGATGATGCACCATGAATGGATGTGTACTGTCAGAGGTCCCCTGTACAGGCGCAGGAGTGCCACGAAACAACCACCCCCACCATGTCCCGGGTGCCTGCAAGGTCAAACTCACACAGGCCCCTGAGACCCTGGTGGGGAAGGAGGTTCAGGGATATGCAGTCGGGACAGGTGTTGACACACTGGATGACTGGAATGAGCGGCAGGAGAGGGGAGGTGGAATGACACATGAAACTAGGGAATGCACGAAAATGTACAACCTGCATGAACACATACACAATCCAAACAGACTTGGACATCATTGTCATGGCTTTCTGTAGTCCAGGTTCAGGAGTGGTACGAACCAACCACCCCCTCTAGGGTTTTGGCGCCTGCAAGTTCGGGGCTTACACAGGCATCCGCAACCCCAGTGGGGAAAGAGGGTCAGGGAACGTTGCTTGGATAGGCACGGGAAGCAGGAACACCGGGTAGAGGGTACAGGTTTCAAAATTGCATAGGATCACGGGTGATTAGGGAGAAAATAACATACCAAATTGAAGCACACATACATCCATGCATCAGTACACTCCCCAGCAAGCCTATGCAGAGCAGTTTGTAAGAAAAACAACAAGACACTTAGCTCTGGTTTTGAGTGCTGGCCTCCTGCCTGCGCACTCTCAGGTCTAGTTACAGGAGCACTGCAATGCTGCAAAGAGAGACACAGTCAACAACCTGTATGTGCCAATTGCACAAATACACAACACCAAACATGCCCCATAGCAACAGACTACTCTACAAACAGACAATCTGTGGTTGATGCTTCGTACCCATATATAACATCACCCCTGTGACGGGTCATACACAGTCAATGCAGTAAGGCAGCCGCTGCTGGGTGCGTGGCAAATGGAACACCAATGTGTCACAATTCACACAACATGCAATGTTCCCTGGGTAAGCAGACAGACCCATATTGCAAGCCATGACTACAGAGCAAGTTGTGTACCACCATGACCGAAACAAAGTTGGCAGTGCATTTATCATGAAGTACGTGGAAAAGACATGCACTGCACCGGAGTATGTCCCTTGCTGCATGTTCCTGTGAGCTGCCCCTTTCCATGTCTCGGAAGGCTACATGGTTGATACAAGTGGCTCAATGGACCTTGGTGTACCGGAGGGTATGTGCCACTGCCCCTGCATGTGTCCCAGACAACCCTACTATCAGCAGCCATCAGTCCACAAACACATCTGAGCTGCATTGTGTGCTTCAACACCAATATTCGTCTAAGCTCACCCTCAGTGCTGTGACTAAGCCTGCATGTGCAACTCGCCTGGTGCAAGCTTTGCTGTGTCGTGGCCCCCCTGTGATGCTCACCTTGCCTGGAGTTCCTTGGAACATGTCAGCAGTACTAGGATGTGGGTCTGCAATCACTGTGCCTCTGCTTCTGCACACATGTGCATGTGTGCACCAACAAACGGGTCCAGAATTCCGTCGTCCAATGGGACATGTCTGCTGGCAAAGGTGCTCTGGAGGCTCATCCACCTGCAGAAAGGGCATGTAACACATGATTAATGCTTCAAAGTCATCTGTGTGTGTCTCATCAGGCATCTCATTACTTGACCATGTCAGAGAGTCACATCACAAATCACACCATCAGTCCGTCTTTCACCTCCAAAGTGTGGAATACTATCTACAGCATGAATTGCTACAAGCACATGTACAGGAAAGAAAAGAAACATACTACACAATGCATAGCAATCAATGTCCACATTAATCATGATACACCCCATCTAGCAAAAGCTGAACAGTGGACAATGACACCTAAATCATCCCCACTAGGGGTGTCAACACAAGTCACACAGCACCAGACATGCCACAGATATGACAGTCCAATGCCCTTGTGTAAAATGCTGTAACACCGAACCATCCTTGCGAGCCCATGGATAAGGGAGGCAGGAGTGGCATATGTGAGTCAAGGAACCCAAGCAGCAAACACATACACAAGACAACCATGAAGGGCCCAGCTGGAACAGACAGTGGATGCCTTCAAAAGCCACAAAGCACCGCACCGTCACATGAAAGCACAATAGACTAAACTAAATCAACTATTAACTAATTACACTAACTATGGAAAACTTACATTACCTATTTAAACTAACTATCATACAGAAACTTAACTAACTAAACTAGAGGAAAAATCAAAAATGGCCACATACGACCCGGGGGGGAGGGGAGGCACCCAGGAGGGGGGAGGTACAGGGTGCTGCTCAACATCCACATGCGATGATGCTGAAAAAAAAAAAATTCTCCATGGGCTCAACGCCTGCACAGCATGACCTATGTGGGAGATAGATGGTCGTCCGAGTCTGGCTCATCCTGGAAAGGAGGACGTGGAACAGTAGCCTGGCCACGCCTAGCCGCAGCTTGCCCCTTGTCGGCAGCAAGTCTGCCGGACGGGTGAGCCTGGTTCTGTGTGGCGATGTGACGTAGGTCTGCATGCAGAACCTCCCGTGATACACGTGCTTCCTCTTGCAAGGTAGCACGTGTAACACGGAGTTCCTCCTACAAGGCCTGGCTGGACAACCGCTGCACCTCCCGGCAAGCCTGTAGCTCAGCTGAGATGGTACACTCAAGCTGTGCAAACCTCTCCTCTGCCCGCTGCCTCTGGGACATCATAAGGACACCCAGAGTGGATCTGAGGGAAGCATACTCCTCCCTCAAGGCATCCATGTGCGCCTCTGCATGAGCAGCAATTGCTTGACGCAGAGACGACATTTCTGCCTGGCGTGCCCTGTCTGAGGCCGCCATGCCCAGCCTGAGCGAGCGGGCCGTGGACCGTGCCGCCTGCTGCTGGAGAAGCACCTGCCTAGCAGGGGGGAGCACAGATCGGGCCACACGCTCCATGCTCTCAGCGATGTTCTCCATTGCTGCCCCCTGCCGTTCGGAATTGGCAGTCATGTCTTGCTCCCACTCAGTATACAGCGGTTGCGCGCGGCGACCGCGTTGCCGGGCTTGACCCCTGTGGGACCCAAGGACCGGGGGTCCTCGCTGTGTTGGCACCGCCTGCGGCTGCACGACTACATGCCCCCGTGTCCCAGGCACATCAGTGACTGGTGTGGAGGGTGACCCTGCGTCCCGATCCACCACGGGCGGAGGAACCAAGACTGTCTGATCCCTCAGTGCAGGTGTCGCAGACAGAGGAGTGTCCACATCAGAATCACTCACACCTGACACATGGACTTGATGGTCATCCAACTCAACATGGACGTCAGAGTCGTCATCAAGGCTGGACTCATAGGCAGCCAGAGACAAGATGGACTGCAGCACTTGGGGGTTTTCGTGGCCTACCACCCCACGACCCCCACTAGTGCCGGGTTGATGTGGCGTTACCAAACCTGTGTCTGGCATGACAACACCATCCTCTGCCTCCATTGCGTCATCACCTGAAAAATAGAGAGGAAAAGGTCAATACACATGTCAGAAGCACACGACACACACACACACCGACAGCAAAGGCATTAGGCAGACATGTGACACACAACATATGACCTGGCATGCATGCTGGGTCTACTTTGAATAGCTTCAGTGATCAGACCTGTTGAAAGGTGGCAGTTTCCATGGAAGTGGGTCTATGCAGTGCAGTAAATGTGTACGCCACTCACTACCTACATGTACAAGCACTACATGGTGTGTGCCAGGAAATGTGAAGGCCGTGCAATGTCAAAATCAGACATCACGTGCATTGTGCATTCAATGTGTACCATGTCCAGAAGCCAAGCACCCCTCCACGCCAGTACCAAAGCAGGGATGCCTATCATGATATCAAAAGGCTGACCATACACCTGTGTATTGACAGGCAGTGTTGACTGGCATCAACAGCTTCATGTGATTCAAATGACAACACTGCAAATGATGCTGGGACAGTGGGCAGGACACATGATGGAAACTCCGGAGGCCGCCCACGTGTGAAGAAGACACAACAAGAGTTGGACAGAGTCATTGGCCATTGAACAGGCTGAGGCCTGTGAGCCACACAGATTGTCAGAGCCTAAACATGTGTGCAACGCAGGACTGAGGCACAGTTGACATGGGAAGGCTGATGAGATGGCAGACAATGTATGTAAACAAGGACTGATATTACAGTGATCATCCAGTCAAGGACACATAGGGGCATGCGTGCAATGCACATGGAGCATGAATGGGCCCTCATGTCCCTGCGGGACATTTGACCCATGCACAGTACAAGTGAGATACCCTGCATCGAGTACTAAGGCTGTACGACATGGCATATGTCTGGCAGATTCTATGCTGGAAGTTAGCATCTACACAGGACACATGGACAAGAAACTACACATTGGCAAGATTGGAGCAGACCAGTGCAAAGGTGGAACTGGGGTGCAGAGTGGCGGAGGAGGGGCAAGGGAGCATGCCTACATGGAGTCCCGCATGCAGGCAGAGGAGACATGCATGACGGTAGCATTGCATTACTTGCAAATCAGAACCATGTACACGTCACATGTAGCAGCAATCATGCACAACACATCCCACAAGTGAAACACACACGTCCTCAACAAACACGCATCAACACTCACTGGACTGGGCATCAAAGTCCAGCTTCTCTCCCACTCCTTCGACCAATTCAGGTGGTATGAACTCCGCAACGAGAGCCTCATGCGGAGTGAGCTCTTCCTCCTCTGGTGCAGGCCCACCGCCAGTCACCAGAGTCAAGTTGTAATTTGAGGCACGCTTGGCCTTAGTGCTGCGCTTGATGTCATTCCAACGCTTTTTGCACTCCTGCGCCGTGCGCACCTCATGGCCGAATGAACTGACATGTTCCGCAACATGCTTCCAGTGGGTGTCACGTTGGGCAGCCGTGGTCTGACTATTGGCATCCACTAGCATGTCACGGCTGTGGCCCCGCACGTAGTCCACGAGGAAGTCCAGTTCCTGCTTACAGAAAGGCTTCTTCCTCGACGTGCAGGAGGTCGTGGCTGTGTGTGGGGTCCCAGCCTGTGCTGCAGGTGCAACCTTCCTCCTCTTGGACTGTGGCGCAGACCCTGGCTGGCTAATGCCGCCCTGACCAGCATGGCCAGTGGGATTGGTGGATTGAGCCAAGGGAGTGGCAGGTGAAGGGATGACCAGAGGCCTGACTTGTGTCAGTGGCAGCTGGGTGCCCACTAATGGACCCTGCGCAGCAGCATCAGCTGTGGCAGGGTGGTTGGCCGCAACGGTCCTGGTTGGCAGACTCACAACCGGGGTGCTGTTGGGTGCATCTGCCCCTGCACTTGCCAACACCCGGCTGTTCGGGGCAGCAGATGACATGACTGCCCGAGGGACACGTGTCTTGGTCTGAGCAGCCCGGCGTGCCCCTATGGTTTCCCCCCTGGCCTGTTGGAGATCTACCAAGGGCTCTTCAAGTGCCAACGCAGCCTGCGCTGGCAGACCCTGAGCCTGGGTGGCGGTGTCCACAGCTGCACCTGCAGCTACCACCACCCTTGGGCCCGTGGCAGTCGATGGAACGGACTGCCGGGTCATATGGGTGCCAGTGCCAGATGCAGGAGCTGCATCCCCCGGAACCACAGGGGGTGGTGGCATGGCTGCACCGACACATGGCACAACATTGTGCTCAAGTGGCGCACCCCTGCCTCTTCCCCCTCTGTGGCTGCCCTGGACACCCTGGAGTACCCCTACTCCCTGGTCACCACGGCCACGTCCCCGACCACGCCCGCCGCGAGGAGTACGCCCAGCTGAGGCGCCCCTCACCTTTGGTGGCCTCCCAACCATGGCACAGATGTAGTAGTGCTGGCACAGATGGAGTGGTGCCAATGGGAGGTGTACACCACAATTGACCTGGGCAATTTGGGTGAAGGGGGTGGGAAGCAAGATGTTAACAGCCCCCTGCACCTGCAAGGCTGTATGTGACCCCGGTGATGTGGTGACGGGTCACGCAACGCTCAGGCACCCCAAAACTGCAGTAAAACCGTGCACGCAACCCTGCAGCCTACGTGCGTGGATTGAACCTCCCGCAGTACGCGGTGACACCCAGTAACACGAATAACGCGTACGCGTGGGACACGCAGGCTACTATGACATCAAAAATGGGTGCGATACACAGGGGCACCCGCAGTGGGAAAAAGAGCGTGTGCGACTCACCGTCTGACTAGCGCGATGCAGAAAAACACACGTAGCCAATACCCCCGCCAAAAGAAGAGATACGTCCTTGAGAGCTGTGAAGTTGTGATGGCGCGCGAAACAACAGGACGCAGCAACACACGTCGGTCATCACGAAAGGCACGTACAGCGAACTGCTGGGCCCGCTCACCTTTAACCCGTGCTGAGGGAAACGCACGCGCGCGTCACGTCACTTACGCGCATAGGCCCTTTCCTCGTATTACACGCGGACGTGCAGTTTCCACGCGCGCGCTTACGCGCATGGCCCTTTCCTCGTATTACACGCGGACGTGCAGTTTCCACGCGCGCGCTTACGCGCATGGCCCTTTCCTCATATTACACGCGGACGTGCAGTTTCCACGCGCGCTTATGCGCATGGCCCTTTCCTCGTATTACACGCTGACGTGCAGATTTTTCACGTGCCAAATCACTCCGTATCAAGCTGGCCACGTGTATGCACACGGAAGACCACGCTCCTGCCCAGAAGGGTGTACTACTGCCCCCCAGGGCCCCGAGCACGCTCCCACCTGCCATCTGCTGCTGCCTGACTGCCTGCTGCCCACGTGCACTGCCATTTGCTGCCTGCACATCAGCCAGGGGTGCTGTTGCTGTGACCACCCCTGCTGGAACCGAAGACTCCCGACTGGGATTCCATCGCTCCACAGCCCAGCCCCAGGACCCAGTTGCCCACCCACTCCTGCCTCTGGGGTTGTCATGTCGGGGCAAACACCATCTGTGACCACTGACAACCCCCGGCCAGAGAGGCAGAGAGGCACCAGCTTCAGTGCCACCGAAGTTGGTGTCCTGGTGGAGCAAGTCCTGGGCCAGTATGATGCCCTCTTCGGAAGTTCCCACGCCGACAAGGAAGGACTGACTCGGATCTGGACTGACATCGTGACTGCCATCAACGCGGAGGGGGTGGCAGTCCGCGACTTCCAACATGTCAGGAAGCGCTGGGAGGACTTCAGGTCCAGGACTCTGAACAAGGGCCGGCGCCTCTTGAAGGCAGCGGATGCCAAGGGGCGCCGGGGCCACTTGTCGGGAGAACAGATGAGGGTCCTGGAACGCATATCCCCAGCGCTCCACGTCCAGGTCCTTGAGAAGCAGACCCATCTGGAGTCGAGCGGTGAGTGTACATGCATCCTGATTGTATGGGGTCGAGTATGGGTGGGGGTGTACAGGGCCGTGGGGCTGAAACATGTGAGGGCTGTGATGTGTGAGACATGGATGGTGCTTGTGTGTGTAGGCTTGCATGCCAAATGCAGTTGTGTGGGCACACATGTTTGGATGAATGTGTATGTGAGTAGACATGTCCGTGATGTCACGCATGTATGTTGTTTCCAGCTGCATGTATGAGCACTGTGTACATGTGCATGTGTGTGTATTTGACAAGGGTGCAACAGTGATGCCACATGGATGCATGTGACAGCGGTATGTGGAAGCCTGATTGGCAGATGTGACATGGATGGCCGTCTGAACAGTGCGACACTTGGCAGGGGTGTACACATGCATGCAAGTGTGGTGGTGTGTGTACATGTGTGGTGCACTTCCTGTGTTGCATGTGATGTCTGGCTCCCCTTTGGCTGCTCATGCTGTTGTATGTGTATGGATGGTGGTGGCAGTTGCGATATGGCTGTGGTATGGCTCATGTGTGCGAGTTGTAATGACATTTGTGTTGGGGATTGTGAGGACCTGGTGGTGGCTGGCCATGGTGGCTGGGGGGTGGGGGTGGTGGGAGACATGGGTGTGGGCTTGGTGGATGCTGCCCCTGGTGGCTAGGAGGTGGGGGTGGTGGGAGACATGAGTTGGACATGGGTGGGGGCCTGCTGGCAGGTGCCCCACGGTGCTGGGGGGTGGGGGTGGTGGGAGACATGAGTTGGACATGGTTGGGGCCTGCTGGCAGGTGCCACACAGTGCTGGGGGGTGGGGGTGGTGTGAGACATGGGTGGGGGCCTGGTGGAGGCTGCCCCTGGTGGCTGGGGGTGCAGGGGGACATGCGTTGGGGGGGAGTAGTGCAAGTTGACATGTGGGTTGGCTGGTGGGCATGGGCATGGTGGGTGGGGTGCCTGCATGACATGTGCTGGGTAGGCCCCTGTGGTGTGAGCCACCTGCAGGGGCCGTGGAGGGTGTAGAGGGAACACCTGGGAGGACCCACACGTGCAATTCAAGTGTGTAACTTCCCACGCACCCCCGAAATACACGTACCCCGCTCAATCGTGTGTCACTTCCCGCGCGCCCCCGAAATACGCGTAGCACGCTCCCCCAGGCCCGATCGCGTGAGAAAGTTCACGCGAACCCCTGAAATACACATAGCCCGCTCCCCCAGGCCCGATCGCGTGAGAAAGTTCACGCGGACCCCTGTAATACACGTAGCCCGCTCCCCCAGGCCCGATCGCGTGAAAAAGTTCACGTGAACCCCTGTAATACACGTAGCCCGCTCCCCCAGGCCCGGTCGCGTGAGGAAGTTCACGCGGACCCCTGAAATACACGTAGCCCGCTCCCCCAGGCCCGATCGCGTGAAAAAGTTCACACGAACCCCTGAAATACACGTAGCCCGCTCCCCCAGGCCCGATTGTGAGAAAGTTCACGTGAACCCCCGAAATACACGTGCCCCGCTTGCACAATTGCTGTATGTTGCCACTTTTGTAATGCGCAGGGACGCTACCGCCTGCCTTCGTGTGGCGGACGTGTATCGGCTTGTGCGTGTCTTTCGCTGTGCGTGGCTTTGCCCTATTCGGTTCCATGAATACGTGTGGTTCGGGTGCGTGTGGGCGTTCCCTCTGCTTCCCTGCAGTACATCCCCAGTTACGCCCTTGTTTTCGCAAGTTGTTCCCCATTCCGCGCGTTACGCCCCGTGTTCCGCCCACTTTCTAGTGTATGCGCAGAGGTTGTGCGCTTTCACTGTGCGCGTCGCGCACGTCTTTCGGGATGTTGCAGTGACGTGTGCGCCATGCACGGGTTTGGCGCACATCCCGAGGAAGACACGCGCAGGGACTTCCATGCGCCTCTTTTTTTCCGCTTGCGCCTGCTTGCGCGTAGATTTTCGGCGCATGTTTGTTCCATGAATCGGCCCCTAAGAGTCTTTTGATCAACTGTTATTTAGTGCATGCATTAGTCAAAATGTATTTTCTTAGCTTAGATAGTGACCACTGTGTTTCACAGCGACCTGACCTTCACCCATCCGGAGCACAATGTCTGACTTCAATCCTCCCAACAACGTAGCAACCAACCCGGAGGAAGAGATGATGCCCACACCTATGTCACCACCACGGCTGACCAATCCTGGTCCAACGTAGCATCATATATATATATAGATATACTATATAAGTGTATTGTAACTTTTATGTGGTCAGAGCACGCTCAGAGATCTACATAAACTTTCCTTAGAACTCTCGCAACCTGCGCTTTTGTGCCTTATTCCCTGTCCAGGGAGTGTCTGTCTTATTTACTTTACACGTGTTAGACAGGGAGGGCACTAACAAAATCAATCTTCGCTTTAAGATGGATTAGACTAAACGTTTGTACTTTAACACTCAAACACCAGGTTTTGCCCTTTGTATTTGCCCCAAGATTCAAGATCCATGCCCTCTGGTCTCTAGCACAGTTAGGAACTTAGTAATCCTATACAATTAAGCCTTTCCTGTTCACAAGAGGTTGAGGATGTAGTTAGAAAGTCCCAGTTCCAAATATAGTTGCTGAGTAAAATTTGCCCTTGCCAGGAAATTCCACAAAAAGCAGAACTAGGTAGATCTCGGATACCATTTAAATTGCAGTATTGCAACAGAGCCTATCTAGTCATTGACATTATACAAATTTAATAACTCAATCAGATGCTAGACTGATAGTAGTCCTTAAGATGCGTGGCATTGCACCAGGCATCTAAGCCTTACACTAGCTACCTTTGGAACATCGTGTTACACTCAAAGCGCAGTGCTTTACCCACTGCAGTCCCTGTGATGGCTTCAATACATTTCTAACCTATTGGCTAAATATAGATGCAGCAGCTCGCTAAGTTCCATGAAAATGAAACGCCTTGTGCTACCGGAACCAGGGTCGGATTGGCCCCTCAGCCTTTCAGCCCATGGCCAGGCCGAAATCTTCCCTGCAATGTGGGAGCCGGTTTCTGGCCATGCCTGGGCCGGTTTCAAAAAGTCTTTTTAGGTCGATAAATGAGTACCAGAACAGGTTGGGTGATAATGAATGCATATTTGTTCTATGAAAAAAGAGCTTAAGCGTAAGTGCTATACAATAACATATTATCATTTGGCCTTGAACGTCTGCCTGGATTCACAGTTATTTAGTGTACTTAGGACCAATGCTATTTGATGACGCTTCCTGTTTTGTCAAGGGGTGAAAGATCGTGTTTCATGCTTCCCGGGATGTCACTTTGGGGTGGGGTCATATTTAATCACTTCTGGTGATGTCATCAGAGGTCAAGGGTCGTAAGGCGAGGCGTGGGCCACTTTTTTTTGGGTGACCAGGCCTATTTCTTGTCCCAGTCCGACCCTGACCGGAACAAAGGAAACAACATGGTGGTAAATGATTTGGGTAGCATGCAGCCCAAAACGGCAATGCCAATCCAAAAATTCCTAAGACTAGATGCCAATTTATTCAGATTCATTCAAGCGGTGAAGACCTACGTGCTCATGAAAGCCTTCCCAGATAGCCTCTAGCACACATGCTCCTTCTGACTACTCAGACACCCACACTGCCGCTCTTCCCCTTCAGCCCATCTCACACCTCTCTTGCAACTGGCCTCAGTCTCCACCCTTCTAGTCTCCCGACTCTCTTCCTATGCCATAAACTACAGTTGGTGCTTGTTTTCTGTACTTAAGGGGGGAGGGGGTTCCCAAACATACTGGGACCTTTTCCCTCGTACTGAATTTAGCACTTTTCACATGACCTCTCTTGGGTTGCTTTAAGGTCCTGTGAAGTTACAACATCACTACTGTGGTTTTGACAGCTTACACTGATTTTCATCCCACCTTACCATGCGATGTAATGCTGATTTGTTTACCAAGAAGTAGTGGCTTTTCAGTCAACAACCATTGGTCAACCACACTCCTTTGTACCCCTTCAAACCCTGGAGCAATGTTTGCTTCTGCCTGCATGCCACTTGCTTTCCTTCCCTCTAGCACCGTGAATGGACTTGTTTTTCATGTGGGCAGTCTGCAAAATGCCAATTCATAAACATCAGTAGGTGGCAGGAGGGCAAAATCAGGGAGCAGAAGGAGGGCGACATTAGGAGGCGGTCGAGGAAGATATCCAGAGGTGGAACGAACAGGACCTCAGGTGGAAGTTGGTAAGGTGGCAATTATCTGGAGTAGGAAGGAACATGAAGGTATGCTTAGCCCAAGGCAGGGGTGAGGAACCGATTAGAAGGGGTTAAGCTCATGGTGGGGTGAGGCACAAACATATACCACACCACTGAGGAATAGCATGCCCAGACAAGGAGTAGAGCTGTGGTAAGAGGGAAGAATTTAGGACCCCAGTTGAAGCCCCCTCGAAATCATTTGTGGAAAGTGGGGCCGGACAGTCCAGCTGCTTCAAAGTGAAGACAAACTGCAGCTATATCTGCAGCTCATGACAGAGACACAGCAATATCAACAGGGCGTACATGGAGGAGAGGAGGTGCTCGTATCAGACCAACACCAGGAGACTAACCAGAGCACTGTCAGGGAGAACACCCAGGAGTGATAGCTAGGCATACTGAGATTTTGTGAACTTGACAGGGAGACACGAACATTTGGAACCGTTGTCCAAAAACTGTCCCCATACTTTACCTTTGAGTTGCCTTTAAGCGTTTCTCTTCCTGGAAAGGAGTTTGTCTTTCTTTTCAGTAAAATAGAACCTGTTCTACCTACGATTCTTGTTTGGACTCTTTGTCAATCCCTCTTGGATAGATTATGGACCCCATGTGATAAATATATCTCTGTATTGCAGAGAAGCACCTGCGCTTTGCATCAATATGATGTCAAACGTACAGCATTTTACATGTATTGCCCCACCTCCAATGCTGAATTATGCTAACAGTATTTCCAGCAGTACTTGCTAAATACAACCAGATTTTCTGTGTCCAGCAAACTTGCTAAAACTCCCCATACCTATCACTGAATCGAGACAATCCCAGACCACCACCTAGACCCCTTTAACTCTTCCCCTATTTTTATGGTGGGCAAAAAACTTTTCAAACAGGCCAACACCAATCATGCTTTCTTTTTTAAGTAACTAGGCTTTTTTCGTGTATTTAATTGTAATGTGTGCACGCTTGTGGGATATGCGGGAATGTTGTGTGTTTGTATTGCTTTTCAGTTGGAAGAAATGGGTATGTGGTCCAACTTTGCATAGTTTGTTTTCTTGTCACTCGACAGACAAACATTCATACACATTGAAAGGGTGCCTTAGGGCCATGCTCTTTAGATTTCTTTGATAAGAAGCACTCATGTAAACACCGCAGTAACCATCCTTCGAGAAGGAGATAGCTTCAGGAAGGAGATAGCTTGAAGGGAGTCTTATGAATTCTGGTCTCGCGGTTCAGGGATCCCGACAGGGGAAATTCTGGGATGCTACAGTTCAGGTTCTCTTCTCATGCACCGTTCCACATAGGCAATGGCTAGATTGCTTAAGTGGATTTGTGAAGTCTTAACTCCCTAGAAGAGCAAGCATGCATTTCGCAGTTGTTGGGTGAAACCAAAGCTGAGGTGAGTCTGTATTCAGGAAATTAATCCGTTAAGAAGTGACTAACAACGCCTTTGCAGCAAACATTTCCCATTGCAATTTCAGACACTGGCTACTATCAAGACATAGGGCCTCATTATACGGAAGGCGGTAATGGTTAACGGCCACCGTTAATGGTAACAGTGACCGTTAACCATTACCGCCTTACTACGAGGTCCCTTAGCGGGTTGGTGCTTTAACGCCTGGTTTTTGAAGGCGTTAAAAACCAACCCGCTAAGGGACCTCGGAGCTAATTACGGCACCGCAAAATTGCAGTGCCGTAATTAGCGCCTTCCCCATTCCCATAGAGCCCTATGGGGCAGAAATGGGAATGGGGAAGGGCAATGGCGGAAGGGGGATTTACCGCCCCACCAACCTTGGAATGGGGCGGTAAATCCCCTTTCCGCCAAGGCGGTGCCGGTAATTTACCGGCATGGTCCAGGGTGCTAATAGCACCCTGGATCACCGCCTTCCGTGTAATGAGGCCCATAGAGTGGTGGGGGCGCTGATGAACCCGTTGGAAAATGGCCGTGTCTTTGTGAAGTTGCACAGAGCTCGGCTTGTGAATCCTGTTAAGATCTGTTGGCAACTGTGACTTGCGTAAAGGGCACAATTGCTGTAATCCTTATACACTGCATTCTGACACTTACCTGCTGCCTGAGAGAACCATTCCATGCTTGCATCGTCCGCAGTGCGGAAGCCTGATGAGGTCCGGTGGTTAGCCTGCGCTGGGGTTGTTGGCAATCTATGACTATGACAGCAGGGTCAGTCACACTTACCACCAAAGCTTTTGGTGGATGAAGGAGGTCGTTCAGCGGATTACATATAACCACCCATATTATATCCTTCACTTTATTGGGTAACAGGTTTTCATGCGGGTGGATGACAAATGCGTCATCGGGCATTCAGAGTCAAAGAGAATAATGCACTGTGGCTTTTGCTGTTCTGTGATTGAGCACTTACTGTGAGTTGGAATCTTTATTATATGTAGACACAACAAAACACAATCTCACCTTAATGTTGCAGGCCTTTCGAGACCACAGGTGGCAGATGACACTCTTCGCTCGTCACAGAACCATCCTATTGGCATGCCAACTAAGCTAATAATACCATCTGAGACAAAGTAGATGTTTACTGAACTTAAAATGGGTATTGAGGGATTGGGCACCAAGATAGACTCCAATACATTCAAGGCTGATATGCAGCAGCCCTGTCTGGACAAAGAAGATTCACACTTAATGGAATCTGAATCCATGAATTGTGAAATGTGCAGCTTGCCAAGCAATTCCCATATCATCGATTCAACAAAGGCAGCAGTATCAGGGACACCCAATCACTCTGTAACCTCAATTATGCTGAGTTAGGTTGCCTTGAGCAGCCCCCAAAATCATCATCCTTACTTTGAGGCTAATTTGGCATTATGGTATCATCCAACGCAAAGAGGGTAACTTGGCTTCAAAGTCAGATACTCTGGATTCAGGAACCCATAGCACACTCCTGGGGTGGCTCTCATTATTTCTCTTCTATTTCATATGTTTCTTGCGGAGTTGCGACTCTGATTCATCGGTCCTTGGGATTTGAGTTACCTGAGATACCTCTCGACGATGGGCTCTATTGCCATGACAGAGGTTGTTCTTGTTAATGTTCACAGACTGAATTTAGATGACCTAAATATTAACTGACTGTATTGACTGACAGAAGAGGACTACCCTAATGAACACAACCAGAGGTCAGGACTCCTCCCCTGTCAGTCATCGTGTGTACGATGTTAGTGCAATAAGGAGTGGCGGCAGGGCCAAACCTCTGCCACCCGGCTGCCTCCAATTATTGTGTGCTATATTTGTTGCAGAGCCCAAAGCGCGCTTCGAACAAACAAACATAAAAAATATGCGTCGCAAGGGGGTGATAGGGCAAATCCTTGCTCAGAGGCAGGCAGCACAAAGCACACTGTGCAAATAAAGCACACAGGAGACTCTTTCCTCCCTGCCACTCCTGCAAGCAGGAGGCACCTCCCACCCATAGCAACGAGTCACCACGGTAAACTTTGAACATTAAGGCATAGACATACAAGCTGATTAGGGCAGCACCAGAAACCTCTGGGTGTGTTAATTAGGTTAGCAGTGCATTAATACTAAGTGAAATAAACAACCTGAACAGTGATTTTTCAATTTAAATTAAAACAAAAAAACGTACGGGCCAAAGGTTATTTGCAGTTTTCATGCCCATCCAACGCTCACTGTACCTCTGAGGTCAAAGAGGTCTAGTTGGCCAATTTTTGGTCATTGTTTGTGTCCTGTGCGTGTTCACTCAACATTTCTGCAGGAATGTTGTCGGATTTACTAGCTCCTGGCACCCATTGTATGGCTATAGTACAGCAGCATTGAAAACTGGACCAGAGAAATGTCAATCAATTGTTGAAAAAGTTACAGTACCTGTTATGAATCGAATCGAACGTTCTTAGAATAGGACTTACTGTTCCTGTACTAGTGTCTTATTCTACTCAGCTCATTCTTTCACAGGGATTCTGAGGCTGCACATTGCCTATACAGTAGGTATACAGCGGGAGGACAAATAAAATGCACTCTCAAATGGAATATTCGTGGGTTGGGTATTAAAGGGCTCCAGGTCACCAGTAAGCCACACCAGAGGGGTAAGGCTTCCTATAACTGTAGCTATGAAGGATTCTAATAGTGTGGTCAAGTGGTACCAACTGTTGAAAGGTTTGCTAAAAATAGCAGACGTTACAGAGCTCTAAGACACATGACACACTCTCTTTCCTGGTATAATGTTGGTGGCATAATGTTGGTGGACTTTTTTCCTGAGTTTCACATCACTCACCAATCAGCCTTCTTTGAAAAATTGATGTGTCTGTTTTTCAAAGCCAACCTCAGAGCGGTTCATGTTCAGGCTGGTAAATAGTGGTTAGAGGAATTTGCATCTAAGATGGATGCATGAAGCAAATACATTTTTTTCCACTCATTCCCAGAACAAGTTCAGCTTCATACTTCATGGCGAGATGAAAAGTTTATTGGTGTAAGCAATCAGTGGGTCCAGATTCATGCCATAACAGTAGTTTATTCCTGATGCCACCACTACAATTAACAGTGCAAGCTTGCTGTGATGGATACAAATATTCCTGGTTATGTCTTCATGACCATGTCGACTAGTGTGGGAGACTCCCTGGTTTCTGATCACTTGACTGTTGCAGGTGATCATCCAATGAAACAAGCAGTTATTAAATGGGTACCAATGAGCATTGTGGCCTATACGGCGGCTCTCCCTGTCAGTGCTGGTAGGGCAGAGGCAATTTGCCCTCTTTTAGCCATAGTGCCCTCTTAAGCATGTGGTGGATCTTTGATATCTGCTGCTAATTTGAAACCAAATAGCAATAGACAATTACTAAGTCTACTGAAAATAACGCATGCATCATGCATTTCTTTAAAACAGACATTTTTGTATTGCTTGCTGCTCCCAGACTTCATTTATACAATTACATGTTTCACATGATTGTCACTTTTTGAATTCGTTGCTTACAGGGCTTGAAATGGAGAAAGGATGGCATAAATCAGACATTAAAAAGCAATTTGATTGTAAGTTAAGGCGTTTTAAACAATGTGTGGTTTGATTTCAGCATTAATACAACCACAGTCAACACTTCAAAGTGTTGGGCTAGTACACGGCTTGTAATCCTTTTGTCAGAAGTAAGCCGGACATGAACCATGTACTGTGGTCAGCAGCAGACTCATTCAAGGTCACTGTTGTGCACTCCCTGATGGCCTAATAAGCCAAGCATTCCTAGTCAGAAATGCACCCACAGAGCAAAGGGGACAGGTCAGAGCAATGTCATTCAATGCCCTTAGGATGCACATAAGCACCATCAAAATGGTCTTGTTTTAACTCCTGGCTTATAAATAATATGGTGGGGTAGTAAATTGAAGAGTCTCAGCCACCCCCCAAGTGCAGTTGACACATGGCCAAAACATATATTTAAATGGAACTCATATATAACTTTTCAGATCCAACCTCGCTTTTGTGATGCTGACAGCTACTTAACAAGGAACAGAGATCAAGTGTAATACATTCGCGGCTAGTCAGCACCCAAAAAAGGGTCCTGGTAGATGCAATTGCACTCCATGACGCGTTGACGAAAGTTCCGATTTGACCTTCCTGGCCTTGAGATTCAGACGCCAGCACGTTCCTTGGGGAGTCGAATGATCCGGCCTCCCTAGGCCTTGTTTTTAGAAATACCCCGGTTGGATGAATTTTCGTCCACACTGGCACAATACAAGTTACCAGTTGGTAACACACACCATTGTGATCAGGAATTATTTATTGTGTCCTGGAGATGGCTGGGGTATGAGATGCAGCTAGATTACCAAGCCGAAACTCAAGTAGACACCTTTTTCACAAGCTTCATTGGACAACAAAAGCTGGACAGCCTCATATGAATTTCGTGGCGATTTATAATATCAGAATCGACATTTGATACATGCCAGTATTTGATCACTACGGTGCATTTATTGTCAATATAGGACTACGGATTTAGCAATGTATTTTAAATGAATGATTTTTGATTCATTGTGGTTTTTTCCATGTACAAATACAATAAAGAATGTTGAGATAACAATTGATGGTTTGTTCTGGTGTAAAGAGATTGCTATATTAGAGTATCCAGTAAATGTTAAGAGAGTTCGTATATATCTTTTGGTATAGACGTTTTTGTGTACTCGACAGCTACTTAAAGTGCATTTGTGAACATCTAGCAGATACATAAAAGTCAATATCAACATATTTTCAAAAGATCAGATGAGTTGTCCAAGCCACAGTAGTTTCTTGATAGCAAATTCCTTGGGTCTCAAAGTCATGTGCAGTTTCCAGTCCGTGTAGAGAGTTTTTTTTGTATTTGTCACTGGTCTTTCCATTTGTGTGTCTGCTACTCTTGCTCACATCAGCGCTTGGCTCTTTACAACACACACCCACACCATCACATCAGCAAAAACACACAGTAATTGAATGACCATAATCTTTTCTAAATGTTATCACTTATCTCTCAATAAGGGCATGCAGTAACAATTATGCCATTTTGCACAGCATACCACAAACCTCATAATTAGCGCCTTGCAAAACAGTGCATTTGTGGATTGGTGTATGCCCAACATCTCCTAGTGTATTATTTGTAAAAATATTGAGTGCCAGTACTGAACTGAGAGCTATCTAGCTGTCTGACGAACCACTGCAAAAGTGTGACTTTCCAAAAACTCTCATGTTTAAACTACTTAAATGCAGTGTTTTCAGAGGGTTCTATAAGTTGCAAAACAGATGGCGTCCTTGAAGTAATATTGAAATTGTATTGAGCTACAATGAAATCTGCATACAGCACATGGCTATTATTTTTAATGTTTGTGGTGTATTATTAGCAGGTGGCAGAATAATAATGGTGACATGTTTTCAGTATTGCACTTCTAAAGCTAATTTTGCCATTATGTAGCACAGTAAATAATAACTTAATGGTGTACAATATGGTGCGAAATACAAACTATGACGGCTGATTTATTTGGTGGACAGCCCTAGTTACCTGTAACAGTTAATGACAAATGTACATATACGTGATAGCATGTATGTTATAGGCAATGTCCTCGTTTCCCGGTAACATATTGATTGGTACATGTCAAAACCCATTACAGCCCATTGGCACAATCAGTTTTAAAGGAAATAACTTAAAGTTTCCACAACAGAAAGTGTTATCGGGCTTCATTACAAGTGAGCCAGTACGGAAATAAAGGTGCTGGCAACAAGTTACCAACTCCTTTTCGGGAACGACTCACTTCGAGTCAGCCGGTAGGGGCACTGAACAACGGGCAGGTTTTTCACTGAAGCACCGGCACTGTTACTAACAGTGCCGGTGCTTCAGAGTTCCCATCCCCACGGGAATGGGAACTTACTGTACTGTCGCCTGTGATATCCTGCTAGCATCAGGATGTCAGGCGGCGGTAACACCAATACGAGGTTACCGGCAACCTCGTAATGAGGTCCATTCAATGAAGTTTATTTTACAATTATAAAAACATGTTTAGTTGAGATAAATGTGGATCATACATGGAGACTCGGAGGGCCTCATTACGGGTTCGCCAGTGTGGTAAAAACTGTGGTAATGCAGTGGGAACAGAGTTCCCTTCGCAATACCACACTGCCGAATTACAGGTTTGGAGGTAAGGAAGAGGAAACACCTCCAGCAGAATGCTGGCGGTAATTCCTCCACCTTACCACCCAAAAACAGCCAAATCAGTATTATTACTAATGGTGGTAATACCACCGGAGGAAGTGGTGGTAATGTTAGCCCATATATGGAAATAAGGCACAATAACCAAATACACAATGACAAGTCAGTTGTGAAGTTCGATTTCCAAGCAAGTCTGGTTTTATTCAAAGTATCTCAGTCGGACGACTGGGTCTCAACGTCTCACAACGTGTTTTCCCAGACACCGTGAGATGCGAGAGAGAGCAGGCAGCGCTCAAGCAGTCATATATATACATAATAAATCATCATTTGTTAATGCGGTACGTCCCGCCCTTATACATGTCATTCAGGCTAGGGTTCGGTAATTGACAGTTTATGACACGTCTACATTTAGTCTAAACATTAGTTATTCTAGCAAAGGCTGCAGAGACACTTTTCTGTTATGAGGAACATGGAGCGCTGGCACAGGAAGGATTCTTGTTCTTAGCAGAGAAACATTCCATACAACGTTATCTGTTTGCCGCGGCTCATGAGCTAAGGGTCAGACAGTTCTGAGGCAGAAATACCATTCTTCGTGAAGGAGCACCGCTAGTTGCATATAATTCATGTTTAACTGCCTTTTACAACAGTGCTTGCAAGACAAACCGGCACCTGGACTACTGATTAGGAGCGGCTTCTGCACAGCTTCACAATCGTTGTATTGTTTGTACACATTCATTCGAAATTATAGAACAAATGGCTGGTAAGCATTGTCTGCAACAACAGCAAAATATGAGGATACCGAATATCATAACCAAAATTGCAATTAGTTTCCATCCCCAGGATCGTAAAAGTTCCCAGAACCATGAACCTATGTTTAGATTCCAGCCACCTGCGGGAACATGAATTTCAGAACTTAGGACATGTAATTTCTTAATTGCTTCAAATATTGTAGGGGAGGAGTCACTTACAAATCACAGCACGCTGACCCCACTAATTTGCATACACCTCCACGGTCAGCCAAAATAATATCAAGAACCATTCTATTCTGAAGGGCAATTAGTCTGATTGCTTTTTGTTCCAATGTCATATTGTAAAGTATGTCAGTGGTTCCATTTATTGTTTTCTCTAATACTGTGGATAATTTTCTTATATTCCATGAGTTTATTGCTTGTCCCCAGAAAGGTATAAACGATTTTGCTATGACCCCAAAGATTGGCCCAGCAGTATCATCTTGTTGTGGCCGAGATCTAGATATTTTTGCCATTTCAGAAGTTTTGGCAAAGAACACACCAGGTAAGAGTATCCCTAAATAACAAGTACCTTCCTAATTTCTAGGTAACCATGGATAAGCTTGGTCTCCACACACAAAATAGACAGAACCTCCTATATATAACGCTTTCTCTTCTTGCTCAAGTACACCTTGTAAATGTTCCCACCGGGTGGGAACCTTTTTTACGCAAGCAAAATGGAACAGAATGTGGACTGTGATTAATAGTATAGGAGGGAGGCATGGCATCCTTGTTTCCAACCAGAGACATTTTGAAAGTAATCAGGGACTGGTAAGGCCTAGACAGTCTATCTATACGACTAGTCGATGCAGTGTTCATTTTGTTTGGTTTGTGAACACAGAACAACCTAGCGGGGTTAATACCAATCTTTCAAATTCATTTATGTTTGTTCCATCAAAATTTCCAGTGACACTATCGTTCCATTTTCCAAAAAATAAGGCTCTTAATACGGCATAATAGGCAGTATTAAGCCGTAAAGGATGTATATACCAACCAATTCCTCTTTCCCCGTGCTGGGGTAAATGAGAGCAAACCCAGCAATTGGATCTATTTAAAATAGCATGGGTCATATTCATAATCAGCAATAAAGTGTTATTGTCATAACCTTTTCGGTGTTTTACATCTCGTGATGGAAGAGGGTAAGAAAGCACATGAGCTGGGGTAAACGTAGTGGGAGCATTTACAGTTGGCAATAGAGTGTTCAAGGGATGCATAGTTTCCAAGTACCAAAACATTGGGGTCAATGTAACTACTATACAAACAGGTATGGTAATCAGGAGCAGGTTAGTCTTTCTAGACCAAGGGGGTCATTACGAGGTAGGAGGTAGCCATGGTGCTATTAGCACCATGGCTACCCCCTTACCGCATTCCGGGTCCGGGTTCCCGAAATAGGGACTTACCAGGTCATTCCAACCTTGGAGGACCCGGTAAGTCCCAATTCCGGGAACCATCACCCATTCCCATTCGAGCCCCCATAGGGCTCAATGCGAATGGGGATGGAGTTAATAACGGAACCGCAATTTGCGGTACCGTTACTAGCTCTGAAGTCCCTTAACGGGTCCCTTCCATAACGCCTGGTAAAACCAGGTGTTAACGGAGGGACCTGCTAAGGGACCTCGGAATAGGGTGGTAAGGGATTACCAGCAACGGTGTCCTTACTGGTGCCCGTAATCCCTTACCACCTACCTCGTAATGACCCCCCAAGTCTTTCTTGAGGCAGGCTTAATGTCAATGTCTATATGACTATCAATGGCAGGATCAGTGCAGGTGGCAGCAGGTGGCAGCAGGAGCAAATACAGACATGATCGAGGAAAGTTTCTCAGTGTCCGTCGGAAAAGTTCTCCACAGCAACACACGTTGGCAGCAAAGTTCAAACGAGTTCGGTTCAGCCTGCTTATGATGGCAGCAAGCTGGTGTTTACCTCGACAGCTCCAAAAAGACAGGAGCAAGTATCAATCTTAACTTTATAGTGTCGGTACCTTTTGCAGCTGCTTGTTCACGCTAGCTTGCAAAGGCCTTCACTTTCAATGGTAGCACCGGGAAGCCGCGAGTCAGAGCTATCATCCGATACAGCTCATATGCTCCCTTCCACTAGGCCTCCGATCCCAGCTCTATCCGTAAGCTAGAAACAAAGGCAAAAAAAAAGCTGCTGATTACTTCCGATTTTGTGAACGCAGATTGTACCTTACAGCTCCAGGTACGGTATGATCAATGAACAATGCACTGTCGTTGTTTGCAGCAGATGCAAAAATAGTGCCGGTGATTTTCTTTCAAAGTTCTTAACCAGTGTCCAGCCTCCCGGTTGCAGACAATGTCCTGGACCTGTATATCTGACAGGAAGAGCCTCCTGCACCTGCTGATGAATCAAACGCAAGTTTTGAGCCAACTGTTTACAACAGTCAATGAGCAATGGATATTCAACATTACTCAATCTTTTTGGACGTGGCACATTCCAGCCATTTGCTGGTCTCCCCATTATTATTTCATATGGGGAGAGGCCAGTCCTTGCCTGCACAGATGTGCGCATACACAGTAAAGCTAATGGCAATGCATCTGGCCATTTCAAATGGCTTTCGGCACAAATCTTAGCTAATTTGTTTTTCAAAATACCGTTTTAGCATTCTACCAAACCGGCACTCATCGGATGTCTGGCTGAATGGAATCGCTTATCGATTGGGAGGCCTGCACAAATTTGTAATATCACGGCCGCTATAAAATGCGGGCCATTCTCGGACCATAGAACACGGGGCAGTCTGAATCAGGAAAATATTCTTTTAACATGGATTTCGCTGTTGACATGGCTGATCAATCTTTCAGGGGATAGACCTCCACCCATTTGCTAAACGCACACACCACTACAAGGACATAATTATAGTTCTGGCATCTTTCCATTTCTATGAGGTCAAAATGGATGACTTCAAATGGCATAGAGGGGGGGCCAAAACTTCCTACTGGTGTCGCTGTTATGCTGTAAACAAGTCATGCAATTCTGAACCAATCTCTCTGCAGTTTTCTTTATGTTTCCATTACACCATACAGAATCGAGGTGCTTTGACATTTTTTTCGCATAATGTGTGTTGGACTGTGGGCCATGGTAACCATTGCCATAACATATGCATTTGGCAACATCTATCTATTATTCTCTTTGTCCACCCAATAACCCTCAAGATCTAATTCTGCTGGATCCTCAGACCATTGTTTTATTTCCTCTGAAGTGGCTTCTGCTTGTATCTCTCTGACTGGGCCTCATTACAACTCAGGCGGTAAGGGGTTTACGGCAGCGTTAACAGCGCCGACCCTTACCGCCTGATTACGAGGTCCCCTAGCGCCATGGTGCTTTTAACACCTGCTTTTAGCAGGTGTTAAAATCCATGGCGCTAAGGGACCATGGAGTTAATTACGCCACCGTAATTTACGGTGGCGTAATTAACGCCTTCCCCACTCCCATTATGCCCTATGGGGCAAAAATGGGAATGGGGAAGGGTAAATGGGGATTGGGGACTTACCGCCCCGCCTAGGTCGGAATGGGGCGGTAAGTCCGCCAACCACCATGGCGTAAACGTAGTTTACGCCATGGTGGTAAAGTCACGGCCCAGGCGGTAACTTACCGCCTGGGTCGTAATGAGGCCCACTGTCTCAATTCTGTCCTCTATAATGCAGGACACTTTCTCTGCCGTTTCAACATATATTTTTGTGTGTAAATCAATGGCAATTTGTTTCGCAATTCGGTCAGCAAATGTGTTTCCCTTTCCTACATTACACGTTATTTTCTTATGTGCATCACATTTCACTGTTGCTAACCGCTTAGGAAGTGCAAGTGCTGACAACAGTCTCACTATCAAAGTGCCATGTTGAATCTTAGTTCCATGTGATTTCAGGAAGCCCCTTTCAGACCATAGTCGGCCAAAATTGTGGACCACCCCGAAAGCATATTGGCTGTCAGTATAAATGTTTAGACTAAGGTTTGCAGAAATTTCACAGGCTCTAACTAACGCTATTTTTTCCGCAGCTTCTGCTGAGTTATATGGGATTTGTTTGTTCTCTACAATAGTTTTCAGTGTAGTAATGGCATAAGCAGCAGTTGATGTGCCATTTGGTAATTTAAAACAAGAACCGACACAAAACAGTTCTCCATCTGACTCTTTCAGGGGGGGTATCAGTTAAATCAATTCTTCCTTTTGTCTCTTGCTCAGTAGTGATTAAGCAATTATGTGATACTTGTTTCTCACCCCCTTTTTCACTGGGAGGGGGGAAATAACTTGGCCGGATTTAAAGCGCAACATCTCTTAATTTGAATATGCGGTGCAAATAGATCAATTTCATATCTCGTTAGTCGGGCAGTTGTGAGATGTTGCGTTTCGCGTTCTATTTAAAAGAACGTCTACTGAATGGGGTACCATCACAGTTAAAGCGTGACCTAAAACTATTCCCTCGGTTTGTTTTACTGATGCTGCTTTACTTTTTTACAAATGTCCTCTGAGTCTGCTGCTATAAGCAGGCCATTAATATATTGTAACAATATACATCCTGATGGTAATTCAAGCATGTCCAGTTGTTCTTTTAATGCTCTACTATAAATACTTGGACTTTCAGTGTAGCCTTGTGGAATACGTGTAAATGTAAATGAGCGCCCTCCTAATGTAAAAGCAAACAACTATCGACTGTTTGGATGTACAGGCATACTGAAGAACGCGTTCTTCAAGTCAGTCACACTGAAGTGCGATGCAGAAGCAGGAATCATAGTCAAAATTGTGGTTACACCAGGGACTAATGGGAATTGGGAATCAACTATTTTGTTAACGGCGCATAAATCAATTATAAAACGGTATGGAATATCATTACCTCCTTTCTTGTAAACTGGAGGAATCGGGCTATTACAAACACTACCAGAAATGTCTTCAATTACATTTCGAGCAATTAAGTCTGACACAATATACTTCAAAGCTTTTTCACCTTCACTCGAAATGTTGTATTGCGGAATACGCAGTAATGTAATTCCTTCCTTCAAAACAATTTTTACTGGTTCTACTTTCAAACATCCAACATCATTATCGTTCACTGCCCATATACAAGCTGGTACTTCACATAATTCAGTCGGCAATGGCATGGATACAAATTGTGATACGGGAGTTTTTGTGGCGAAATCGTCAAGTACACTCCATCAGGAGAACAATGAATTACAGCATTCAACAATTTCAATAGATTCAATCCCAACAAATTTTCGCTGCAATTTGTCGTCAAAAGAAACAGACATGATTCAGGAAATGGACCTAGTGTAATTGGCACTGGTTGTGAAACTGGTGTACCTGGGAACCCTACTGAGACATTCTTATGCCCTGACAGTGGTATGTTTGGAACCCGCTGATGATCAATCGAACATTTTTGTGCACCTGTGTCCACCAGAAAAATGTGCTCCCTATTCCCAACCTTCTTTTCTACGTAGGGCTCTTTCTGGTCAACGGGAATTGGCACTGGTTCCAACCCCTGTTTCGGGCTGTCCTAATGGAACAGTACATCATCAGATGTAAATTCTCCAGAGTAATATGCATTGGAGGGATTATCAAAAACATTTCCACCATTCATGGTGTTCCGTTTTGATTAACCTCATTATCCTGAAATTGTGGCTTCAACTGATTTCTATTTGGACCTGCTATTCCTCGCCGACCTCTAAATGGTCTTCTCGAAATAGTCCCATTTCTATTCTGCAAGTGCGGGCATTGTGCTTGCCAATGGCCTTCTTGTCTACAATAGGCACATTGATTTATACCTATTGGACCCCCTTGCATTTGGATGTTAAGGCAAATTGAACTCTAGACGGTGCGTTCCCACCTCCGCTATTATTGTTTGCTACCTGTTGCAGTAACACTCTGGTTTTCAAATCTCCTTTTCCCCTTATTTCCTCAAGCTTCTTTGAATTTACTCGATTCTCATAATATTGAGCCATATGTAATACTTTGTTTTGTGATTTTGCTTGCCATGCACTTTCAGAAGTCATTATTAATGTTTGAATTTTCAGTAACAATCCTTGCACAAACTTATCAACAAACAATCTCTTCCCGGGTTCAGTACTTATTTCTTGACCTTTCTTTCACTATCAATTCTAGTCAGGTTCTCCCATGTATCGCCTAACATCGGCGCATCATTTATACTTCTAATCTGTTTCCATATGTCCGCAGGAAGAATCACAGCGAACAATAAATCAATGTCACTTAGCGTATAAACAGACTAAATGAAAACTGATTCTCAATCCCGCCGGATTTTTCCTAATGTCAGGGACGGTCTGCTTTATCGTATTCACTTCTTGCCTAGAAAAGGGAACATGTACAAACTGTGCAATATAATGGGCTTCTATCGTTGGCGCTGGAATCGCTCCATCAGCGGCAACCTCTACTTTCGGGACAAACGTGGGAGGCACCTCCCTCATGGGTAATTGCAGAGTAGGGGATTCTACCTCTGTTCGTCTATTAAGCAACAAAGCCAAATCAAGAGAAAAAGCAGTTGTTCCGTTGTCAGGTGAAAATCCTTTTTTATAAATCGTCATAAAATCAGCAGGACAACATACCTTTCTCTTCATACATTCATCCTGCAAATACGCCACCATAACTTGTAACACCTTTCTCTGCATCTCTGGTGTATACTGACTAAAAGTATCATGCACTTCAATCGGGGAAATGGCGGCATCCGTAATCCATCTAAACGTGCCTCGCGTACAAAATTGCATATCTTCAATGGTGGGTTTCAACGGCGGGAAAAACCGTTGCTGAACATATGATATATGCGGTTCACTTTTACTCATTATCTCTTGATGCAATCGATCAAGTTCTCGCTTGAACACAAATATTCACCCTACATGTTCTCGTACTTTCGCTGCATTATCTGGTATATTGGAAAGGACAATCAAACCACGCAACTCTTGCAGTACCACTGTATTAGTCAAATCACTCCATATTTTAACAAGATAATCTCCCATACATTCTAACAATACCTGTTATTAGACAAGGCCTCTATGATCACATATGGAACTTTGCACCGCCACTTCATGGCTATCATCAATATAGGTCTCAGCACGTTATTTCAGTTCGTCTTTATGTCCCTTGCTAATTGTATTTCGAGTCAGCCTAAAACTTCCTTTTTCAGGCCCCATTCATGCAGAACTACCAGAACTACCAGCTAAAGCGTATAACTCATGCTCTGAAGGAGGTGGACGAAATGATGTCAGTGGTGCAGATGGGATGGCTACTGCAGGTGCAGATGGGATTGTGGAATTGTGGGAATAGCAACAGGAGGGGATACATAAGGAGGCGGTGCAACTGGGGCAGTGCTTAAATGTTCATTCCTTCGCTCATTCAATATCTTATTTATCAGTTCATCTGATGTATACAAATGCTTCTTCTGATCATGCTCTAGCGCTTTTTCTGTATTTGATTTATGTCTGCGTGCATTTTTTCTCTTCTTTTCAAGCGTAGATTTGCTTCCTTCCTCCAGTCTCTTACAACGTCGAATGCTGCAGGTCTGGCCTTTTTCTGTAGCAAAACAGATTCTAAATGTTCTATACGCGCGAATTCAAAACTCCCATTATTCGGCCACTGAAGGTCTGATATATGCCAAACCGCATTTAACACTATTGCCCCTATTCTGTATTTTATGTACATATCATGTGCCAGCGACCCCTCGGGTGGCGCGACCTGGCCAGTTTCCAAAGATTGTCTACCGCAGTGAAAAAATCTCACTAAACATGAAGACAATTTCCCAGGCATGGTTAACGTTTACCCTTTTCTTACCCTGGGCGTTTGTACTTGCAAGTGCAACTCTAGACCAATATCAGGATGTTTAAAAATCAGGGCACGACTCACCTGATCAACAAATTCGTCTCTGAGGTCGCAATTCGGCCGTATACAGACACAACCAAGAATCGTCACAACTGTGCGTCTGGCTCAATTTGCCTCGCTTCCAGGACCCTCGCCTCGATGCTCTCTGGCCGCCGCTCGTCGATCAGGGATCAGTTGTGTACAGATCTGCGGAGGAGTCTCTAATCACTTCTGCAGGGCGCCCCAAACACCTTCCAATCCTGGTCCGACAGCTTTGTCCTCGACCTTGTCACTGCCTTCAACGTATGCGAAGGAGCATCACAGAGAGGGTCCCTATTCGGGCGCCATCTTTGTTAGCCCATATATGGAAATAAGGCACAATAACCATATACCCAATAACACGTCAGTCGTGAAGTTCGATTTCCAAACAAGTCTGGTTTCATTCAATGTATCTCAGTTGGCTGACTGGGTCTCAGCGACTCACAACGTGTGTTCCCAGACACCGTGAGATGCGAGAGAGAGCGGGCAGCGCTCAAGCAGTCATATATATATACATAGTACATCATCATTTGTTAATGCGATACGTCCCGCCCTTATACATGTCATTCAGGCTAGGGTTCGATAATTAACAGTTTATGACACATCTACATTTAGCCTAAACATTAGTTATTCTAGCAAAGGCTGCAGACACTTGTTCTTAGCAGAGAAACATTCCATACAAAGTTATCTGTTTGCCGCGGCTCATGAGCTAAGGGTCAGACAGTTCTGAGGCAGAAATACCGTTCTTCGTGAATGAGCACTGCTAGTTGCATATAATACATGTTTAACTGCTTTTTACAACAGTGCTTGCAAGACAAACCAGCACCTGGACTACTGATTGTCATGATTCCTACCTCCAAGGTGCCAGACAAGACCCAGCTACCCCAGAGGCAGACATCATGTCTTCAAGGGAAGTCACAACAGCCTCAAGTAGGGGCTCTTTGGACTCAGTCCTGGCGCCTTTGGCGCCAGGCTCATATCGGGCCACAGTCCTGGCGCCAGGCTCATAAAAGGGGACTTTGTGTTAAAGGTGCTTAGTGTTAACTTACCTGATGCAGACCATGCTGCAACATCCAGGCCTTCTGAGGCCTGAATGGGACTACTTTATCTTTGGAACTACTTAACCACACGGGTGTGGTCAGGGGAGGAATACATACCTGAGAGGAAGGATACATACCTGGAACTACTTTGAAGGCTATTTAAGCCACGCCCAAGCAGCAACTCACGCTTCGCATTGTTCTGCATCTAGCAGCTGGACGCTCACCGTGCTTGCTCCTGCATTCTGTCTTCTGCCACTCCTGCCAGCATCCTGGAACACCTGCAAAGAGAGAAGAGAAGAGAAAAGGGTAAAGAAGAGTCCTTACCTGCTAAATCCGCATTCCGGAGACATCTCGCCGACGGTCCTGAAAAGGAAGACATCCATTTAAAAGCACATCGCATCGATTGCTGCAGCGCCGCATCTCACTCACCTGTACAAGGTACCACCACGTTCTACGGCGACATCTGGACTCGCAGCCACATCACCGCGCCTAGGGAGAAAAAGACAAGAATAAAGGTGAGAGGGGAAAGAAAACAAGGAAACCTTAATTTCCATTACAAAGCTTACCTGTTGGGTTATTCCTGGCATTTTCGGACCCCGGCCCCTAAGGGGAAAAAGAGACATCAGCGTTAGTGGGCGCATGAAAAGACGTTACCCAACGCCCATTAAAGACTTACCTGATTTCTTCTGGATTGATCTTTGTTTCGGGTCGGTGCCGCATCCAGGCATTTCCGGACCCTGGCCCCTATGGGGAAAAAAGACATCAGCGTTAGTGGGCGCATGAAAAGACATTACCCAAACGCCCAATAAAGACTTACCTGATTTCTTCTGGATTGAGCTTTGTTTCGGGTCGGTGCTGCATCCAGGCATTTTCGGACCCCGGCCCCTATGGGGAAAAAAGACATCAGCGTTAGTGAGCGCATTGATACAAGGACACTGAGAGAACTCTCATCAAGCTCACCAGAGTCTCATTCTTCGGTTCCACAGCTCTTCTCGGAATAGTTTCCGCACCTGAAAAAGAGACAACGAACAATTATTATTGCGGAATCATACTCATTAACAGAATCCTTACGGTACTATACCGGGAAAACAAAACTTGAACCCTCTACAATCAAAATCCCAGTGAAGTAACTGGATACTACGCGCCCCTGCATGAGAAGCAGGATGGAGAGCTCAACCTTTCAAACCCTAAGGTGAGACTTCACGTGGGGGTCGCAGGAGGGTTTCGTAGAGGGGTGGGAAGGGAGCGGGAGGCTTATACTTTCTCCCGCAGATTGTTAATACTCCCTTTTCACATACAGAAAGATATTCCTGCGAGCCAGACAAGCCAGATTCGAAGGTCTAGTCCAGTCCATCTTCCGGGTCCTGCGCTTCACCATAGAAGAAGCAACAACACTCCAAACCAGACCTGCGTCTCCGTGGGAGTCAGGTGAGCGTAACACTGATTAGGTGCGGCTTCTGCACAGCTTCAAGGCGTCAGTGAGAGGGAAAACAATGTATTTCTGCATGGCTCTACATTCCTGCCTACGTTAGTATTTCAGAGTTCAAGCTGTGGCCTTGCACCATGTGTGAGTCTAAAGCATATAATATACTTTGCAAAGCATTTTAGTAAAAGAAAAACAAAATGGCCGGTATTTACAAAATGGACTCCCTATGGTCACATTCAGGATTCTTGGTTTGCGAAGTTTGTCACATGATGCGATTTGCTTATGGCCAACATACTATTCATATAATTCGGGCTATGTGATTACTTTTACTGTATAACAGTAACAGTAATACCGTTTAGTGGTATCTCTGTATTACCACCAAGATTCCATCAAACTAGTAATGAGGCTCTTTGTAGAGTATCCATTAAAATTGATAAAGACATAGGGCCTCATCACGAGTCTGGCAGTAACTCTTAAATGCAGCGGTAGCGCTATTACCGCCACATTTAAGGGTCCGCCAGATCATGGCTTTGGCGGATTTCCCCCCAGCTCTGAGCTGGGGGAAAATCTGTGGCAAAATTGCCAATTTTCGGCGCTATTACCGCCGGCAGTAAATCCGCCGGCAGTAATAGCGCAAATTTTCCCCATTGGGCCCAATGGGGAATGAGGAATTCTCGAATGGGCCCAATGGGGAATGGGAAATAACCCTTCCACCAAACCCGTGATCCGGCGCTAGTAGCGACGGGGGGTTTGGCGGTAGGGCTATTAGCGCCGGCACTATTAGCGCCGGCGCTACCACCCAACTCGTGATGAGGCCCATAGGCTGCCCGTCACCATGTGTCTAACAGAGATGTCTCTTTGATAGGCCTATGTTTATCATATGACATTAGTCAATTCAGCCAAGACCAGGGTTCTGCAAGTCCAGTAAATGTTTAATTCCCCATAGGGGTAGTAACCATGAAAAATGAGCTAACAGCAGCACTGACTTGGATTTCCAACGACACCACAGAGGAGTCGATCCTGGAAAGCTGTTAAGCTAATGCTGGGGATGCCACTTTCCTCCTGAGCCCCTCTGGCAGTGCTCAACTTGAACTATTTCCATTTGTGACTTACTTTCTTTGTCCCGTTAAAGAGACTGCTCCTTTTATGTTATGTTTATTTTTATTTTATTGAATTTATATAGTGCTTTCTTGAGTTGAACAGAAGAAAATAATCGGTACAATAGAATGCTAAGGTAATGTTACAATGCCACATTAAGATGACACCAACAAATGTGCTTTGAGAGAGGAGCAGAAAGAATACACAGAGTTTGAAGAAGGAACAGAGAAGGGTAAAGAATTCCAACGTTTAGGGGCCATTAAGTAGAAATTAAAGTTACTCACTGTAGTGACTAGAGTACTCATAGTCCATAGTACCCTTCCCTCCGTCCTTGTGGGGTGTTCCCCAACATGTTGACGGTACCGGAAACCTTTAGCAGTGTAAAATGTAGCTTCCCCTTCAAAGTTTATTTTTTGTTTATCACAAACCTTTCATAATTCCAGGAAAAAAAACATTTCACATATCGCCTCATTACACGGTAGGCGGTAAGGGTTTACTGGTACCGGTATTTTACCAGTACCGGTAAACCCTTACCGCCTTACTACGAGGTCCCTTTGTGGGTTGGTACATTAACGCCTGCTTTTAGCAGGCGTTAAAAAACGAACCGGCAAAGGGACCGGGGTGCTAATTACGGTACCGCAGTTTGCAGCACCGTAATTAGCGCCTTCCCCATTCCCACTATGCCCTATCGGGCAAAAATGGGAATGGGGAAGGGCAATGGAGGAAGGAGGAATTACCGCCTTCCCAACCTTGGAATAGGGCGGTAATTCCCCTTTCCTCGAAGGCAGTACCGGTAAATTACCGGCATGAACCATGGCGCTAATAGTGCCATGGTTTACCGCCTACCGTGTAATGAGGTCCGATATCATCTTTAAAATCTCCAATACATTTCAACCATTCTTATCCATTTCCTTCTTTAAAATGTTGCCTATGAATTTCACTGCTGCAAAAATCAAACTCTGATTCTCCCCAATGAAGAGCCTTTCCCACCATTCCTGAGCTGATAGAGTCTCTACTTTAACATAGTACTCCAAGTATCTAGTTCTCCCCAACACCTACCACTAGGCGGTATAATGATTCAGTGATACCCTCTGTTCCACAAAATCTACATATTGGAGACGGGCACTGTTTCCAGGCACCTAAAACATCTGTGGTTGGTAGAATGTTCAAATGGAGTCTCATGAACATGTCCCGGTAGAGGGGGGATGGAAATTTGGAACGATACGCCGGTAATTGATTCAACACCTCCTTTCAAATGTCAGATACAAAGCCAATTTGAACTTTTATCCTGGGTGTCTATCTAATCCTGAAATTTTACTTTTTTAAAAACGCTATCCGGATTCATTCTCAATGTGTCTTCTAAAACATCCAAAATGTCCCATCAGCCCATACATCCCTTTTGCCATTTGTCCAAGAGCCAATCCGAAGCTCCTTTATTAGGGTTCCTCAAAATCCCAAACAGGATAAGATGGTCGACCATAACACATTTCCTAAAAAAAGAAATGGATTTCCAAAATACAATGGATTCCATAGATTGAAGTCGCAGCTCATATCGAATCATAGCCACTGGCAAACGCTTTGGGAGCCTAAAAACTCGTCTCCGGAGCCACCTCTCTAGAATCCCACGTTTGCCAAGGCAGATTTAACATAGCCTCGGCTCCATAGGTTAACACTGGGACTACATTCTGTTTATAAAAAAAAATTATTCGGGTAGTTATATATTTGGCATAACATTGATGTAGGGCCACGCCTTGGGTCGCAAATCTCTTAATCTTTGTTCTGACGGTTAAATACCACCCTCCCTAGTTGATATTCCCATTGACCAAGGTCCCCAGGTATATGATCAAATCTTCTTCAGGCACTCTCTCTCCTCCCAGTGTCCAATACAAACTCCCTTTTTGTTTTATCTTCCCATTTTGGGCAGTTGTTACTACCACGATATTAGACTTTTTGTTCACTCTGAGATTGTTTTCCCTTGTATAAACCATACACTGATGTAATCTACGCTGCAGATCTACTGGAGTTTGGTCCATTATAGTCAGGTGATCAGCATATATAATCCAAGGAATAGGGTGTTGCTGGAGTTCAGTGGGAAGGCATTGATATATATAAATTAAACAAGGTAGGGGCCAATGGACATCCTTGATTTAGTCCCTATGCATGGACATTTTCTTTTTATTAACAGCCCATTCTTTGTAATTCTGACCTCAATAGATGTTCCCGGAATACAGAGGCCTGATTGCATCCACCAAATCCATTGGTCATGCGCAGTTATAAAGCTTCCCCCACAACCTCTCTCTGTCAACACTGTCGAAAGCCTGCTCCAAATCAATAGAAGCCAGACAGTAACAAGACTTGGATTTAATCGCCTTCAGCTTCAACAGGTTTAGTAGGAAGAGAATCAAACTAGTGCCCACCCGTTTGACAAATTCTGATTGTCTCGGGTCTAGGCGACCAAAACTAGTAGCCCAATTGTTCAAATCCTGTAGTAGAATTGAAGTGAAAATGTTACCCATAATGTCAAGAAGAGCGTTGGGCCGATAATTTCTAGGATCTTCAGTTTCTTGAAAATTGGGACTATAATCGCCGATTTCCAGGAGCAAGGAGCAGCTCTAGCACCCATAACCTGTTTCAAGATCAAGGTGATGAACTCAGCACAGGGAGAGACGGCTTCTTAGCATGGTATTAGTCAACCCGTCAGGTCCCGGGGCCCATGAAGAGTTTAATTTCTCAATAAGATCTTCGATATCCTCAAGCTCAAATTCAAAGGACCATCTTTTTGGGGTCATAGAATCCTCTATGGGTTCCCTATGTGAGGCTAATGTAAAAAGAGCTGTAAAATTGGCTAACCATAGGTCTTCAGAAACCTGGTTAGGTTGCACTGCTGATTGAAATATACCCTCATTATTTAACAGCTCCCAGAGGTTTTTGGTGTTACTTTTGCAGATATTCTTAAACATATGCTCTGCACCATACTGTGCTCTCTGGCCTCTATTTGCAATCAACCAGTTTCTGTATGTTTCCTTACGTTTTTTTTAATCAAAAGCTCCCAATCCAAACTTGTCCCTTGTTTAAGTTTTCTTGCATCCAAGCGAAGGAGTTTCCTTGCCTCCACCACCACTAGATTATAAATATGCATGGGCTTAAATTGAGGACCTTCGCCGCGCAATACTTAACTCAATGACGTCCTTTAATAACCATGCATATTCTATCCCTGGTTTAGGACCTGACATGTAATTACCCAGTTTTACTGTTATAATTGGAACCTCCACTGGCTTTATCCTTAATCCGTGCTCCCCCTTGGAGACTGAGGTCAAAGGATGTGAGTTTTTGGTGAACTAACAAACCCTTAACACTTCACTTCCAAAATATTATGATTGCTCGTTAGCATTGGAACCACCCTAAATGAGTCAACATAACACAAAATATTAGTCGAGACGAAGCAGTAGTCCAAACAGAATTTCTAGTCTTCTCTAGCCCAGGTCTATTTTCCAGGGATGTCTCCCTTGGTTTGTCCATTCAACATATGTAGCCCTGTTCCCCGGAATCATCTAACCAGCGTATGGATCTGTTGTCCAATGTATTCTTAGTAAGCGGGTTCCCTTGTCTATCAAAGAATATTGCATTCAAATCACTGCACATTATTATGCGCAGGTTTTAATGAGTGGTGTAAACCTCATCTAACTTCCCCAACACAGAATCAATAAATACCTCTTCGTCACACATGGCCACATTCCACCACATGGCCACATTCCACCACTTCGCAAGCCCCGCCCACCTGGTGCCTTCCTGTTTGCCGTTCCTTTTCCCTACTTAAGGAGCCCTCCAGCCTCTTTTCCTTTGGAGATGGGGAGCAGGTGCAAGTCGATCTAGGTCACCTGGCCTAAGCCCCTTGCAGATGGGGAGCAGGTGCAAGTGGATTTAGGTCACCTGGCCTAATCCCCGCCCACCTGGTGCCATCCTGTTTGCCGCTCTTTTTCACCACTTAGCAAGCCCCGCCCACCTGTTGCCTTCCTGTTTGCCGCTCCTTTTCACCACTTAGCAAGCCCCGCCCACCTGGTGCCTTCCTGTTTGCTGCTCCTTTTCACCACTTAGCAAGCCCTGCCCACCTGGTGCCTTCTGTTTGCTGCTCTTTTTCACCACTTAGCAAGCCCCGCCCACCTGGTGCCTTCCTGTTTGCTGTTCCTTTTCCCTACTTAAGGAGCCCTCCAGCCTCTTTTCCTTTGCAGATGGGGAGCAGGTGCAAGTGGATCTAGGTCACGTGGCCTAAGCCCCGCCCACCTGGTGCCTTCCTGTTTGCCGCTCTTTTTCACCACTTAGCAAGCCCCGCCCACCTGGTGCCTTCCTGTTTGCCGCTCCTTTTCACCACTTAGCAAGCCCCGCCCACCTGGTGCCTTCCTGCCTGCTGCTCTTTTTCACCACTTAGCAAGCCCCACCCACCTGGTGCCTTCCTGTTTGCCGCTCTTTTTCCCTACTTCAGGAGCACTCCAGCCTCTATTCCTTTGCAGATGGGGAGCAGGTGCAAGTGGATCTAGGTCACCTGGCCTAAGCCCCGCCCACCTGGTGCCTTCCTGTTTGCCGCTCTTTTTCACCACTTAGCAAGCCCCGCCCACCTGGTGCCTTCCTGTTTGCCGCTCCTTTTCACCACTTAGCAAGCCCCACCCACCTGGTGCCTTCCTGTTTGCCGCTCTTTTTCACCACTTAGCAAGCCCCGCCCACCTGGTGCCTTCCTGTTTACCGCTCCTTTTCCCTACTTAGGGAGCCCTCCAGCCTCTTTTCATTTGCAGATGGGTAGCAGGTGCAAGTGGATCTAGGTCACCTGGCCTAAGCCCTGCCCACCTGGTGTCTTCCTGCCTGCTGCTCTTTTTCACCACTTAGCAAGCCCCGCCCACCTGGTGCCTTCCTGTTTGCTGCTCTTTTTCCCTACTTAAGGAGCCCTCCAGCCTCTTTTCCTTTGCAGATGGGGAGCAGGTGCAAGTGTATCTAGGTCACCTGGCCTAAGCCCCGCCCACCTGGTGACTTCCTGCCTGCCCTTTTTTTCACCACTTAGCAAGCCCCGCCCACCTGGTGCCTTGATGTTTGCTGCTCTTTTTCCCTACTTACGGAGCCCTCCAGCCTCTTTTCCTTTGCAGTTGGGGAGCAGGTGCAAGTGGATCTAGGTCACGTGGCCTAAGCCACGCCCACCTGGTGCCTTCCTGTTTGCCGCTTTTTCACCACTTAGCAAGCCCCGCCCACCTGGTGCCTTCCTGTTTGCTGCTCCTTTTCACCACTTAGCAAGCCCCACCCACCTGGTGCCTTCCTGTTTGCCGCTCTTTTTCCCTACTTAAGGAGCACTCCAGCCTCTATTCCTTTGCAGATGGGGAGCAGGTGCAAGTGGATCTAGGTCACCTGGCCTAAGCCCCGCCCACCTGGTGCCTTCCTGTTTGCCGCTCTTTTTCACCACTTAGCAAGCCCCGCCCACCTGGTGCCTTCCTGTTTGCCGCTCCTTTTCACCACTTAGCAAGCCCCGCCCACCTGGTGCCTTCCTGTTTGCCGCTCTTTTTCACCACTTAGCAGGCCCCGCCCACCTGGTGCCTTCCTGTTTGCCGCTCCTTTTCCCTACTTAGGGAGCCCTCCAGCCTCTTTTCATTTGCAGATGGGTAGCAGGTGCAAGTGGATCTAGGTCACCTGGCCTAAGCCCTGCCCACCTGGTGCCTTCCTGCCTGCCGCTCTTTTTCACCACTTAGCAAGCCCCGCCCACCTGGTGCCTTCCTGTTTGCTGCTCTTTTTCCCTACTTAAGGAGCCCTCCAGCCTCTTTTCCTTTGCAGATGGGGAGCAGGTGCAAGTGGATCTAGGTCACCTGGCCTAAGCCCCGCCCACCTGGTGACTTCCTGCCTGCCCTTTTTTCACCACTTAGCAAGCCCCGCCCACCTGGTGCCTTGATGTTTGCTGCTCTTTTTCCCTACTTACGGAGCCCTCCAGCCTCTTTTCCTTCGCAGATGGGGAGCAGGTGCAAGTGGATCTAGGTCACCTGGCCTAAGCCCCGCCCACCTGGTGCCTTCCTGTTTGCTGCTCTTTTTCACCACTTAGCAAGCCCCGCCCACCTGGTGCCTTCCTGTTTGCTGCTCCTTTTCACCACTTAGCAAGCCCCGCCCACCTGGTGCCTTCCTGTTTGCTGTTCTTTTTCACCACTTAGCAAGCCCCATCCACCTGGTGCCTTCCTGTTTGCCGCTCCATTTCCCTACTTAAGGAGCCCTCCAGCCTCTTTTCATTTGCAGATGGGTAGCAGGTGCAAGTAGATCTAGGTCACCTGGCCTAACCCCGCCCACCTGATGCCTTCCTGCCTGCCGCTCTTTTTCACCACTTAGCAACCCCCACCCACCTGGTGCCTTCCTGTTTGCCGCTCTTTTTCCCTACTTAAGGAGCCCTCCAGCCTCTTTTCCTTTGCAGATGGGGAGCAGGTGCAAGTGGATCTAGGTCACCTGGTCTAAGCCCCGCCCACCTGGTGCCTTCCTGCCTGCCCTCTTTTTCACCACTTAGCAAGCCCCGCCCCCCTGGTGCCTTCCTGTTTGCCGCTCTTTTTCCCTACTTAAGGAGCCCTCCAGCCTCTTTTCCTTTGCAGATGGGGAGCAGGTGCAAGTGGATCTAGGTCACCTGGTCTAAGCCCCGCCCACCTGGTGCCTTCCTGCCTGCCCTCTTTTTCACCACTTAGCAAGCCCCGCCCCCCTGGTGCCTTCCTGTTTGCCGCTCTTTTTCCCTACTTAAGGAGCCCTCCAGCCTCTTTTCCTTTGCAGATGGGGAGCAGGTGCAAGTGGATCTAGGTCACCTGGCCTAAGCCCCGCCCACCTGGTACCTTCCTGTTTGCTGCTCTTTTTCACCACTTAGCAAGCCCCGCCCACCTGGTGCCTTCCTGTTTGCTGCTCCTTTTCACCACTTAGCAAGCCCCGCCCACCTGGTGCCTTCCTGTTTGCCGCTCTTATTCACCACTTAGCAAGCCCCGCCCACCTGGTGCCTTCCTGTTTGCCACTCCTTTTCCCTACTTAAGGAGCCCTCCAGCCTCTTTTCATTTGCAGATGGGTAGCAGGTGCAAGTGGATCTAGGTCACCTGACCTAAGCCCCGCCCACCTGGTGCCTTCCTGCCTGCCGCTCTTTTTCACCACTTGGCAAGCCCCACCCACCTGCTGCCTTTATGTTTGCCGCTCTTTGCCCCTACTTAAGGAGCCCCCCAGCCTCTTTTCCTTTGCAGATGGGGAGCAGGTGCAAGTGGATCTAGGTCACCTGGCCTTAGCCCCGCCCACCTGGTGCCTTCCTGTTTGCCGCCCTTTTTCACCACTTAGCAAGCCCCACCCACCTTGTGCCTTCCTGTTTGCCGCTCCTTTTCACCACTTAGCAAGCACCACCCACCTTCTTAGCCCTGCCTTTTCCTTCCTGCTCTTAACTATTAGATCAAGGGCGTCTCTCCCCCGGGCATCCTAAGCGAAGGGCAGACGAAGAAAAGGGGAATTCCTGTTTGGACCTGGAGGACCCAGGGCCCGACCCCCTGCTCAGACAGCAGGTAGGCATGCACCAACATGTGTTACTCCCTCTGGTTCCCCCGTGATGTTCCCTTGTGCCCCCCATTCTCGCACACAGGTGTTGCCTGTTTTGCTTGATTCTTCTACCCTGCTCCCCGCTCACCCCACTCAAGCCTACTTCTGCAGGAGTCTGTCCTGATACATTCTGGTTTCACCATCACCGTCTTGTGGACATGCTGGATTTGACTTTTATGGACTTCATTCATTCATGATGCGTCACCCTTTCCCAACTCTCATGGTGAACTTCTTTTGCATCTTGTACTCATGGTGGCCCTGATTCATGCTGTTCCCATCTTCATCTTGTATCCTGGCTTGTAACATTATGTGTTACTACTGACTTCTGCATTTGTAATCACTCTCCCCTCTTGCTTCTCCACTCTTTTGACTGCTAACTCTCTGCTCTCTCCTCCTTTCCCTTCTTCCTTTTCCTATCTCCTCCCCTTACTTTCTTCTATGCACTTACTCTATCAGAATTGTCCCTGGACCTAGTATGATAGCAACCTCGTCTGTAACCTCCTCCCTCCCATTACTGGTTTTTGACTCCCAACCCCCCTCCAGCACTATCTGAAATGTCGTCAGGCCTAATAAGATAGTTGCTTGTTTTGTTTCTCCCCTACCTTTCTGCACCCCTCTCCCTCACCTCTTGTTTTTTTTCCAGCTCTACCAGAAATGTCGTCAGACCTGGTACGGTAGTCGCCTGTCTGTTTCCATTTCCTTCCCACTCTCCCCCTCCCTTCCTTATCTATGTCTTAGCTCTTGCACTATATGAAATGTCGTCAGGCCGAGTACGATAGTTAATTTCACATCCTTACTGTTCATGGCTTTTAAGAATGTTATTGTTTTTTCCCTTGTTCCCTACCTTGCCTTGAAGCGCTTTGAAACACATTGTGTATAGGCGCTATATAAATAAACTATCATATCATATCACTTCATAAATATCACAAACATTGTTACAGCTTCACGACCGTTCTGCATTCTCTGCAGAATCAATATTTGGTCAAATAGATCAGGGTTATGCATTTCCCACAGCACAAACCCCTTTCATATTTTTATGATGGTTAGTAAACCCCCGGATATGGTCTTCTTGCTGTACTTTTTTTTTGCTTGATCCAAATAACATTCAAAACCCTCACAACTAGTGTTAGCCCTTAACCAGGTTTCCCATAACCATAGAATATCATAGGACTCCAGGCCCAGATCATTATTTTTAAGGAAGTGCACAAAACCCCTAGTGTTCCAAGATTCTTTTTGGAGTCCGGGCATCCTATCCAGTAAACCAAACTTGTCGGTTGGAGATTTTTGCAGCATGAACCCTCACTTTTAGGGGCCGGTATTGGATTTTCACTCTCTCCTTATCAGCCTCAGATGCCACAGGATTGCCCATTTTAAATCTGGGGTGGGGTTCCACATTTAGAGATCCCTTTTTATGTACAGGCAAGCTGGCATTGTGCCATTCTTTGATTACGGCTTTATATTTGGTTGGTTCAAACCCAAACAGCAGTAAATCACTGCCTCCTTCGATTAAGATAGATTTTATGAAAGGGGAGGCTAGGTGCAAAATTACCTAGTCCGGCCTTTTTTCATTTACAAACTGGACCACCCGAATATCCTCAGCATTGCTATTCCTTAGCTTTGAGATATGGTGTAGAATTTTTAGAAGGTTTCTCTGATTTAAAATCAGATTATTGTCTGCAGGCAACAATTGCTCCAGCATGATCAAGTTCCCTTAGCCCAAATCAAGGTTTGAGCAATTTAAATTATCGGCCAATCCTGTTTGGCAAGGAGGCCGGAGGTTCGATCTCTCCTCAAAACTAAAATTACCTTTCAAGCCAAGGCCAACCTTTTTTGTTCACAAGTGACAAAACTGGTGACTTGTACCTTCACTCTATCCAAAATCATCCACCAGCTTAACCGGGGGTGTCTGGGGATGCAACCTGTCGATGAGGCCAGGGATCCCAACATCCTGAGCCTTCCCATAGATCTGCATCTTCATAAGTACTGATGTTTTCCAACAGATCTGTGAGAATAGGCTCCTCTAGCACCAGAAGGTCTGCTTGTCACATTGTGCATCCAAGGAGTAAGCAACATGCGCAACATTAATACCCTTAAATAGGGTACTTATGTCTCCCTGTGATCGATTGAGGGCTTCATCGGCGGTATCCTCGGGTTTCTTACAAACGCCCTTGACATATTTGACTTGGGTTTATGTGTCATCTGTTGGTTTTTAGATTTTTTCTGTTGTTGATGTGATGGATTTGCCTTCACGATGACTAGATCTGATCGCATCTGCTTTCCAAATATCAGAAATGGTTTAGTGGAACTAGTTTTGGCCTTCTCCTTGGTCTGTATTAGAGAGGAAGCCTATAACTTATCCTGGTTCAATCTCGATTGTAGGGCTGCCACTTCTCCGATATTTCTCTGGTGCCTGTCATCCGGCTTCTCTTCTGTTGGGGGTCTTCAGGTTTTAGAGAAGGAGCCAGTACCCCCACTTCAATCGACCCGCCCCTTTTACCTGTATGTTGGAAACCAGAGTATGTGACGTATACAGAACAGCTGAATCGACAAAGAGCAGAATATGGACTCAGTCCAGTACCAGTGAAAGAGCCAGTACCTAAGAGAATCTGGGAGTCAAGGTATTCGTTGAGAAAACCTTATCTGCATACAAAGAAATATGATGGACGTCTGAATGAAATCCCTGAAGAAGCAGAGCCAATAAACTGCAAGGATGAATGCTAGTATCACTAGCCATTGCCAAGTATATGTTACATGGAGCTGAAAAGGATGCAGTGACCAGAGAATGCGGATATTCTATAAGGCATCAAGAAAGCAATAAGAATAAGTGACATCTAGGGCTCAAGGTGAAGAAACGTATGCCACAGAAACAGATGAAAATACCAAATCATTTTACAAGTGTACAGATGCAGAAGAAACACAAGCAGCAAAGTCATTGTGAAGCTAGCTCTATGCTTATAGTAAATAGATTGCGGCAAGCGCCAACGTGTACATACATACGAATTAGAGAATTATGGATGTTTCCACTAAACTTATTATAGCAGGTTGAACATTAGCAAAAAGGCCTCAGCTCAGTATGTCATAGTTAAAAAGCAGACATTGAATTGCAGAAGTGGAGCTCAGAAAGGCAAGGTTAGATGAGCCCCAAGAAGCCAAGGTCTTATCAAACTGGAGTAAACTGACTTAGGATACAAAATCAAGTGAAAGAATAAACCTATTGGTCAAAAGGAATGAACATAACAAGGAAGACGTCAGAGGTCTATTAGAACAGAATATTAAATACACGAAAAGGCTCGAGTTTATGATATCTAGTCACATGGAAGCATGAAGTTGGATGAACGAGATGTTCACACCTACGCATGAAGGCAGACTGTGCTTCTCTCTCCCTAATTTTCTCAGAGCTAAGAACACTCTCAAGGACGAAGTTCAAAGGCCTAGTTGACAGTAGACCACTGAGGTAATGATGGATTGATATGCTAATTGGTGGAAAGCTAAAGTTAAGGCAACCTCGCCAGCATCTGGATGGCCGACCTGCAGGCTGCTAACGTAGGTGGAAAAGTACTGAAGATGGATAGAGTGGCAACCAATTGTAGATGACCTGCGTATACAGGGGTCCTTTAGTGTCTAAACCAATGGGACGTCGTGTATTTAGTGACGTTCATAGTGGTCATTTTTAGAGGAGGGCTTAGTTGCCCCACCTGATGTTAAGTAACCAATCACATAGTTACACTTTTTAGACTAGTATGGATCATATACTTAGACGTTCACTCTGAACCAATAGCCCATGCACATACGTTTTTGTAGTTTGCCACGTCAGATGTCGTTAGTACACATGTGATGTAGACGTCATTGATGACACATTTTGCTTATAAAAGTGCAGTTTTTTCTTAAAGTACGTTGAGTTTGAAGATCGACCGTTTGCGCTGATGTTCGTTATGCTCCCCGTTTTAGATAATTTATATTAAAATAGTCTTCCTTTTGTCAAACTTCCTGAGTTGGCTCTATTATTGATGTATGAGTAAGGTCTGCATCCCCATCCATCTCGAGGGTAATTGCTGCTCATCAAAGGGGCTGTACTATCCAGTTCAAGGTTTTTCGATGATTCCATCTCATTTGGCAGTTCCAAATCTATTATTGCTATTGCTGTAAGCAAAGTTGGAATAGTGCCCATTGCAGGCTCTACAGTTCCCATATGAGACAGCTGGGTTTGGGGCCTTTGCTCTTAGGTCTCGAACGGCTTCTTAATTGGTGTGGTTGAGTGCTTGAATTGGGGCCTCATCCAATTACAATCCTCCAAGAGGGCAGCCATCATGGTATTTTCATCAAGATGTTCATGCCTTGCTAGATCACATAGTCTATTTTGCCATACATATGATGTTTCTGCCTCTTTGTCCAGCATACTGTGTATGGCACTAACAAAGCTTTCCAGGAATCTCATCTTAGAGTGCATCATTGCCAGAAGAGTGATGTAGTCCTTTAGTGTGCCATTAAGTGACTCATAAAGTTTACCAAACGGAGCCATAGGGATTGTTCAGGCCGCCATTACATTATTTTGCAGTTGTGATACTGCTGCTGGAGACAAATGGGCTTTCTGTTCTAATTTCTCAGTCCAATACTTTAGTTGATTTGCCGATTTATCAATCCGGGAGACAAAAGAATCGAGATACACGGTGGCAGTGTTACCAACCCCAATGGTGGGAGTTTCAAGATGGAATAAAGTAGACAAATGTCTCCTCTGAACTTTAGGTGTTCCTGGCAGGATTTCCAGAACAGGAGAGTCAGTCTGAATTACAATGTCCCAGCGTTGTGCATCTCCATTTTTCTTATGGCTTGCAGTTTGCATTCCTAGGTCCGCAATATCACGTGATAAACGCGGCAGCAGGGTTGAATACAGCCCTTCACAAACTAATGGGACTGCATGAAGATCGCCCTGTACACAGTCCTGATGAGTATTGTTATCTTTGCTTTAGCATAGATACCCAGTTAAATATGCCATGTCACAGTAAGAAATTATAGCTAGACTGGCTGCACCAATAAAATGCATGTCTAGCGATGTAATAACGTTTATCATGCTTGCTCTATCATAGATGCCCAGTAAGAATTGCAATGCCATAGTAATTAAAGGGCATGCAACTGGTGCCACCACCATTGTTAGCCAGTCTAGCCAGGAAATAACACTTATCATTTTGGCTTTACCCTCAATACAGTGAAGTATCTTAACTGTTCATCAAGACTAAAGCAAAAAAGAATGTCATGCTCCCAGCAGCTCCAAGCCCTAAATTCAGCAGCCACGTCCTCCCTAAACACATGCATACACACAAGAACTCAAACAACATAGAAGCACATTCACACACCAAAAAACCCATTGCATGCATGCATTCATAAAAACAAACACACCAACATTCATGTATACATTTCTGCATACATACACATTTCATTAATATAATACATAAAATCATTTACCTTACCTGCACGCAGCCTGAACACATTTCGTGCTGTCACGGAGAACCAGAAGGACCACACTGCCTATCTGCAGAGTGAACATGCTGACTGATAGGAGAGGACTACCCTAATTAACACATGCAGAGGTAGGCACTCCTCCCCTGTCAGTCAGCAGGTGTACGATGTTAATGCAATAATGAGTGGCAGCGGGGCCAAACCTCTGCCACCCCGCTGCCTCTGATTATCGTGTGCTACATTTGTTGCAGAGCCAACAGCGCTCTGCTAACAAACAAACCAAAAGAAAATGCATAGTGAGGGGGTACATCCCTGCTCAGAGGCAGGCAGCACAGAACACACAGTGCAAATAAAGCACATGGGAGACATTTTGCTCCCTGCCACTGGAGCAAGGAGGAGGCACCTCTCACCCATAGCAACAAGACACCACGGTATACTTTGAACATGAAGGCATAGACATACCTGCTGATTATGGCAGCACCAGAAACTTCTGGATGTGTTAATTAGGGTGTTCAATACTAAGTGAAATAAAGAACCTGAACAGTGATTTTACAATTTAAATTAAAACAAACAAAAAAAGAACGTGCCAAAGGTTAATAGCAGTTTCCATGTCCATCCAATGCTCAGTGTACCTCCGAGGTCGACAAGGCATCTTTCGCCAGTTTTTGGTCATTGCTTTGTGTTCCGTGCGTGTTCGTACTCAACATTTCCGCAGGAATGCTGTCGTATTTACCAGCTTGTGGCACTCAGTGTATGGCTATAGTACCACCAACACCACTCACTTTGCAGCTTTAGAAACTGTCTTCAGATCACCTTGAATAAATAATATCTCTGGGCTCTAAAATATGGTATATCTAAATCAACTTTATTCACAATCACATTTCTCACTTTCACAATGAAGAGTAGTTTGAACTGAACACAGAACACTTGACAATGACAATAAATAAATGAATTTTAAAACATTGATCAATTGTGGTACAGGTTCCCATAATCTGTCGCCTGTAGACACATGAAACATTTGAAAAATACAAAAACAGAGAGCGAGTCCCCAGTCCACACCTTTGAGGCATGATCCGGTACTGGCTGACTCGAAGAGTTTGGTCCACAGCAAAAGCAAATCTCCACAATCTATACACCAAAATCTTTCATAGAAATATAAAAACACAATTCACAAATCAAACAGTAACCCTTTTTCAGTAGACCTCTATGGCAACAATGTATGCAATACTATAAAGCCTAGGACCTAGGTCAAGAAAAGAGACCAGCAGCATTGAAAACTGGACTAGAGAAATGTCAATCAATTGTCGAATACGTTACAGTACATGTTATGAAACGAATGTTCTTAGAATAGGACTTACTGTTCCTGTACTAGTGTCTTATTCTACTCAGCTTATTCTTTCAAAGGGATTCTGAAGCTGCACTTTGCCTATACAGTATGTATACAGTGGGAGAACAAATAAAATGCACTCCTGAGTGTAATGTTAGTGGGTTGGGCTATAAAGGGCTCCAGGTCACCAGTCTGCCACACTAGAAGGGTAAGAACGTTCCTATAACCGTGGCTATGAAGTATTTTATTTGTGTGGTCAAGTGGTACCAACTGTTGAAAGGTTTGCTAAAAATAGCAGCTATTACAGAGCTCTAAGAAACATGACACACTCTCTTTCCTGGCATAATGTTGGTGGACCTTTTTCCTCAGTTTCACATCACTCACCTATCAGCCTTCTGGCGGCGAAGTGTGCAGTATGAAAAATGGATGTGTCCGTTGTTCAAAGACTACTTGAGAGCGGTTCATGTTCAGGCTGGTAAAGAATGGTTAGAGGGATTTGCATCTAAGATGGATGCATGAAGCAAATAAAGGTTTTTCCAACTAATTCCCAGAACAAATTCAGCTTCATACTTCATGGCGAGATGAAACGTTTATTGGTGTAAGCAGTGGGTCCAGATTCATGCCGTAGCAGTAGTTTATTACTGAAGCTGTCACTGCAATCAGTGCAAGCTTGCTGTGATGGATGCAAATATTCCTTTTAGCCCTATTGCCCTCTTAAGCATGTGGTGGATGTTTGATATCTGCTGCTAATTTTAAACCAAATAGCAATAGAAAATTACTGAGTCTACTGAAAATAAGGTATACATCATACATTTCTTTAAAACATACATTATTGTATTGCTTGCTGTTCCCAGGCGTCATTTATACAATTACATGTTTCACATGATTGTCACTTTTTTAATTCGTTGCTTACAGGACTTGAAATGGAGAAAGGATGGCATAAATCAGATATAAAAAAGCAATTTGATTGTAAGTTAAGGCGTTTCAAACAATGTGTGGTTTGATTTCAGCATTAATACAACCACAGTCAACACTTCAAAGTGTTGGGCTAGTACACGGCTTGTAATCCCTTTGTCAGAAGTAAGCCGGACATGAAACATGTACTGTGGTCAGCAGCAGACTCATTCAAGGTCACTGTTGTGCACTCCCAGATGGCCTAACAAGCCAAGCATTCCTAGTCAGAAATGCACCCACAGAGCAAAGGGGACAGGTCAGAGCAATGCCATTCAATGCCCTTAGGATGCACATAAGCACCATCATAATTGTCTTGTTTCGACACATGGCTTATAAATAATTTGTTGGTGTGGTAAAATGAAGAGTCCCCTCCCCCAAGTGCCGTTGACACCTGGCCGAAACATTATTTTTTAATGGGACTCATGTATAACCTTTTAGATCCAACCTCGCTTTTGTGATGCTGACAGCTACTTAATATGCATTTGTGAAAAACTAGCAGACACATAAAAGGCAATTGCAACATATTTTCAAGCGGTCAGATGAGTTGTCCAAGCCACAGTAACGTATTGATAGCGAATTCCCTTGGTCTCAAGTGCAGTTTGTGGTCTACCATGTAGACAATCATTTTTAGTATTTGTCGCTGTTCTTTCCATTGTGTCTGCTACTCTTGCTCACATCAGCCCTTGCCTCTTTACAACACACACTCACACCATCACAACAGAAAAAAACACAGTAATTGAATTACCACAATCTTTTCTAAATGTTATCATTTACCTCTCAATTAAGCTATGCAGTACATATTATGGCATTTTTTACAGCATACCACAAACCTCATAATTAGCGCCTCACAACACTGCATTTGTGGAATAGTGTATGCCCAACATCTCCTAGTGTATTATTTGTAAAAACATTGATTGCTCATACTGAACTGAGAGCTATCTAGCTGTATAGCGAACCACCGCAAAAGTGTAACTTCCCAAAAACGCTCATGTTTAAACAACTTAAATGCAGTGTTTTCAAAGAGGGGGATATAATTGGCCAAACAGATGTAGTCCTTAAAGTAACATTAAAATTGTATTGAGCTACAATGAAATCTGCATAAAGCATATCCCTATTGTTTTTAATGTGTGTGGTGTATTAATAGCAGGTGGTACAATCATAATGGTGACATGTTTTCAGTATTGCATTTCTAAAGCTAATGTTGCCATTATGTAGCACAGTAAATAACAACTTAATCGTGTCCAATATGGTGCAGATTTATTTGGTGGACAGCCCTAGTTACCTGTAACAGTTAATGACAGATGTACATATACGTGGTAGGAATATATGTTATAGGCCATGTCCTTACTTCTGGGAAACAAATAACCGGTTGGTAACATTTTGATTGGTACATGTCAAAACCCATCACACCCCATCGCCACAATCTGTTTTAATGAAATTAATTTAAGGTTTCCACTGGGGAAACTAGAATGTATTAATTGACAGAAAAAACATGCTTAGTTGAGATAAGTGTGGATCATACAGGGAGACTCTGAGGGCCTCATTGAGAGTTTGGCAGTGTGGTAAAAAATTGTGGTAATGCAGTGGAAACAGAGATAGCACTGCATTACCACACCGCGGAACCGGAGGTAAGGAAGAGGAAACACCTCCAGCACAATGCTGGAGGTAATTCCTCCACCTTACCACCAAAAAACAGCCAAATCAGCAGTATTACTGTTGGTGATAATACCACAAGAGAAAGTGGTGGTAACGGTAATACCATTTGGTGGTATCTCAGTAGTATTACCATGTGATGCCACCCAACTAGTAACACAACTGTTTATAAGGTATCAATTAAAATTGATAAAGACATGGACTGCCCATCACCATGTGTCTAATGGAGATGTCTCTTTGAAAGGCCTATGTTTATCATATGACATTGGTCAATTTAGCTAAGACCAGGGTTCTGCAGGTCCAGTAGATGTTTAATTCCCCATAGGAGTTTTAACAGCAGCACTGACTTGGATTTCCAGCGACACCACAGACAAGTCACTCCTGGAAAGCTGTTAAGCTAACGCTGGGGATGCCTCTGTCCTCCTGAGCCCTGCAGGCAGTGCTCAAGTTGAACTATTTCCATTTGTGACTTACTTTCTTTTTCCAGTCAAAGAGACTGCTCCTTTTATGTTACGTTTATTTTTATTTTATTGAATTTATATAGTGCTTTCCCCAAAGTGCTGAATAGGAAGGAGAAAATAAATGGTACAATAGAATGCAAAGGCAATGTTACAATGCAACATTAAGATGACACCAACAAATGTGCTTTGAGAGAGGAACGGAAAAAATACAAGAAGTTTGCAGAAGAAACAGACAAGGGTAAAATATTCCAAAGTTTAGGGGCCATTAAGGAGAAATTAAATTTACTCATCGTAGTGACTAGAGTACTCATAGTCCATAGTTCCCTTTTCTCCATCAATGTGGGGCGTACCCCAACATGGGGACGGGACCGTGACCTTTAGCAGTGAAACATTTAGCTTCCCCTTCAAATTGTATTTTTGGTTTATTACAAAACTTTCATCATTCCAGGGAAAAAAACAGTTCATATATCATCTTTCATCTTTAAAATCCCCAATACATTTAAACCATTCTTATCCACTTCATTCTTTAAAATTTCACCTATGAATTTCATAGCTGCAAAAATCAAACTCCCGATTCTCCCCAATTATGAGCCTTTGCCACCATTCCTCAGCTGATAGAGTCTCTGCTTCTTTAACATAGTACTCCAAGTATCTTCCTCTCACCTAATGATAATTCCCCAAAACCTACCACAAGGTGGTATAATGTTTTGGTGATACCCTCTGTTCCACAAAATCTACATATTGGAGACGGGCACTGTTTCCGGACATATAAAACTTCTCTCGTTGGTAGAATGTTCAAATAGAGTCTCATGGGCATGTCCCGGTAGAGGGCAGATGGAAATTTGGAAAGATACACCAGTAATTCATTCAATATGAGATCAAAAACCAATTTGAACTTTGATCTTTTATCCTGGGTGTCTATCCAATCCTGAAGTTTAGCTCTTTTTGTACGGATTAATTCTCAGCGTGTCTACTGAAACATCCAACAATTCCAACCAGGCCATAAATCCCTTTTGCCATGTGTCCAAGAGCCAACCCGAAGTTCCTTTCTTAGGGTTCCTCAAAATCTCAAACGGGATTAGATGGTTGACCATAATACTTTTCCTGAAAAAAAGAAATGGATTTCCATAATGCAATGGATTCCATCGATTGGAGTCCCAGCTCATATCAAATCGTAGCCACTGGCAAACTCTTTGGGAGCCTCAAAACTCGTCTCCAGAACCAACCTTCTAGAATTCCCCACGTTTGCCAAGGCAGATTTAACATAGCCTCGGCTCCATAGGTTAACACTAGGGCTACTTTCTGCTTATACAAAATTTTAATTGGGGTAGTTGTATATTTGCCATAACGTTTATGTAGGGCCACCAATCTCCTACTCTTAGTTCTGAGGGTAAAATACCACCCCCCTAGTTTATATTCTGATTGACCAAGGTCCCCAGGTACATGATCAAATCTGCTTCCGGCACTCTCTCTCCTCCCAGTGTCCAATAAAATCCCCCCTTTTATTTTATCCTCCCAATTTGGGCAGCTGTTAATACCAGGAGTTTAGACTTTTTGATCTCACATTGGTTTCCCTTGTATAAACCATGAACTGATTTAATCTATGCTGCAGACCTATTGGAGTTTGGTCCATCCTGATCAGGTCGTCAGCGTATAGAATCCAAGGAATAGGGTGTTGATGCAGTTTCAGTGAGAAGGCATTGATAGCGCCTTCTGTGATTGAGAGAGATCATATATATATATATATATAAATTAAACAAGGTAGGGGCCAATGGACATCCTTGTTTTAGTCCCTTATGCGTGTACATTTTTTTTGTTAACAGCCCCTTCCTTGTCATTCTGACCTGAATAGATGTTCCGGAATACAGAGCCCTGATTGCATGCACCAAATACCTTGGTCATCCCCAGCTATAAAGCTTCCCCCACAACCCTTCTCTGTCAACACTGTCGAAAGCCTGCTCTAAATCAATCGAAGCCAGATAGTAACAAGACTTGGATTTCATTGCCTTCAGCTTCAACGGGTTTAGGAGGAAGAGATTCAAACTAGTGCCTAGCTTCTGGTTAGGTGCAGCCAAGAGGACGTCTGCGTTGACATGCCACAGATACAGTCCTGAGATGGAATAACAGTGCTTTCCCAAAGACTCGAGGACCTTGTCCTCCCTGGAGAGACAACTGGAGGTGGCTCCTGTGGAGGAAGACCATGAAGACGATGGTTTAGAATATAATGAGGCCGCAGTCACCACTGAAGAATGTGGCTGAGGGTGGGAGGCCAGGAGGATTGTCTCCCCGTCTGTCAGCCTGAACGTGCTGTCCAACTTCTTGTTCATCTGGGAATTGGCCCTGGGCTTCTCCCAGACCTTTTGCACCACCTGCAGGACATCCTTCTGGAGAGGGATGCCAGACCAGATTGTGATACGCTTACCCAAGACCTCCCAACTCCTGTAGGGCTTCTTCGGGCAGAGGGACTCCCAAGAACTCCGCCAAGCCCTGAAGGTGGCCATGAAAGGCCTTAACAGATGCCTAGGGTTCATCGTCCTGGGCGTCATCATCCTCATCATTGTCCCCCTTTTTTACAGACTGAGGGGAGTCTGGGCACCCTGGGACACAGGTGCTAATGGGGTCCCCCCTAAACCCGGCACCGAAGACAGGTCCAATGGCTGTTGAGGGGGAGGCACTGCTGGTATAGGAGGCGGTGGAGGGGTCTGAATAACCGGAAGGGCCTGGACTGGGGGAGGGACCAGCACTGGAACTGGCAGCGCTGGAGGACCATGAGGAGTACCCAGAGGAGGGGGCTGGGAGGCGCCAACTGCGGGATGACCTTCATCATATCCTTCAGGAGCCCCTTCGTCTGAGAGGAATACATGAGGAAGAGGAAGCACTCGAAGAGGCAGTACTCACTAGCCACCGGGTCCGTAGGGGCTTGGTCCTCCGAGGCGCTGGGCCTACGCTTCTGGTCAAAGCACCGAGGCTCATGGGGCATGTAGCTGTAAGGCTGTGATGGGAAGATGTATCCCTGAGGAGACCAGAAGCCTGTACCGCACAATCCGATGCCGCTTCCAGAAGGAAGGGGACTGGGATCGTCTTGCAAAGCCCAATCAATGGGCAAAAGCACAGGTGGGCCCAGAGTTGGATCCAAGATGGCCGCCGGCCTGGCAGGCTCCACCATGTGCCCCTCTGCGATTCTGAAGCCTTGCGCCATGCCCTGGGTGGGAGGGCGCAAAGGCCCTGAGCCAGGAGAGGCCTCAGACACGGGGGAATACAGCTCAGGTCTTGCACCAGAAGCAGAAGCGTCGACCTCAGAGATCACTCTGGTAGGTGCTGAGCCCTCGGCTGGCGGCTGGCCGGTAGTTGTAAAGTCCTGACACATGTACTCGGAGTGAGCTCCGGTAGGCTGGACGCCCTCGGTGCCTGTGCCAGTAGCCGTTCTGGATCGAGCCAAAGACAGACTCTTGGAGGTGGCACCCAATGATCCCTTACCCCTTGGGGTTGAAGAAGAGGACGAACTTGATCGCCCTTCCAAGGAAAGCCTGGTAGGGCCCCTTAGCCCCTCAGCTTGGGAGCCGGTACCCTGAACGGCCTCAGGTGGGCCCCCGGAGAGCCCGGAAGATCCACCAGGCTCCTTGGCTTGGGAGCCGATAGACTTAGAGGCCTCGGGCCTGCCAGAACCTGAATCCAAGGAACCGTTATCCATGGAAACCTGGGAAAGGAGTTGCTGTGCCGTAGAGCCGTGCTGAACAGAGGGCCTACCTTGTTTTGAGAAGAGGCCCTGGAGACAAAGTCCTTAAGGTAGGGCAGAGGAGAAGTGTGGACGATCACCCTCCACCGTGACAACCGATTCTTCAATGCCCTGTGACTGAGAGCGCTGTAAGCTGAACATGAGCCCCAGTAGTGGTCGGGCCCCAAACACTCAAGACAGAGTGCATGGTGGTCAGAGGCCGGGGCCGAGGGGTCGCATGAGGCACATCTCGTAAATCCTGCTGCAGCCAACATGCGCCGGGGGAGGCGAGGCACTGAAGGGAAGTTAAATGCGTTTGAAAAAACAAAACAGGGAGCAAGCGGAAAGCTAAAAAAGTCGCTGCGCTGGCTGCCAGGCCTGACACCACCCATGTGGAAAAAGGGACTGAGGTGAGAGGGCCTTGGCAGGGCGTTCCCACGCCCGAGGCTGTGCTCCTGCGCGCTATACTAAATTTGAACGGGAAGCTCACATTTTCACTGCCAAAGGTTGCGGTACCGTCCCCATGTTGGGAGACGCCCCACAAGGATGGTGGAAAGGGGATGGGACATATGAGAAAGATCAGAATCAGAAAGCCACACAAGGAGGTTTAGGGGTAACTAAGAGAAGAGAACGAGTGGGTGTATAGAAAGAAACCAAGAAGACAGATAGGGGGCAGACAAACCGTGTGTACATTTAAGAACATAAGAACAATGCACAAGAAGTGGAATAATAAGACAAGAATCAAAGGAAAGCCAAGCAACAGAGTGTAAAGTATTACAAATAGAAGCTTCAGGGGTGAATATGCAAATAGCAAAGTTGTAGCTTGAAAGCAAGGGAACACAACAATAATCTGGGAGGCTGATAAGAATAGCTGAGCAGTAGTCTATTCTCGAAAAAAACAGAAGAAATTAGGAGTTTGGTAGCATGAAATGTCAAGAGAGGGAGAATTTTACAAATATTGAAAAGCTAAAAGCGGCAGGTCTGAGCAATGGGAGGCAAAGGTAAGATTAAAGTTGTCCTATTAGTCACCAAATCTGTTATTTGTTACTTCTCCCAGACTATGTTGGTTTTTGCTAAAGGTACCTTGACCTTGGTTTGCTAAAATGTTGGTCTGGATACCGTGTTTCTTTTTACCATGTTCTTTTTGTTTTAAATCATAATCTGTGAATCCAAAAGGCCTCTTTATAATGAATGTAAAGCTCTTTATACAAAAAACATAATCAGTGTATTTTATGTTATTATGTTGTATTACACGCTGGTAACCTAACTAGCATCAGGGTATCAGGTTTCAATAATTTGAAACAATGGAACGTATGGCTTAGCTGCACATAAAGGGGATGGGCATGATGTTAGGTTGTACTTCCTACCTTTGCATCTTTCTGTGTCAACAAAAATATCTCTGCTGTTTCTACTATGATGACTGCCTGTCATTCAGTGCTCGTCTGCCTACATGGGTTCCCTGTGCCTACAGGAAAGACTCTCCTGAATCTTTTTCCATCAGTGTGGATGGCAACTGGAGACCTCTTTGTCTGCAGGAAAATCACAGTTGCATCTTTCCAGGACAAACTCTGCACCTTCTGATATTGCAGGCATTGATTCCTGAAGGCCGAGCTCTCCTTCATCGGCTGCAATCACTGCTCTTTACACCTGCTCTTTACACCTACAAGGTAGGTTCTGTTGCATCATCTGTTACCAGAGACATCTCTGTCTGCAGGAAGTGCTCTGCTGCATCGTCTGTAAATGCAACGCTCTACTCCAGCAGATCTCTGACACCTCATGTGTCATCACATACCTTTGATTCCACAAAATATGCTTGGCTGAACAGTCTCTAATGCATGTCTTTTGAATATGCAGACAGTTCTCTCCTGTATTTGATGTCATATGCATCTTCTACCATCAGAACCTCTGCGCTGCAGTAAAAAGTTCTGCTACATTTTCTGCCAGCGTAAATATCTACTCCAGCAGAGCTCGGGTGCCTCATCTGTCACCACTCACCTTTATTTCTACAAGGAATGCTTGGCTGCTGGAAGTCCTCAAGCTATGCAGAAAGTGCCCTCCTGCAACTTATGCCATCTGCATTTTCTACCATCACAACGTCTTTGTCTGTAGTAAAGGCTCTTCTGCCTTTTTTGCCACCTGTGTCTACTTCAACCAAAGTCCTCTGTGTCGGCAGAAAAGGGTATTTTGCCTCTTCTGTCAACGCAACCCCCTTGCTGGACGAGCTCTGCTTCATGCCCTAGGATCACAGCTCTCCATTCTTTCAGGATACGCCTTTCTATATTTTCCATCATCACAGCCCTTCCTTCCTGTGGATTAAGCTCTGGTGCACTATCTGCCATTACAGCGCTCACCCCCTGCAGTACTTGATATGCTGCATCCTCTGGAATCACGCCCTCTACTTCAGTAGCACAGGATCAGCTGCATCTTCTGCCATCTGTATATTCTGATATCACAACACACTGCTCCGGTTCACAAGCTCTGATGTATCTTTACCCATCAGAGACAGTCTCTACTGCATTTTCTCCCATCGCACCCTTTGCTCCAGCAGGACAAGCTTCACAATATCGTGTGCCCTCACAGCTACCATTTCCTATAAGATGAACTCTACTAAATGTTCTGCCAGCACAGCCTTCTGTTACTGCCGGATCAGCTGTGCGGTTTCCTGTCATTGCTGCACTCATCTCCTATAGAACACGTTGTGCTAAATCGTCTAACATTTGCATATTCTGTCATCACACTTGATTCTCTTGCAGTTCAAGCTCAGCTTCAGCTCCTGATGCCATCACAACACTACACTACAGCCGGACTAGCTTTGCTCCATCTCCTGGGGTATGCATGTTCTGCCATCAAAATAAATTACTCCAGTGTTAAAAGTCTGGTGTTGCGTTTAGCCTTCGGAGCCCTTGATCCTGCTTCAACCTCTACCATCACACCCTTCACTCCTTTGAGACATACGACACTACTGTATCTTTGGGCCATCACAGTTTGGTGATCCATTATTCTGAGTTCTGCTAACTCCTCTGTTGTCTCAGCCATCAATTTCCTGCAATACATGTTCTGTTGCAGTCTCTGCCATCTGTATCATTTAGGCATAACACCCCTCTCCTCCCACAGAACTAGCTCTGCTGAGTCCTCCGCTGCCATCTACATTTTTTAACCATCACAACATTATGCTATTGCAGTATTTTCTGCCATCTTTACATTCGGCCATCATGGCACTCTGCCTTTGCCTTACAAGATCACTCACTCTCCATAACTCTGCCTCCTTACTAGTACTGTTTTACTCTCCGTTACACACCCACCCCTTTTTCCACGATGTAGGTGATATTAAAAAATGTGCAGAAATAGATGCACTGTTTTGATCTAGCCTACACCTAATTTTCTCAAATGGCATATCATTGTATGCAACGTAGAAAAGGTGAAGGTTCACGTGAAAAGACACTGCCTGTAGCAAGAAGGCATGTGATTCTTGTAAAACGGGGCAGAAGAATAAAACGTGGTCATGTCTTTACTGAAACAGCTAACAAGATTCTTTTTTTCAGGTGCCCTGTTTTATTTTGTCGTATGAACAAGGAATACACCCCTGTATCTAAAACGCCTTCAATGTCATCACTTTTATGAATAACCCGCCAAGCCACTCTAGGCTGTGAAAATTAAGGATATGAAACCATGTTATCCAAACCTTTCTGTAGGAACTGAAACCGACAGATTTAGTCAATTGAAATAAGTTAGAGTCACCAAATTCCAGGTGGAAAGAAAAACACCTGTTTCAGCGATCCTTAGCTTGTAATCACTACAATTTACACAGTTCCAATATGAAAAACTCTTAAACAATAAGTTGTCACATGTTTGGCCACCGAGTGCCAAGAGGTTGAAAGAACCTCTTTATGATTGCAGCACCCAGTATTTAAATATTGGTAAAATTCATAGATTGTTTTGCGACCCGGAAAGAAACATCATAAAACGACCTGCAAGAGGAACATTAGATTAAAATCCAGATATTTTGTTTCATTTCTGGGTTCTATTCAAATGGAGGTGCTGATAAATGTAATTAAAATCTTGTGTGTAACAAATATCTGTTTCAGCTCAAAAAGGCAGCGACTGTGTCTGATCCCGATTTTCTGCAGAACATGAAATGATTCTGGACTGAATAGCCTATTTTAAAAAATAAATACGTATTGACTAATGTACATTGATACACTGCCATATTGTCAAAGGTCACATTGTTCTAGCACACAACACACGTCATCTACTATGAACAGCCGCCTGACTACATTTCGAAGTGCTGATAGGATTATGGATTATTTGAAACATGGAATTCTACCCTTTATACTTTCAGAATATGAACAACTAATCAAACATAAGATATTAAATGCAAAAACGATTAAGACACTTTCTTGTTTTTCAAACAAATAAACTACTAAAAAAAGTGGGTTTATTATAAATACCTAAAAGTTGGACTTGAGGAGTGTACTTGTATGCATGTTTTTCTTTATTTTTGTCCACCCCAATCTCATACCTGAAGGATAAGGTTTATGTCAAATATTGTGGGGCTGGGGAGGGGGGGGGTGAAGTATAGCCTAGAAGGAGTTGGTGAAGGGAACAGAAAATACAGAGGTTAGAAGTCTGAAAAATATGCACTCTGGGAATACATGGCCCAGTGGGGAAGCTTCTTTTTATAGCCTGGTGCAAGGAATTTTTAAGCACTCGGCGAAGTGCTGTGTAGGCATCCTCTCACATGGCAAAAGGACTTTCATTGGTTCCCATATATTAATGTAACATTGATTTTCTTACAAGTATCTTATCAGAAGCTGTTTCTAAGATCTGTGTGTGACAACTGAAATGTTTGTAAAATGTTTCTTGTGGTTTTTAATCTTTCTTGGACCTGTGCTCAAAGCGCCTATTCCTCATCTTCTAAGCACTGTAATAGTAGGCGTTATTATTACCCAATGTATTTCCCCCAGCAGGACAGAAGAATGATGGGCTGAATCAGCTCACCAAATCCACCTGTGATTGATTGTACACTTCCATCTTGCTTAAAACCTTTTCATGGTATGCCGTTTTTGGCTGTGTATTTCCGTGGTGTGGTGGGTTTTAGAAGCTACCATCATTTGGGCAGCGAGGGGCAGGATGCAAGGGGATCACCATGCACTGAATGTGTTTGGTGATCGTTTTGGCGGAGGATTTCACAGCCCTGTAGTCTCTTCATGTGATTGGTAGAAGCCCAACCATTTATATTTGGCGCCATGAAAACCTGCCTAGAAATCAAAATAGATTCTCTAATATGAAGGAAAAACGGTGGATGAAACATACAACTCTTCCACCATTCGCCGCCACTATTCAAGTCCCAAAAAACGGATTATCTGAGGCATTTTACTTCTATTGTAGAAACAGAAGGACACAGCCAATGAGACGGCTGTCCTCCCTTTCAGTATATAAAATTGGTTTAAAGCAATACCATGAAGGAGTGTGCTGTGCACTTAACAGGGCGTCATTATAACATTAAGAACGTTTACATCTGGCTGGTGTTTTGAACATAATCAACCTGGGTTTCATATTTCTTTTTCTAAAAAAAGAAAAAAATCCATCCTATATCAAATTTACAAAACAACGTATAAAAAGTACCACAATACAACATTCACAGTTGAGGAACTCCCTTGGTTAAGGCCCAACATTCCAACCAGCCAAATGTATGCATCTGCACCTAAATTCCCTTTGCGCTCCTCTTTAGAAATACCTTCTTGGAACTTGCTCTCTTCCTCTAACTATCACTTCATGTCAATCCATGGCTGCTTCACTAGCACACAATGGTGTGTCCTTCGGGTCACTCCTTACTAGCTACCAAAAATGTAGAACATTTTGTGGGTGCTGCAGAAACGCGGCAGAGGTCAATTTTAATGTTTTCATGTACACGGACAATGCAAAAACAAGGGGCACAAAGAACTTGCAATCCCAGACTCCTATTGATTTTCGGGAGCCCAGGGGCCAAGGACTCCACTGCTGAAATGAGCAGGTGTGGGTGTCGAAGCCTACACACCCTGCATGAAGTGCAGCATTTGATTGCCAAATGATGCAGGCTATTGGCTTTTTTGGAAAGGCAAACTGCCACCTTCACGGGTGGGTGTTGGTCATCCTCCAGTGGAAGAATAGTCCTAGGAGCTTCGATAGGTTTTGATAATATCCTTGATGGCCCGTCTGCATATGGGGCAGCATGCATTGTCCATCCCCTTCAGTTTCAGCCCACAGGTGTAGCAGAGACACATGTGTCCACAGGAGTAAATGACAGCGTCGACCAGGTTCTCGTAGCAGATGGTGCACTCATCGCTCCAGTTTCTGGTGATGGGCAGCATGGGCGACTCGGGCATGCTCACAGGAGAATTTGGAGCAGTTCCTGTAATGTAACAAACAATTTTATTTGTCGCATTGAAAAATGGATCATGTAATAGTGAAGGATTGTGATGTACTTTTTGGAGCAATCTGCCAAATTAAACATATAAAACTGCAGACTATTCCAGATAAAACATGCTTGCTTACGCCACATCATTTTTATTTGGAAATTCATAATTTATTAGGCATGTAGTATGCAGCGGGGTATTACAATTCTCCAAAGGGTATAGTTTCAAGGACAATTGTCAGATCAGTGTGTATTAATAGTCCCAATCATGCTTACTTGATCAGTATGAATCGTTGGCGTGTCTGTATGCCAACTCGGCCATAGTTTGTAATTCTGAAAGTGGTGCAAATAGAGCTGAGAAGACGAATCAAGGCATGTTTAGGTATGTGTTGCTGTAGCAGCATAATACGGTGTACACACTACCATTGCATTATTCTGGCTCGAAGGAAAATGGCGGCCCAACAATAAGTACTAGGTTTCATATTATAAATTCGAATGACCCTTTAATGAGAACGGGTTACATTAGCGACTCATTTCATTTTTCATTATTTGAGATTCTTTTGACATTATTTTAAAATGGGAGGCATCACCCCTTGCCCCCACGTCCTACCCACCCCCCAGCTTCAACTCCCCCCTCTACAAGAATGTTAAATACATCTCTTGCCCTCTTCATTTTATAAGCCCTGTCCTGACTTCAATGCGCACACTCTTTGCCAACAAATGGTGGGGGAGAAATCCTGGGATTCCTAATAGCATTTCCAAATTGGTGACAATACATGTAAGTACAGTACACCAGGTGAGTAACATGGACACCTAATTCAATAATGCTTTCATGTGTTAAAATCATGTCTCGCCTTCATATTGATTTGGCAGGATTGCAATGCAATGCTATGTGATACAGGATTACTATGTTATGCTAGGCTATGTTATACAGGATATGCTATGTTGGTATGACGTCATTTCATCGCCAGATTTTTTTTGCATGGTTTTTTACCGCAGATTTTTTTCCGAAAAAAATAATCACATTTTTTGTGGGGGGGGGGTGTTAAAAAAATTATATAAATTGGGTGTGGGTGTACAGGGATATAAAAACAATTAAAGGGGATGGGGGGTTTAAACAAATAAATGTAAAAAAAAAAATTCAATGTGTTTTTTTCCCCAAAAAATGCGGTAAAAAACCCAGCGAAAAAACATCCCGCGATGAAATGACATGGAACCGTTATGTTATGCTATGGCTATGCAATGCTATGCGATGCTACATTAGGCTCTTCCATATAGTTGGGCCTCAGACCGTACATGTCATCTCGCTCTGCCTCCCTCTGTGTCCCTCTGCACGTAGCACCCTGGACTGCCAGCCCACACCCCTCCTGTGGCAGATGGCACATCAGACCTTCTCTTCCGCTTACTTTCTACAAGTATAGCAGTAGCTCCATATATGGGATAGAACAGAAGGGGTTCTGTGAATGCCGCTGATTCATAATACAACACAATGTCGCCGCAGGACTGTGTCACAAGTGAGATGTCGACAGTTATTGCTAAATGCCAGCAATATCGTACCAAGTAACACCCCCATTGTGAAAGTACAGAAACATATTAGTGTTTGCCTATGATATGCTATATAAACCGGCACTCTAGAGGGGCCCTAGAGAGAGCTATGTGTGCCAAACCACTTGAACACTTGCATGCTGTGTTCCCTGCTGATCCCTCTGTATGCCGTGTATTTGCAATATAATACAGGAAGCATGATTTACCATCAGTCTGTGTCACTCCCCTTATTTGCTTATATTACTTATTGTCTGCAAGCTGAGACTGGCCCTTGGGAAGATGGAAGAGGAAGTTTACAACCTCATCACATTTTTCTCGGTATCCAGTCATATTTTCGAATGCATTTTTTCGAAATGCAATTTTCTCAAACATTTCATCAAAAGAATGTTTTTCGAATGTATTATTTTTTGTTTTATATATTTATTTTTGGTTTCGTAAGTAAAAAGAAGTGTTTAAAAAAAACAGGGGTTTGGGGGTGGAACCCACCATTTTAAACATAAAATTAAAAAAACATTCTAAAAAATTATTTTCGGTTAAATTGATTCGAGAAAATGGCATTCGAAAAAATTACATTAGAAAAAGTCACTATAAATCATTTTTCTCGTGATTTAGGCGGAAGGCCACCATGTGATGTCACGGTCGATTTTTGGTTTTCAAGCTATTGAGACATGATTCTGTCTCCTGTTTTTGAATTAAATTGATATTTTATTTCTATCGCGCTCGTAAACAAGTGTTTCAGAGCGCGACAAGGGAAGGGAGGGGAACAGGGGAGAACAAAATAACGATCTTACTAGGCCTCGTGACATTGAAAAAACAAAGAGGTGAGACAAGCATCCCCAAACATGTTTCGGCCTTGTTGGGCCTCATCAGTGAGGAGTGGTTTGGGTCTCCAGGCCCAGCAAGCATGGGACCCATGTCTGGGCATACCCGTCCCACTCGGGGTGACAAAGCAAAAACAAAGAGATGATGGCTGGAAGGTTTAGAATTAATCTTAACCTCTGGCATTGCTCTGGACAACCCTTCAGACCATCGTTCTTCGCATGGCATGCCATTACAGAAGGGGAAAGACCATATGCAAATCAGGCTTGTTCCCACCCCAAAAGGGGCAGCCATCCCAAACTGCTAGGCCACATCCCTTCTGCACGAGACCACAAGCATCCCCAAACATGTTTCGGCCTTGTTGGGCCTCATCAGTGTGTAGCAGCTTGGGTCTCTAGACCCAGCAGGCACGGGACTCACGTCTGGGCATACCCATCGCAATCAGGGTGACAAAGCAAAAACAAAGAGGTGACGGCTGACAATGAGGTGATGGCTGTGACATTGAGAACGCGCAAGTGCATGGGAGAGGGAGAGGGGGAAAGTGCATGGAAGGGGGAGAAGTGGAAAGTGTGGAGCAAAGGAGAAAGAGAAAAATAATATTAAAGAAATAATAAAGGTAACAAACAGTGGTAGTGCAGCCAGCAAGTGGCAAATGCTGGGTTTAAGGCAGCAGACAGGGTAGGTCTGATAAGTGCAGGAAGAAAAAAGGGGGGTGGGACTGTATGGGTACAGATACAGACCCCAGTGCAAGTGGTGGCCAGAAAGCAGTGCAGTGGGGGCAGGGTGAGCAGGTACCTGGGCCCAGAGGACAGAGGGAGGCCAGGTGCACGGTGCCGAGAGAGAACAGATCAGCAGGTGAGACGGGGGGCGAAGGTAGAAGCAAAGAGGAAGGTCTTGAGGTGCTTCCGGAACTGGAGATGGCTCTCCTCAAGTTTTAGAGTGGCAGGGAGGCTGTTCCAGAAGGAGGCCCCACCTCAGTTTCAGTGAGGTTAAGGATTGCTGCGCCCGTGGTTTATGTGTGTCGCCACATAGTCACGGTTTGTGACTAGGGGGTCCAGGTGTGTTGTCGCATGGCCCCCAGGTTTGGACACTGGTTCCGAGGCGTTTGCCACTGGGTGTCTATTAAGGGTGCTGTATCAGATTGATTGTTGTGCATTCCTGTGGGCTGCCGTTTCCATGATTGCAACTGACAGGATTGTCTTGTGTTTTTTTCTCTGCCGACGTGATATTCAGCCGTGGTTTCAGAGGATCGCCGTGGTATGCCATTACCACAAATTCTTGGCCTACGCCAGACAACTTTAATTCTAAGCCTGCAGGCCTGCCATGTTAGGGAATTGCCTAATTCCCTTGGGGTTTTGGGTCATTGTGTTTTTTTGGGTTGATGAATTGACTTCGAGTTTATTTTCTTGATTTATTATGGGCACCGTCAACATTTATTTTGATATTTTTCACTGACGACATGTCCATGCTACAGACAACTTAGTGCTACAGAAATACTCATATGCTTTTCTTCCATGCACGGGAGGCCTGGATTGACAAGAAACTAAATGTGCGTGATTGGCCTCCACTTTCATTGCTTTGCCTACCACAACACAAGCTTGCGGTCTACATCTGTGTTCTAGTGTCTGCTACAAAAGGCGATGTGGATGGACTTCAGCCATTTGATAGTTAAGTGTCAAATGTTATTGCTGAGTCACCCTGAAACGGTTCCTTTGGTCCACCTTGTCTTACTTTATCTTTATTTTCAGCAAACTCTATCAATCCTTGCTTGCTCCTGTTTCCCCTTGTGTACCATCTCTCCTGTCAACAACGGTAAATACCAATTGCCAGGAGGTTGTTTGCACCACCCCCCTTGATCTGCAGTACCTGCGGGACCAACCTCCCTTTGTGTCTCCACGCTCTTTAATTTCTAGACTTAACAATGGGCTCTGAGCTTTCCACAACACGACTTACTCCTGAAGTAGGGACTAATGCCTCCTTCATGTTTTCAACATATGGAGCATTCACCTGTAAATATGTACAAGTGTGGAATTTCAGACACGGGATCAAAAACAGTTTCAGTGGCCAGTTGAGGGGTCGTTTCATGCGGATCACCTTTTTGTCTTGTGCAAGGCTTTGGAACAAAGAAAGTCTAAGGTGTCTGATGGTCATTGGTCAGCTTATTTCGCCTCATACAAAGTGTCTATGGACAGATTGTGTGACAGGCTAGGTTAGAGAAAGAATTAGAGCAGTACAAGCATCACTCAAAGGCTGGCCGGCCGGCCAAACAGTAATTACACTCACAGAACAGGCCTATACCTAAGTGTTTCTGCATACACTGTTAAATAATCCCTTTCAGAAGCGCCTACAGCACCACCTGTAGACCTTTTAGATGAACTAACACAATTCTCACCTCACCTGAGGGCCCACACACCTCCTTTTCCACCTCATCGCCGCCTGCCATGCCACCTCCTCCACCCGCCATGCCTCCGCCATGCCTCCACCAACTATCACATTCCCCCAACCACCCCACGCCACAGCAAACTGCCAGAACAGCTACATCACACCAGCCCTATGCACAACAGAATCCTTTGCCACCTTTTCAGGGCCACCAGCCACAGCAGATTTCTGCACACCCATTTTTGCCTGCCCAGCAATCCCTGCCAGGGCAACCGTACTGTCTATATTGCAAGCAGGCGGGCCATCTCATCCAGCAATGTCCTACAAAACCTTCCAGACCACGGAAATATGGTCCCATTACTGCTCATGATGATTTCATTCTTCCTAACAGTTTTATTTGCTACCCTACACCCACACCACCTGCTCCTGCTCCTCCTCCTCCTAAGGGAGGCCATCAAGACATTTAGGTCTCCTATGGTCCACAATGGCATTGCCAGATGGAACCTGCCATGCTGTCTGCTTCTTTGTTACCACTGGACTACTTGACACTGGTGCCAGGTGATCCACGCTGCTGGATTTATAAATGTGGATGTCTCCAAGGAAATTGTCAATGCTGTTGACATATCTGGCACCACTATCCCACACCCAGTCTCAACTGAATTGTCTGTTTCCATTGGTCCCATCACCGGACACCACGCCATTCTGTTAAGCTCTTGCTCACCTACTAATGTGTAAGTTATTGATTGCTATGCAAGATGCATTATACCATTTATGGTTCTCCTGATGGTGTTTATCTAGAGGTTCAACAATCTAGGGAAGCTGAATGTTGGTTTTTCCTGCAACAGTCCACTCACGAGAAGCGTCCTACAGTGTCTCCTTCACATTTGCCACCTTTCAGCTGTATAACTTACCGAGACCTTCGAATGAGCACCCACATGGTGCCGGATCACTGTGTTTACAGTATCGAATCTTAACCTCAAAGTTCAATCACTCCACTGTTCTCTTCAGTTTTCATTATACAATGTTGCCGCACGCAACCTTCACTTCAACACAGACCGGTCTGGTATCAGTCTCTCCAACTCACCAGCTGTCCTGACTTCACTGGCGCTGCTTTGTTGTAGGAGCCAAGGACACTACCACAGCGGCAAACGATTCTCCCTGTCTTGACTAATGACACGGGCGAGCCCGGGGTACCTCCGACACACAATGCAGCGTTCTTCAACCTCGATTCCTGGTCTTACTTTTCCTATTCTCGTAGGGTCCTGAAAGTAACAGTCTTTCGTTGAAAAGGTAATGTACACTTCTCTCCTTGTAATCCTCTTTGGTTTTGCCGTCTTTCGCCTTGTTTTAAACTGCCATCTTGTAACCGCTGCTTCCTCGTGTGCTTTGCCTCGCTCCGAGTGTGCTTTCGTGCTCCGCCTTTTATCCACGTGGGGAAGTGTGATGGAAGTCAGGTGTGTGTGTAATGGTCAGTGATTACCTGACCCTTCCTGACCATTGTATTTGGACATGTCAGGCATACGGCTCAGGTCTTAGTCCGCTTACTCTCACAGTGAGCTGTCCATGAGAAAGTGCTTGTGTTGGGAAAAAGGGTGTGAGGTAGGATAGGGTAAAGGTGTTATAGGGAAGGGCAGTCTCACCATCCGGAGTCCAAATTCCTTTCTCCGAGGACCCCTCAACCAGGTGATCCTCCCGCTCTGGTCCATGCCCAGGAACTGGATCCAAAATCGATGGCTGTATCCTGGCCACATGGATGACAGATCCCAGGGGACTAGCGGGTGAAACACCTTCATATTTCACACATCACCTACAGGTCCCTTCCAATGTGCTTTAGTGACGCCCCATCTCTCTTTTCCCAGATTCTACAGGAAGACCTCCAAGATGTCACCTTCCCGGTGGGTTCCACTATGATCCACTTCATGGATGACCTACTGTTAGCATCACCTTCCTTTCAGGTCTCCCTCGCCGACTCCAGCTCATGTGGTCTCCTGACGCTTCCACAGCCTTTGCCAAGAGCAACACTGCAGCTCTCCATTGCTCCCACTCTTCCGAACTACTCTAAATCATTGCTCCCACTCTTCCGGACTACTCTAAATCATTCACCCTGCTCTGTGATGAAAAAGAGGGGTATGCCTTATGCGTACTCACACAGAAACACAGGGACCTACAACGCCTTGTAGCCTATTTTAGCTCACAGTTAGTCCCTATAGCCTCTGCCTTTCCCAAATGTCTCAGAGTGGTAGCTGCTGCTGCCCTTCTCCTTACAAAAGATGACATTGCCCTAACATGGACATACAACACACACCCACTATATACACAGATCCATGTTACACTTTTTGGTATATCACACGACTATGGGATCCTCTGGAAACAGAGAGGTTTCCTAACTACACAAGGAACTCCCATTCTCAATACACCCTATGTTGAAGCAGCACTTATTGCGATTCTTCTACATACCAAGCTGGCCATTATGAAGTACAATGCCCACACTCGACTTTCTGACAGCCCCCTCCATGGCCCTCAGGATCCTGTTTATGGGCCACTGTTTCTCCTATGATTTGAGGACCCCTAGCATCTCTTTCCATCCTGGCGTTCCAGTTCCATAAACCTGATGGAGGTCTCTCCCCCAAAGAGAAACCCATGATAAGGCCAGTTACTGCGCCACCTTTCCCTGAACTCTGGCTTACAAATGAATGATGACCTTGTTGTGTTATATTGCAAAAGACTAATGCTCGTTGTCAGTTCACCCTTCCAGCAAATCCAAGAGGCTCTGCCTCGACTGCCTGAAACGCTGTGCCACAGCCTCCTGCAAGGGGACTGGGTGGTCCTGAGAGTGTATCAGAGTAAATCATCCCTGTATCCTCGCTGGAAAGGTCCTTTCCAGATCCTGCTTACAACCCACATAGCAGTCCGCTGTAGAGGAAATGACTCCTGGGTCCATGCTAGCCAGTGTGTGAAAGCAGCACCTCCACTGGACGACGAAAAACAGCAGAAAGTCCAGGACAAAGATAACCTGTCATCCACCATCACCAAAGACACAGCAAAGATGCAATCTACAGGGGTACAGGAGAAACAGACCCCTCTTCAGCTGCCCACAGAGGTCCCAGCAGTTAAAACCCCGGTGACTCTGCATCCAGCACTCCTAGACAACGAAGTTCTGCTACCTGTCCCGAGGTACAATTTGCAGAGTGCGGCTACCATCTCACCTGACATCAGTAGGTGAACCATCCCTTGCAAAACTTTGCTACCCTTATCTCATATCGGTGGCCCATCGCTCTCAAATGTTTTTGCTACCATTGTGTCCTGTGGGTGGCCCATCGCACTCAAAAGTTCTTGTCACCAAGCAACCACAATATGCTGTGCACCTGGAGTATAGGTGCATAAATCCTCCAATAAAAGGTATTTTTGGAGGCCAGCTGAGTGTGCCCAGCACTGCAGCTGATTTCTTCCAGCTCTACGCATCTGTCATCATCATCCTGGGAGGGATCCTGAACCTTTGCATCATCATCTCTCCTGTCTAACGGGTCTTGTAACGACGGACACTCTTTGAAACATTTGGGCATAAGGTCCCAATCTGCATAGGGTTGGACTGCTGAAGCTAGGAATACTGCTGCTATTACCTTAGTGTTTATCAAAAAGGGCACCTGGTTGATGCCTTGCTCTACCCAGGTGGGTAGTCACGTATTTAAGAGCAAAAATGAGCAAGGTCATGGGGTACCTGGCTGATGAACGAAGGGTGAACACACACCTATGGGGGTTACACCTTGGTAAGTGTGTAAATGTTACTATAAATGAATTCTGACAAGAATGTATCAGGACAATTCTGAGTACTGCAGTCAGATTTTTATTAAAACTGCAGTTTACGTGTTTGTAGATACACTTAACTAGGGGTTACACAAGATACAACAGTATTTACACATTTTTCAGGTATAGTAACCAGTTTGTAAGTGACAAATTTCAAATATTTGTAGCGTCTTTCCAATGCTTACACATCCACTGAGGTGTCCTTGGGAAGGAGATCAGTGGATTTAATGAGGTGATAGCATGTAATAATCAGCACATATACATCAAAACAATGTAGGGTTGAACGAGGACAACACAGACAATATAACAGTCAACACAACAGTGTTTCGGCCAGAAGGTGAGCTGGGATGAGCTCTGATGGTGTGGCCTTCATCAGGACGAGATATTCCAAAGCGGGAAGTATCTTGTGAGGTTGGAACTTGGGAGCGCAGTGGCTCAGGGAGTAGCAGTGTCAGGAGTACACTGGAGGATTTTCGAGGTCCTAGAAGTGGCCGTTCCTTAAGGAAGCCTGTTACCACGCAAATTATGGGTGGTACAGGCTGGCGTGATGAATACGCAAAGTCAACCGCAAGCGTGAGGTGCTATGGTTAAAGGAAAGATGAGCGCAGCAGAGCAAGCTGTCAGCGGTCGCGGTTCCTGGCTGCGCACCAAACCTTTACCTTAGTAAATATAAAGTATTTGCACCATCTGGCTGTTCATTACCATGGTATTTTTTCTGCCTTACCCTACATCCACCTTCCTACACCCAGACACTAACACCTTTCTCAATTTCTCTTGGGCCTATGCAGACCTAATAAATGCCTCTGATGGCTAGATATGATCCGACACTCCTATGTACGCCAGTGGGGGGATTCCCTTCAACCCCATCCCGTTCAATCCTGCTGAATGGTGTTATGACCTCCTTATCAATGACTCTTCTTGTCCCAAGATGACCCACCCCTTTTCTGTGGATTCTTCTACCCCAGCTATGCCAATACGCTGCCTCACAAGAGACCCACTGAATTTTTTCCAAACGCTCTGATCTCTTTCACCGCTTTAAAACACTTTGGGGTTCACTGAGCTCTTCCATTCTACATGTTATTTTAATTATTGTTGCCGCCTTTGCAAGGATAGTGTTTCTTATTTGCTGCCTTCTGTCAGGCTCTTCTAGACAGGTGTCTCATACTTGTCCACTGAGGGCAGACTGCTGCTCCCTGAAATAGAGACATCTCATATCACAGAGGACACCTCAAAGGACGCATCACATGAACAGGAAATGATAGATGTACAACACTGATTGGGCTTAATTTTTACATTAGGACCTTTTACATTCGACACATTCAACCGGGCCATGCTTACAGCCTTAGACACCATTGCACCCTCGAAACTGAGAAAATCTAAACCTCGAGCCCACCTAAACTCTTGGTTTACACCCCATCTCAGAGCACTACGCAAAGAAAAACGAATTGCAGAATCCCACTGGAGAAGCAATCACTCTCTAGCTAACAAATCACGCGTACTCCTGGCCACCCTTAACTACAAGGAAGCTATATTCCAGGCAAAAAAAGACACATATAACAAACGCATCGAGCAAGCCAAATCTAACACCAAAGAATTGTTTAAAATCCTAAAAGAACTTGAAACTCCTGTTACTCCACCTGACACATGTACCAAAGATAGCACCTGGTGCTCCAAAATCCAAGAAGCTCTCCTAGGTAAGATTGCCACTCTCCAAATTAAAATCAACAACAAACAATCTAGCCTTCAATCCAACCCTCTACAGATCCCTATACCTACCATAAACCTCTCTATCACAGACTCTCTGACTCCTTTTAGCTTCTCTCCACTCTCCATTCTCGAAGTGGAAAAGATTATCACTAGCCTTAAACCGTCCAATTGTCAGGGTGACCTTTGTCCTGCACCTATTATTAAGGAAGCTGCTCACGACCTAGCACCTTTCATCACTACGCTCATCAACTCCTCCTTTAGCTCTGGGATTGTACCGGACAATCTTAAGGATGCATGGGTCATCCCGCTTCTGAAAAAACCTACCCTGGATCCCAGTATACCCACAAACTACAGACCAATTACCACTGTACCTTTTTTACTAAAAATCCTTGACCGCGCGGCCTACCTACAAATTCAGGAATACCTTGAATCAAATAAACTTCTGGGACTCAGGCAATCAGGCTTCCGGCCTCGCCATGGCACTGAGACCGCCCTTATTGACTTAAAAACGCAGATCGAAGATCTCAAAGATAAAGGCAAACTGGCGTTATTACTTCTCCTGGACCTCTCTGCTGCTTTTGATCTTGTCAATCACAAAATTCTCTGCCATCACCTCAAATCAGCCGCACACTTCTCAGAAAATGCCGCCACTTGGATCAGATCCTTCCTGGATAATAGATCAATGCGTGTGTTCTCCCCACTTGCGGCCGCACCACCCGCTCCGGTCTCTTGTGGTGTGCCTCAAGGGTCCTGTGTCTCGCCCACGTTATATAACGTGTTTACCAAACCCCTTTTTGATATTTTGGACCATTTGGGCGTCACGTATACCAATTACGCTGACGACACACAGATACTAATCCCCATCACAGGAGACTACACAACTGACTCCCTTGCCATCAACGCCATCTACCAGGTCATCCAAGCGTGGATGGCCCAGCACGGCCTCTGCCTAAATGATGAAAAGACAGAGCTCCTCATTCTTGGTTCACCACAAAAACTCACTAAACTTGACCCTGCCTTCAAGTCTTTCACCATTGATGGGAACACCATCCCGATTGCTAAGGACACGAAAACCCTAGGGATTTACATCGACTCAACCCTATCCTTGACTAGACAATCCAACGCAGTCTCATCTGCAGCAGCGCATACTTGCAAGCTCATCACCGCCTGTCGCCCGTTCCTAACCACTGCCAACTGCGTAACCTTGGCCAGGACCCTTGTACTATCCAAGGTCGACTACTGTAATGCCCTCTATCTAGGTACTAATCTCCGCAACTTAAACAAGCTACAAATTGTCCAAAACAATGCGATCAGAGCGGCCCTTAACATTCCTAGGCGCCAGCATATATCTGACACCAGGCGCAACCTGCACTGGCTCTCTATCCCACAGCGCATCTCCTTGAAGTCCTTGGCTCTCACACACAAATGCCTCCACAACCAAGCCCCTCGCTACCTGGCAAACAGATTCTCTTTCCACAATTCCACCAGACCTCGCAGAGCGGCCCAAGCCAACTGCCTTGACATCCCGCGTTTTAATCTCCAAAGATCTGGTGGAACCAGCTTCCCCATCCTGGCAGCCAAACTTTGGAACTCACTCCCCAATGACCTTAGAGCAGAACCTTCCTTCCTGAAATTCAAATACCTTACCAAAGCATGGCTATCCGCCCAAGACTGCTAACACCAGCTTACTGCCCTACTTGCACTTTGACCTACTCTGCATCCCTTATTAACTATCCTGTAAATCACTGCCTTATCGATATTCATTTGAATGTATATTTTGTAAATTTTGTAAATCTTCCTGTAATAATCCTGTAATACTCTGTCACATTGCCTTGTCATGCTTTCATCTTGTTGTAACTAAGTTAAGCGCCCGGTTGCCCCTGGGCCTGGTGCGCTATAGAAATAAATAAAATACTAAAAATACTTAGGGTGACACTCTGTCTCTAGGTACAGCCTTTCAGTATTAATCCCTGTGCCTCTCCACCCTATCCTTATGTCACCCATATACGTGGGTATATTGATTCAGATAGTGATTGCATTTCACTAAACTGAATAACTGGTGTCGGAACTGGCCTCATTGAGTTGCATATTGGGTCTGAGAGGTGCGGATTGACTGCGTAACTGTGTATTTGAGGTTCTTTCCTCTAATCTCTCAGCCCTGAGAACTCTGAGAGCAGCAAGCAGCTGTAAGATTCAGCAGGCGGGCCAAGGGCGGTGGGGGCTACTGGGTCTGGTCATGGCTGGAAGACCGGGTTGTCCAGGATAGGTGCCCTCGGTAAAGACCCCTATTGTGTTGTGCTGCCTAGGGGCCAGTGCCTGTTGTCCCCCCTAGCGCTGCTGCTGAGCCTAGAGCCCGGAGCGGTTGTATTGGCGGCAAAGTGTCGGCTCAAATAGTCTTAATAGACTTAATATACGTGATTGGTGCCGAGCACTAACGCACTAATGCCTTGGAGCGTGCAGTGCTCAGAGGCACACCGAGAGGAATTTAAGGAGTCCGCCTTAGGAGGAATATGATTGGGGGGTGGGGGAGACGTAGGTGGGCCTCATGTTGTTGACCACTGATAACATTACAGCTTTGAGTTTCACCATTGTCTCTGTGATCCATTGAGGTGCAGGTATTAAAATCTGAACCTATACTGTTAGCACATTTTCGTGGCGACTGCAGGAATAGAGCCTTTGACCCACGCATTTCCTGCTAGTGCTATCATAAATGTCGAAATTGTATAATTTACTGAGCGCTCCTCAGGATATGGGCTCCACTGCTCCTTATTTGGACGATCCCGCAGCCCCAATCCAGTTGAACAATTTCGCAGGGAAAAGTGCATTCAAAGGCTATAAGTCGGGAAGAGGCGTTTTTATTCCACCAAAAAGCGTCTACCCTGCTGACAATTAATTACCTGTGAGGGATAGCCGCGTCCCCTGCACACTGTCTAACAGGCCGAACGGCCTAATGGAGTTGATAATCCGAAGATTATTTTGAAAGTTTATGAATTTCTTTATATTCAAAATACAGAAGATTTAGGAAAAACACATTCAATAGACAATTAGTGATCATCAACAGTAAATTCTGTTATTTATTTGTGTTTTCAAGTGCCCAACGCGTTTCGAGTCGAAAAAACTCTTCATCAGGGGCGACATATTCATCAAACAATTTCTATAAAAGGAAAATTATATACAATATATTAGTGCTTTAGATAGACTTAATGGTGAACAAAATCTAACAACAAAATCACATTTGTTATGAAGACAGTAATTAGCTTAAACATTTTAGCTGTATTGGTGGGTAACACATTCTATTGAAAAAAAGCCCAACATTACCCTAGTCTTTCCACATTCACCAAGTTAGTGTGATTATGCCACATATGTGTCTATATAGAAAATAGGTAGCTGCCCCTATATTTTGCCTTTGGCGCAGTGAATTTTGGGGGGATAATTTATTACTAAGGAGTGCAAATTATTGTGCTGCATTGATGCAAAATGACCTCTTACCTTGAGTTATGCTAATAACCAGCAAGGACTCAGAGGGTAGACGATTGTGTATTGTCCACTAGGCTCACGGTAACTAGTTCTTTTAAATCTGTGACCAATGGGGACCGATGGCAGAAGCGAATCTCTCAAGCCCAGAGAGAAGGAAAGATATTTTATAACAATGTATGTGAAAAGCTTTCTAAAAAAAATAGGCTTAGAGCCCAAAGAAAAGTGCGTTTACTAAGTAGTTTTAAAGTCCGGTCTAAATACTCACTTCGATTCACACCAGCAATCTAGGAGGAGTTCCGGAGCCGTAGAAAACGGCAGTTGAATGAGCCTCTCTCACATTTTGCGTGTTTTTATATTGTTAAGTGTTATGACGTCACTCGCGCATGCGTTGGCGGCGTCATGCTTACGCATGACGTCACCCGCGCATGCGTGGAGTGATGTAAACAATCCCCCATGTTGTGTATGAATTAAAATGCAGCATTCTACCATAGGCGATCCATATGCGGAAGCAACCATATCGATTTTTAATTATATGGCGTTACTTAGTAAAAAGTGATGGCCGTAGATGTGTATTTCTAATCTAAAATTTGAAATAGCGGTAATCCGTGAACCTCGATATGGGCAAAAGTGGGTCAAACGGGCTAATGATTCGGCTTTTGTACTAGGGCAACTGAAGAGAGTAGGTTGCTCTCTGAATTGTGATGTTATGTACTTATAATTTGTGTATATATCATCAACAATACTGTCGTGGAAACTTTGTTTAACACATTTAGCATTTTTCAGACCCTTATAAACGTTTCTTAGTTAATCAGTGGAGCATAAGGAAAACACACATTTCAATCACAATGACATAGCAGAATCCAAAAAAGGATAAGGTTTTGAATGTAAAGAATTAAACCGAAAATAGCTTCTAAAAGACATGTCATTGGTTCGGAAAGTTATATCTAGTGTAAGGTTGACCTATGTGAGTGAGACTAAGATGGTTACCTCCTTGTAGTGGGAGTTCATAGGAATGGCCCTAGAAAATAGTCCTCATTAATTCCCAGCGGTGTCATAGCGTCCAATTTGTTGATCCAGAAGAGTTCTCTTTGTGCAAGCTTTTTAGGAAGATTTCCACCTCTACTTGATGGTCGTAGGACCTCCAAAACCACAAATCTCAACTGTGAGATATTGTGTTTTTTCTCTTCAAAATGTCTATAGACTGGGGATTTGCAATTTTTGGTCCTGATGCAGGATTTATGCTCCGTCCATCGGTCTTTAACTTTCCTGTTTGTTCTCCCCACGTAGTATATACCGCATGGGCAACGTATAGCATAAATTACATTCTTGGTATCACATGTTGCAAATTGTTTTAACTAGATTTTCTTGCCGTTGTAGGGGTGTCTGATATGGTCTCCTTTTATTACATTATTGCAATGTTGGCAATGTAGACATGCAAACGTACCAAGTTTTTGTTTACTGAGAGTTGTCTGTGATGGTTGTTTTGGTTTCTCTGCCTTAATCAGTTGATCTTTCAAATTTCGCCCTCTTTTGTAAGCCATCATAGGTGGATCCGGGAAAAGCTGAGCAAGCGTATTGTCTGATTTAATAATGTCCCAGTTTTTGTGTATAATTCTTTTGATCTGATAGCTTTGGCTTGAGTATTTAAGTGTATGGATTAATCCCTTCTCGTTCTTCTTTGGATGGCCTTCCAATAGTGCATTTCTTTCCTGGGTTTCTGTGCGTATTATGGCTCTTTCTACCACTTCCGATGGGAATCCTCTATCCAAAAATCTTTGTTTCATAGTGTTATATTCTCTCTGGAGTGTATCTGTTTCTGAGGTGATTCTTTTGAGCCGTAATAATTGGCTGTAGGGTAAATTGTCTTTCAAATGCTTCGGATGGTGGCTTGTGTGGTGAAGACAACTATTCACATCCGTCGGTTTTCTGTATAATTTAGTTTTAAGTGAAGTCCCTGTTATTTCAACAGTGACGTCAAGAAAGTTCACATGTGGTTTGCCGATATCCATAGTGAAACCTATTCTTGTATTACAGGTATTTAGAAATTTCCAAAACTCTTGTAGTTCTGTTTCTGTGCCTTTCCATATCCCGAAGACGTCATCTATATACCTCTGCCAGCATTTGATCTTATTCGTCCAGGTTGGATTGTCCAATACATAATGTTTTTCAAAATGATACATGAAGATATTGGCGTAAGATGGGGCCACGGAGGACCCCATTGAGGTACCAGAAATTTGTAGGTAGAACTGCCCATTGTGTCGAAAATAGTTATTGTAGAGTATGATGTTAATTAACTCCAGTGCCAGAATCTTGTGGATTTTTACTTGTCTATTGGATAATAAAAACCATTCTAGAGCTTCAATTCCCTCGGAGTGTGGAATAGAGGTGTATAGACTGTTCACGTCCATGGTGAATAGTATCAGGTTGTCTTCTGTTAGTTGTAATGTTTGTAAAATTTTCAAAAAATGAGTTGTATCCTTAAGATAAGTCGATGTTGCTTGGACCAATGGTTGTAGGGCTGTATCTAGATAGATAGCAAGAGGTTGAAATATACTTTCTGTCCCGGCCACAATTGGACGAAATGGTGGATCTCGAAGGTTTTTGTGTATTTTCGGCAGTCCATAAAAGACCGGTGTTATGGGATATTTCTGTATCAAAAAGTCAGCTGTTTTATCTGTTATCCAGTCCATCATGAGAGCCTTCTCCACAGTTGTATTGATAATGTTAGTTATCCCAAGCATTGGGTCACTATCCAGTGGTGTGTAGGTCCTAGTATCTTGTAAAAGTTTGGAACAGCCTAAATCATAGAGGGTTGTATCCATTAGTACCAGAGCTCCGCCTTTGTCTGCTTGTTTGAGAGTCAAGCTGCTGTCCTCTGCCAGTTGTTTAATTAGTTTCAGTTGGTGCTTGCGGATGTTCTGTTTTTTAGGCTGGGTGTACTTCAATCTTTTAAGGTCTTTTATGGTTTTTTGTTTAAATAGATGAATCAATGGGTGATTGACCTGCGGGTAGAAGTTGCTTTTATTTTTCATTTCTAGGTATTTTGATTTTGTTCTGGTTTGCATGTTATCCTCAATGTTATTAAAAAAGACCTTTAATTCCATCATCCTTATAAGTTTAAAGAGGTTGACTTCTTCTTCGAAGAACGTAGTGGAGTTAGTTGGTATAAATGAAATACCCAAATTGAGTGTATCTATTTGGGCCGAGGTAAGAGGTTTGGAAGAGATGTTAATCACCAAATTATTCTTTATTTCTTTTTCTGGCGGGGTTTTCTTTTGTCCTCTTCTGGTTTTCCGTCGCCTAAAAAAGGAATCTGTGGAGTGACTACTGTGGATCCACTGGTTGTAGCTTCAGATACAATATTAGAAGCTGTTGTAGCACTTGGTATTTCTTCGAGTTCCCCACTAGTTACCTCGCTGCTTTCTGTATGTTCTTCTACTGCTGCTGGTTGCCTAGGTGGTCTTCTTGGTACTGGTCGGCTGTTTGTGTAAAATTCTTGCCAAGAGTAAACGATGTCCCGAGCGTAATCCAAAGTATCCCTACGGAATTTTCTAATTTTACGCTGTTCTATGTCCTGTTTGTAAGATTCAAGTTTACTGTTGGTATCTTCCAGAATCTGTTTGAGTTCTGTGTCTGTTTTTAGTTTGGAAAGCTGTGTAGAAATATCTTCAATTTCCTGTTGCAATGACGTCACAAGAATGTAATTTATGCTATACGTTGCCCATGCGGTATATACTACGTGGGGAGAACAAACAGGAAAGTTAAAGACCGATGGACGGAGCATAAATCCTGCATCAGGACCAAAAATTGCAAATCCCCAGTCTATAGACATTTTGAAGAGAAAAAACACAATATCTCACAGTTGAGATTTGTGGTTTTGGAGGTCCTACGACCATCAAGTAGAGGTGGAAATCTTCCTAAAAAGCTTGCACAAAGAGAACTCTTCTGGATCAACAAATTGGACGCTATGACACCGCTGGGAATTAATGAGGACTATTTTCTAGGGCCATTCCTATGAACTCCCACTACAAGGAGGTAACCATCTTAGTCTCACTCACATAGGTCAACCTTACACTAGATATAACTTTCCGAACCAATGACATGTCTTTTAGAAGCTATTTTCGGTTTAATTCTTTACATTCAAAACCTTATCCTTTTTTGGATTCTGCTATGTCATTGTGATTGAAATGTGTGTTTTCCTTATGCTCCACTGATTAACTAAGAAACGTTTATAAGGGTCTGAAAAATGCTAAATGTGTTAAACAAAGTTTCCACGACAGTATTGTTGATGATATATACACAAATTATAAGTACATAACATCACAATTCAGAGAGCAACCTACTCTCTTCAGTTGCCCTAGTACAAAAGCCGAATCATTAGCCCGTTTGACCCACTTTTGCCCATATCGAGGTTCACGGATTACCGCTATTTCAAATTTTAGATTAGAAATACACATCTACGGCCATCACTTTTTACTAAGTAACGCCATATAATTAAAAATCGATATCGTTGCTTCCGCATATGGATCGCCTATGGTAGAATGCTGCATTTTAATTCATACACAACATGGGGGATTGTTTACATCACTCCACGCATGCGCGGGTGACGTCATGCGTAAGCGTGACGCCGCCAACGCATGCGCGAGTGACGTCATAACACTTAACAATATAAAAACACGCAAAATGTGAGAGAGGCTCATTCAACTGCCGTTTTCTACGGCTCCGGAACTCCTCCTAGATTGCTGGTGTGAATCGAAGTGAGTATTTAGACCGGACTTTAAAACTACTTAGTAAACGCACTTTTCTTTGGGCTCTAAGCCTATTTTTTTTTAGAAAGCTTTTCACATACATTGTTATAAAATATCTTTCCTTCTCTCTAGGCTTGAGAGATTCGCTTCTGCCATCGGTCCCCATTGGTCACAGATTTAAAAGAACTAGTTACCGTGAGCCTAGTGGACAATACACAATCGTCTACCCTCTGAGTCCTTGCTGGTTATTAGCATAACTCAAGGTAAGAGGTCATTTTGCATCAATGCAGCACAATAATTTGCACTCCTTAGTAATAAATTATCCCCCCAAAATTCACTGCGCCAAAGGCAAAATATAGGGGCAGCTACCTATTTTCTATATAGACACATATGTGGCATAATCACACTAACTTGGTGAATGTGGAAAGACTAGGGTAATGTTGGGCTTTTTTTCAATAGAATGTGTTACCCACCAATACAGCTAAAATGTTTAAGCTAATTACTGTCTTCATAACAAATGTGATTTTGTTGTTAGATTTTGTTCACCATTAAGTCTATCTAAAGCACTAATATATTGTATATAATTTTCCTTTTATAGAAATTGTTTGATGAATATGTCGCCCCTGATGAAGAGTTTTTTCGACTCGAAACGCGTTGGGCACTTGAAAACACAAATAAATAACAGAATTTACTGTTGATGATCACTAATTGTCTATTGAATGTGTTTTTCCTAAATCTTCTGTATTTTGAATATAAAGAAATTCATAAACTTTCAAAATAATCTTCGGATTATCAACTCCATTAGGCCGTTCGGCCTGTTAGACAGTGTGCAGGGGACGCGGCTATCCCTCACGGATTGCTTTCTCTTTTTTGCATATGTTTCCAGCCTAGATACCAAGGCTGTGTATTTTCTCCCCTGCACCTTGAACTCTGTAATCATTATTTGGAACAGTCCTCATTTTACAAATTTGAATTGTTATTAATTTGGTGTGCAAGTGTATTTACCAGTTTGTGTTCATTCATTTGTTTGTCTCCTCATTTGGAGAGTTGGTATCTACATAATACACTAGCACCCTTACACAGAAAATGTCATTTTCGAGTATTAGCTCGCTAACAGATAAAGCAGCTACTACGTTAGCTTTCACACCTGAAGAAGCCGCAAGGATCCTTGGACTTATCAAAGATACCGGCACATCTACACCATCTGACAACAATCCAGAGCGACTTATACAGAAATTAGAGCGCCTTATCAGACGTGAAATCTCACAGAAATTACACGCTTCAACACTCGCTCAGTATTATCGAGCTAAACGGATCCCGAGGGGTCTCAGAATTTATCTCAGACCCACCCTCTGCAAAGAGAACAAAGACTTTGTTAATAGATGGGAGCACATTCTGAATAAATGTTCCTTGGACCTCATCTTACTCACCATTGAAGAACTCTCAAAATCAGTGACATCATTGCAACAGGAAATTGAAGATATTTCTACACAGCTTTCCAAACTAAAAACAGACACAGAACTCAAACAGATTCTGGAAGATACCAACAGTAAACTTGAATCTTACAAACAGGACATAGAACAGCGTAAAATTAGAAAATTCCGTAGGGATACTTTGGATTACGCTCGGGACATCGTTTACTCTTGGCAAGAATTTTACACAAACAGCCGACCAGTACCAAGAAGACCACCTAGGCAACCAGCAGCAGTAGAAGAACATACAGAAAGCAGCGAGGTAACTAGTGGGGAACTCGAAGAAATACCAAGTGCTACAACAGCTTCTAATATTTTATCTGAAGCTACAACCAGTGGATCCACAGTAGTCACTCCACAGATTCCTTTTTTAGGCGACGGAAAACCAGAAGAGGACAAAAGAAAACCCCGCCAGAAAAAGAAATAAAGAATAATTTGGTGATTAACATCTCTTCCAAACCTCTTACCTCGGCCCAAATAGATACACTCAATTTGGGTATTTCATTTATACCAACTAACTCCACTACGTTCTTCGAAGAAGAAGTCAACCTCTTTAAACTTATAAGGATGATGGAATTAAAGGTCATTTTTAATAACATTGAGGATAACATGCAAACCAGAACAAAATCAAAATACCTAGAAATGAAAAATAAAAGCAACTTCTACCCGCAGGTCAATCACCCATTGATTCATCTATTTAAACAAAAAACCATAAAAGACCTTAAAAGATTGAAGTACACCCAGCCTAAAAAACAGAACATCCGCAAGCACCAACTGAAACTAATTAAACAACTGGCAGAGGACAGCAGCTTGACTCTCAAACAAGCAGACAAAGGCGGAGCTCTGGTACTAATGGATACAACCCTCTATGATTTAGGCTGTTCCAAACTTTTACAAGATACTAGGACCTACACACCACTGGATAGTGACCCAATGCTTGGGATAACTAACATTATCAATACAACTGTGGAGAAGGCTCTCATGATGGACTGGATAACAGATAAAACAGCTGACTTTTTGATACAGAAATATCCCATAACACCGGTCTTTTATGGACTGCCGAAAATACACAAAAACCTTCGAGATCCACCATTTCGTCCAATTGTGGCCGGGACAGAAAGTATATTTCAACCTCTTGCTATCTATCTAGATACAGCCCTACAACCATTGGTCCAAGCAACATCGACTTATCTTAAGGATACAACTCATTTTTTGAATATTTTACAAACATTACAACTAACAGAAGACAACCTGATACTATTCACCATGGACGTGAACAGTCTATACACCTCTATTCCACACTCCGAGGGAATTGAAGCTCTAGAATGGTTTTTATTATCCAATAGACAAGTAAAAATCCACAAGATTCTGGCACTGGAGTTAATTAACATCATACTCTACAATAACTATTTTCGACACAATGGGCAGTTCTACCTACAAATTTCTGGTACCTCAATGGGGTCCTCCGTGGCCCCATCTTACGCCAATATCTTCATGTATCATTTTGAAAAACATTATGTATTGGACAATCCAACCTGGACGAATAAGATCAAATGCTGGCAGAGGTATATAGATGACGTCTTCGGGATATGGAAAGGCACAGAAACAGAACTACAAGAGTTTTGGAAATTTCTAAATACCTGTAATACAAGAATAGGTTTCACTATGGATATCGGCAAACCACATGTGAACTTTCTTGACGTCACTGTTGAAATAACAGGGACTTCACTTAAAACTAAATTATACAGAAAACCGACGGATGTGAATAGTTGTCTTCACCACACAAGCCACCATCCGAAGCATTTGAAAGACAATTTACCCTACAGCCAATTATTACGGCTCAAAAGAATCACCTCAGAAACAGATACACTCCAGAGAGAATATAACACTATGAAACAAAGATTTTTGGATAGAGGATTCCCATCGGAAGTGGTAGAAAGAGCCATAATACGCACAGAAACCCAGGAAAGAAATGCACTATTGGAAGGCCATCCAAAGAAGAACGAGAAGGGATTAATCCATACACTTAAATACTCAAGCCAAAGCTATCAGATCAAAAGAATTATACACAAAAACTGGGACATTATTAAATCAGACAATACGCTTGCTCAGCTTTTCCCGGATCCACCTATGATGGCTTACAAAAGAGGGCGAAATTTGAAAGATCAACTGATTAAGGCAGAGAAACCAAAACAACCATCACAGACAACTCTCAGTAAACAAAAACTTGGTACGTTTGCATGTCTACATTGCCAACATTGCAATAATGTAATAAAAGGAGACCATATCAGACACCCCTACAACGGCAAGAAAATCTCGTTAAAACAATTTGCAACATGTGATACCAAGAATGTAATTTATGCTATACGTTGCCCATGCGGTATATACTACGTGGGGAGAACAAACAGGAAAGTTAAAGACCGATGGACGGAGCATAAATCCTGCATCAGGACCAAAAATTGCAAATCCCCAGTCTATAGACATTTTGAAGAGAAAAAACACAATATCTCACAGTTGAGATTTGTGGTTTTGGAGGTCCTACGACCATCAAGTAGAGGTGGAAATCTTCCTAAAAAGCTTGCACAAAGAGAACTCTTCTGGATCAACAAATTGGACGCTATGACACCCCTGGGAATTAATGAGGACTATTTTCTAGGGCCATTCCTATGAACTCCCACTACAAGGAGGTAACCATCTTAGTCTCACTCACATAGGTCAACCTTACACTAGATATAACTTTCCGAACCAATGACATGTCTTTTAGAAGCTATTTTCGGTTTAATTCTTTACATTCAAAACCTTATCCTTTTTTGGATTCTGCTATGTCATTGTGATTGAAATGTGTGTTTTCCTTATGCTCCACTGATTAACTAAGAAACGTTTATAAGGGTCTGAAAAATGCTAAATGTGTTAAACAAAGTTTCCACGACAGTATTGTTGATGATATATACACAAATTATAAGTACATAACATCACAATTCAGAGAGCAACCTACTCTCTTCAGTTGCCCTAGTACAAAAGCCGAATCATTGGCCCGTTTGACCCACTTTTGCCCATATCGAGGTTCACGGATTACCGCTATTTCAAATTTTAGATTAGAAATACACATCTACGGCCATCACTTTTTACTAAGTAACGCCATATAATTAAAAATCGATATCGTTGCTTCCGCATATGGATCGCCTATGGTAGAATGCTGCATTTTAATTCATACACAACATGGGGGATTGTTTACATCACTCCACGCATGCGCGGGTGACGTCATGCGTAAGCGTGACGCCGCCAACGCATGCGCGAGTGACGTCATAACACTTAACAATATAAAAACACGCAAAATGTGAGAGAGGCTCATTCAACTGCCGTTTTCTACGGCTCCGGAACTCCTCCTAGATTGCTGGTGTGAATCGAAGTGAGTATTTAGACCGGACTTTAAAACTACTTAGTAAACGCACTTTTCTTTGGGCTCTAAGCCTATTTTTTTTTAGAAAGCTTTTCACATACATTGTTATAAAATATCTTTCCTTCTCTCTAGGCTTGAGAGATTCGCTTCTGCCATCGGTCCCCATTGGTCACAGATTTAAAAGAACTAGTTACCGTGAGCCTAGTGGACAATACACAATCGTCTACCCTCTGAGTCCTTGCTGGTTATTAGCATAACTCAAGGTAAGAGGTCATTTTGCATCAATGCAGCACAATAATTTGCACTCCTTAGTAATAAATTATCCCCCCAAAATTCACTGCGCCAAAGGCAAAATATAGGGGCAGCTACCTATTTTCTATATAGACACATATGTGGCATAATCACACTAACTTGGTGAATGTGGAAAGACTAGGGTAATGTTGGGCTTTTTTTCAATAGAATGTGTTACCCACCAATACAGCTAAAATGTTTAAGCTAATTACTGTCTTCATAACAAATGTGATTTTGTTGTTAGATTTTGTTCACCATTAAGTCTATCTAAAGCACTAATATATTGTATATAATTTTCCTTTTATAGAAATTGTTTGATGAATATGTCGCCCCTGATGAAGAGTTTTTTCGACTCGAAACGCGTTGGGCACTTGAAAACACAAATAAATAACAGAATTTACTGTTGATGATCACTAATTGTCTATTGAATGTGTTTTTCCTAAATCTTCTGTATTTTGAATATAAAGAAATTCATAAACTTTCAAAATAATCTTCGGATTATCAACTCCATTAGGCCGTTCGGCCTGTTAGACAGTGTGCAGGGGACGCGGCTATCCCTCACGGATTGCTTTCTCTTTTTTGCATATGTTTCCAGCCTAGATACCAAGGCTGTGTATTTTCTCCCCTGCACCTTGAACTCTGTAATCATTATTTGGAACAGTCCTCATTTTACAAATTTGAATTGTTATTAATTTGGTGTGCAAGTGTATTTACCAGTTTGTGTTCTGACAATTAATTACCTACCTGCTCAGGGCTGCCTGAGGCCCCGGATTCTGTAAACTTTGAAACAGGAGCGTCAACGCCGCTTAGTCATCCCATTCATGACTTGCTTCAGGGTAATCTAAACTATACCTTCCACATCCACAATGGGGAACACCATAGGTAGCTTGTTCCTAGTAGCTCAATACATCATTTAGAACCCGAACAGAGAACTGTCACTAAGGACCTAAGAACTCCTCCACATATAGGAGAAGCCTTACAAAAGGATCAAACTGGGATAGATCTGTGTGATGAAGACCTCTTGGAATTGGAAAGTCAAGTCCATATTCAATCATCATTTGACCTTAATGTTCCATCTATGACCTGGGAAAAAGAAGGTTAATTGGGAAATCAGCAAGCCAAATCTGTGGTGAGAAAAATTAGTCCGTTGAGGAAGCCCAATCCTCCAAGTGTGGAGAGTTCAAAGGAACTTGTACCCCCCACAATAATGGCTCTGAACTATGTTTTAACCTCTTTGTTTAAAGTTTTTGAAAATATTAAACTTGAAGTTCAGTAGCAGGCTGGTACTCACTTGGAAATTACCAAGGAATTGGAACTCAGCAAAATCACTATGGTGGCAATTAAAACGGCACTTAATGAATCAGTCTCTGAGATTGTGGGTCAAATTTGCTCAGCATCTAAAGCGCAATCATCCAAACTCGAACACCTAACAGAAAAGTGGATAAAGGCCAAAGAGGAGATTAGATCTCTCTCTGAGAAACTTGACTGCCTGCCTCAACAACTTTCTGAAGCTAGTCATCCACCTTGGGAAAATAACACCTTTGTGGATGAGATGGGTGATACTCCCCTTTCCGTGTCTTTAATGGAGGAATTGTTCTGCTTAGCACAAGTTGCTGAGATTGAGCCATCCTTTGATAGTATGACTAAGGAGGTGGATTCAAATCTCCCACCGGTGGCAGAACCAGAGGTGCCGCTTGGGAAAAAGAATTCCAATGGGAAAACCAAAAGGCGGATAAAAAAGGCAATTAAGGGTTTATCGGATCCTTCAGCTTCAGTGGCTGGCAAATCAAAGAAAAGAAAACAGAACAACCGGAATTCATATACAAGTAAGTTTGTTAAAAACCTGGAGGGGAAATCCACACTGGAGACAGATGTATACTCTCCAAGAATTCCAAACATTGGAAAGGGCAATAGGGGCAGGTTTGCCTCTAAAACTCAAAAACAGCATGAGGAAGAGTGTCCGGAGGAGGAGGAGGCAAAACAAACATCTGCAGTGGCCATTCAAACTGACCCTATTATTCAGGCTAGAAAACTCGCCCCGATCTTGCTGAAAGCTGTTCCGAAAGCCAAGCAGGCCAAATCCATCCTAAAATTGGCTCAAATATTTCTGAAGGCTGGGCAAAAACTAAGCCAAACAAATTCAAGCCTGCCAGTTTGGCAGAATCAGGAGCCAAGGATTTTGGTCCCAACTGAACCAACTTAATCTGCTGGTAATGACTTGCAGCATTCGGAGAATCAGATCAACCTCGGTCCCCCTTCAGGCTATGGGGGCAGTAGATGGGGTCCCTTGGCTTTTCGACTTTGACTGTAACTCATGTTTGAAAAAAAGTTATGGACAGGAGGCAGCCAGTTGTAAAGACATCACTACTAGATTCGGAGCTCAAAGTATATCTTTCAAGAAAGTCTCTGATTGATATTGGTGTATCTCCTTTGAATCGCTCAGCTATCTTAAAATAAATGAAATCTATTCCCTCTCTTGAGTAAAGTATCTGGTTGTCTTGCAGCCTTCTCTTAACTGTCGTGAAGGAGCGCCTCAGTGTTTGAACGGTAGGGGAGAAATCTGGGAAGAACTGAATTGAGTCTCCGTCGTATTGAAGTTTCCCTTTTTCTCTGGCTGCCTTGAGTATCGCATCTCTATCTTTATAGTTTAATAGTTTTGCAATAATCGGCCGTGGGTTTGCGCCTGGAATTGGTCTGGTGTTCGGAATTCTGTGGGCTCGTTCGACTACAAACAATTTGGAGAGAAGCTCTTTCCCGAAAAGGTCTATGCAGATCTGTTCGACATGGTCTTCCATTTTCGTTTGGAGTTGTTGTTCTCTGATTCCGATGATTCTGATATTATTCCTTCGTGAGCGTCCCTCTAAGTCTTCATTCTTGGCGCAGACTGCTTTCATCTGGGACTCGAGGGCGGTGACTCGTGTGGCAAGGCCTGTTGCGCCATCATCGAGGTCGGATACTCGTTGCTCCACTGTATCTAACCTATCGGCGTGCTTGTCGAGGCGATGTTGGAGCAGGTCTACTTTGGATGATAGGTTGTTGAGTTTACTGCCTAAGTCGCCAATTCCAGCTTTGAGGTCCATCAGAATTTCCCTGATATCGAAACTTGGTAATTGCTCCTCTGGCAGGGACATAGTGGGTGTTGATGACGCTGCTCCGCTCGCTTCGGAATGCGGTTTGCTGGTGGAGCCAGTCTCAAAGTTCAGTTTCTTTTGGGATTTGTCCAATTTCCCCATTTTACACTATCTTCTGCTTCTGAGCACTCAAAATTGGAACAGGCGGGTAACTGGTGAACTAACACTGGTAATTGAGTGACGTCTATTGCTTTCGATATGGTAGCTGCGATAGGGTAGTAGCTGGGTCGGCGTCGGGTTGTTATTTGGGGGAGGTTCGGAGTGAATTCCTGGTGAGGCGGCTTTTTTTTATTTTGTTTTTTTTATTATTTCCCCCCTGATTTGCAGAGCAAGCTCAAGCAGTCTTCTCCCTTTACTGCAGAAATCCTTGAGTATGGGGTTAGCTCGGGGGTAGGACCACTTGCGTTACGCGGATTAATGCTGTTCTTGTGAGGGGCGTCTGCCTCTGCCAGAAGGTAAGTAACGCCGGGTTGCGGAGGCGTCCTCTGAGGTTCTCAGACGGGGTCACTGTGCTCCTCTGGCTGGAGGTATTCCGGTCGTGAGCTGCCGGGCTTTTGCCGGGCCTCAGTGTGAGGAGTTGTGTCGCCGATCGGCGGGGCCCGTATGGCCCTGTGTCGTAGCTAAACCCCTAGAGGTGATATCGTTAGTCCGGGTCTCTTATGCCTGTTGTTCTACTGTATGGTATGGGGCGCTGAGGGTCTCTAATCTGGGCTCTGTTTCTCGGCGGCCGTGAGGTTTGACTGTGTTGGCCTCGGCCAAATGGGCTGATCGCTGTGGTTTTCGCTGTGGCTGTGGGGAATGGTGGTGATATCCCCCGGTCGCTGTGTGTTCCGTTCCGCTCCGCCGTGGAAGCCCGGCGTAGGTCGGGTGCGGCCCTTGTACGGAGGGGAGGCGGCCGGTTGGGGCGTTGGGAACGGTTGTTGGCGAGGCGTAATCTGCTGTGCCTCCCTCGTTCACCGAGGATTTTGGCGGAAGCGCCGGGTTTCTGCAGTCAGACGGATCGGGGAGGCAGCTTGCGCACGCTGGGAGGAGCTCCTACCTGGGCGCTCGGCGAGGGCGCTGTCTCTCGTCGTACCACTTCTTGAGCATCGGCCGGGCCGTTGCAGGGACCTCCGGTGCGCACGTCTACCCGCTGCTTGACACGGCCCAGCTTCACACTCCCACGGGTCTCCGCAGGCTCTGGGTGTCGGGTGTTACACCGGTGCTGCCGCTCGAGCGCGATGGGGAGCTCCTTGCACCTCTCTTCCGATCCCCTCCTCTGTCACGGGCTCACTGCCGGCGCGAACTGCAGGCCTTGCTGCCAGGCCGGATCTCGGCCGCTGCTCTGCCGCCAAAGACGATTTTGGGCTTAAAATGTTCGTCGGCGCCTCCTGAATGCACCTGGCTGTAGTTGTGGGAGAAACGGACACCGCAGAGGGAAGGATGTTGCAGGATTAATGGAGAACCACACAGAGCTCTCTAGGAGGCAGCCATCTTGGATGGCTCTCTAGCGCCCTCTATCTATTCCCTCTCTTAAGTATTTTTGGCCTGATGATATCCAACTGGTGAGCTTTCCATTTAGCCCAAATAGCAATGTAGCTAAATTGAAGTTAACCTTGAGACTGGCCAAGAAACAATCATGGGACGAATGAGGCCTGGGATCATATGGGCCTGTTGGTTTCGAAATGATGTCCCCAGTCCCTTGTATATTATCCATCGATTCCTCAGGGCCATGGTGAGAAGATATCCTTCCTAGGACAAGCCGGCTCTATCCACTCTCCTTTGAATTCATGGGAGCTGGTTTCCGGAGATCATCTCTCAAATGTTTCTTAAAATGGGTATCCAGCAACAGAGACTCTAGTTGAGCCCCATCTTAATTTACTTTCCTGGAACTCTAGGGGATTCACTTCTTTCACCTCAAATAGTGAGAAGCTGCTAACTTTCCAGAACTCAGAGTTGATCCTACTCCTGGAAACGTGTTTGACTTTTTCAATAGGAATTCATGGGTTCACAACATTTCAACAGTTAGCTGTTCAACTACGAGGGGGAAGGCCTGCCGGCGGTTTGCTTATTGCCTGCAAAAATTATGTTTTTGTGCACTCTGAACTGCTCCTTAAAGAGACACAGGGCATTTTGATAGTAAGAGTGGGTTTGTCTGGTGATAAGGTGGGCAGGTGCTGGCTGGTGGTTAACTTATATTGGAACCCTCATTCCTCTAAGCTACTTGAGTTTTTACAAGATCTATCTGACAGTCTGGTTAAATTTGTCTCTATGTTCCACTCTGATCAAATTATAATAGCGGGAGACCTAAACTCTCAATGTGTTGATGTCCAGGATAAGATATCGGGAAACTGGAAATATTGCACTAAAAATGGAAACATCTGGCTGAAATTTATGAGGGATTGGGATCTTTGGTTGCTTAATGGAAATGTGAGGGTGCACCTCTTGAGTGCGCCCACTTGGCACAGGGGAGGTTCTTTCTCCACTATAGATTATTTTTTTGTAACCAAAATTATCTTTGATAGTTGTTTGAATGTTGTAGTGTCTGAAGGAAATCGAGATGACCCTGATATGCTGATAGCTACGTTGTCTCGAAGAGTGGTGAAGGCTCCATCTGTTTACCTGCGTTAGGTCTCAGTAAAATCGGCTGGTAATCGTCTAAGAACATTTGACAGAGGGGGGTTGATTTTAGTTGACAACTTGAGTAACCGAGTTGATCAGTTGTCGGAAGTCAGCTCTCTTTATGTTGTAAGCCAGCTAGGTTTCAGCATTTCTTGTGGGAGTTAAGTCCCCAATCTGTTCCTGATAAAAAAACAGGTGTCACATAGGCACTCATTTGATATTCAAATTCAGGAACGAAAAAAGGCTGAAATGGCACCATAGGTTAAGGCTGAAAAAAATGGCCCTCGATAAAGACCTTTTGAAAGAACATCTTAGGGCCCTGAGTAATGTGTATAAGAATTGGGTTTGCTCGCACAGGCACCTAATATACCAACAAGATGGTGAAAAGATGCTAAGTGGTCTAGCCCAAAGAAATTCAAGAAATGTCTGGGCTTTAGTAGGTTCTTTGAATAGAAAATCCCTAGATGGTCAGGAAACGATACTACAGGAGGAGGTTTGGGTCAGGCATTTCTCTGAGGTCTATGGACATTCGGAAACCATAGTTCCTAAGACTGTGGTGAAAGGTGCCTAGTCTTTATCCTTTTCCTATGAGTCTATTGAAGAGCTGATAAAAAATCGTCCACCTCCAGAGCGGCCAGTCCAAATGGGCTGAGCAACTCTATCTTAAAAAGGAATCCTGCCCTTTAGGTCCGACTCCTCAAACACCTATTCGACAATATATTGCAGTCCAAGGAACTACCAGAATCATGGAGATCGTCAGTGGTTATCCCGATACATAAAAGGGGGTACAGGTTAGCAGCCTCAAACTATCATCGCATATCTTTTTTAGACGCAGAGAGCAAGACTTTCGAAAGGCCTCATTCCTAAACAGCAAACAGGGTTTAGAAGGGGTCTGTCAACCTCTCTTAATGGATTAGTTTTGAGTTGTCTCAGTGCGCAGGCCCTGGGGAAGGGCGGCTCTCCCCTGTTTGGAGCATGGATCGATCTCACCCAGGCATTCGATACTATTAATAGAAAACTTCTTTGGAAGAAATTGAACGCCTGGGGAGCTCCGCCCAATCTCCTATTTATTCTTATTGAACTTCACCATAATTCAACAATGTGTGTCAGGTTACCAAGAGCAGGGGAGTCCAACAGGGGGGCTTGATTGCCCCCTTCCTTTTTATTCTTTTTCATATCTGATTTAAGCCTATGGCTGCATGACAAGGGCCTCATTTCTCAAAAAATTAGAGATATTAAAACAAATTGGTTGGCTTATGCTGATGATGTGGTGGTCTTTCACCATTCACAGGTCGGACTCCAATGACTACTCTCAGCATTAGCAGAGTATGCTAAATGTAACGATTTAAAAATCAACCCCAATAAGTCTAAAATCCTGGTTTTTATACATCCAAAAAAAATCCCTAAGACGTATATCTGGGACCTGGAGAAGCGCCCTGTAGAGGTAGTAACCAAGATTACTTATTTGGGGGTGAGCATAAAAGCTTATCCGGCCATGGGCCAAGTTCTTGCAGAGATTTACCTCAAGGTGCTCAAAATGGGGGCACAGATGAAAAGAATTCATCAAAGATTTAACAAATTCTCGATTCAGCCCCTGGTCAGGTTCTATTTAGGCAAAGTAGCTCTGATTGTCCTGGACTCTAATCCCTTGTCTATGAATATAGATTGGGATAGAATAGAGGCCAAACTGTGGAAGAGGCCTTTAAATCTACCCAATTGTGTACCTATTGGATGCGTAAGATATGAATTAGGACTGCCCTCGCTTAGCGCTATGATGGAGTGGAAATGGGTCTCCATGTTGAGACTAATTCTAGATCCGCCTAAAGGATCTTTATATGAAGATGTGGTTTTGTTAAGACAAGAAGGAGTGAACATCTTTCTCCAAAATTTTAATACAAGATGTCAAGATATATTGCTTGACTCAGATTGTTCAGTGGAATTACTTATTCAAAATCCTATGAAGGTCAAAACTCGTATGTTACGAGCGGACTGGATTAGGACAATTGACAAAATGAGGCAAGCAAAGTTATCTGCATCGCATAACAAAACAAATTAATTGAGATCCTTTTTGCCGCAATACTTAAATAGATCATCTGATTCCGTTATCAGATCTATCTTTCTGAGATTTTGATTAAATTTACTTCACACGCAGGAAATTTTGTCGATAAGATGTAATGATGGGTATCTGACTGTTATCTGTGATAAGTGTGACGACAAGGTAATTCAGTCTCTATATCAACTACTTTCAAAATGCCCAGGTATATGGGCGTTGAGAGTGTTTAGACTTCAGAGATTTGTGCATGATGTAAGGTGGCTGAACTCAAAGGCTTTTTGGGAAAGACTGTAATGAAACTTTTTTGACCTTTGAAGTAGTGGCCGTTCTAAAAGAGTTAGGTTTAGGGAGGACAGATTTAAAATTAGAAAATAATTTTATCTCATGAATTGGTTGATTTTAGGATAACATACCTGCCTATTAGTGGGTAGGCTTTTAGTTTATATCTAATTTTATTTTTGCTATCTGTTCTTATTTATCCTCCTTATTTATTTTCTTTTTTCTATCTATTTTTCTTCATTTAGAATATTAGTTGCTTTTATGGTTTTTAATCCACTTTATTTAATAGTATATGGGTGTTTTCCTTATGTATATACTATTAATTTTTTCCTTTTATTTCTTATCTCCTTTGATTTTTTTTTCTTTGCTGTCTTCTTTTACTGATCTGTTCATGATATTATTATCGATTGTATGATTTTTTTTGTACAGAGTGTTAAAAGTCATTGGGCCTCATCAAGAGTCCGGCGGTAGCCGTGCCGGAAAGACTGGCAGGCTGACGCCGGACCCGAAATACCATTCTGCCTCTGTGATTGCCGGAATCACTGGGGCATTACAACCTCGGTGACCCGCTAATTCCGGAGGCAGAATTCCGTAAATCCCCATTCCCATGGAGTCCTATAGGACTCCATGGGGAAGGGGACAATGGAAATACTGGTTCCGCCTATGACGGAGCCAGTGTTTCCATTTCCACCTGCAGGCGGGTGGCGTTATTCCCGCCAGGTCAGACCTGGCGGGAGTGACACCTCCCGCCTGCAGGTGGAAATGGAAACACAGGTTCCGTCATAGACGGAACCGGTGTTTCCATTTCCACCTGCAGGCGGGTGGCGTTAATCCCTGGCACCTCCCGCCTGCAGAACTCGGAATCAGCCTGTCCGGAAACAACGGTGGCAGTGGATTTACCGCCACCATTGTTTCCGGACCAACAAGGTCATAATGAGGCCCAGTAACTGTTTATATTTGCTTTTATTTTTTGTATATGGCTATAACACTATAATAACGGGGGGTTGATGTGGCAGGATTGCTATGCAATGCTATGTTATGCAGGATTACTATGCTATGTTAGGCTATGCTATGTCATGCAGGATTGCTATGCAATGCTATGTTATGCAGGATTAGTATGCTATGTCATGTTAGGCTATGCTGTGTTATACTGTATATGTTATGTGATGCTATGCTATGTTATGTTATGGCTATGCAATGCTATACTATTGTATGCTACATTGGGCTCTCCCATATAGTTAGGCATCAGACCCTACATGTCATCTCCCTCTGCCTCCCTCGGTGTCCCTCTGCACGCAGCACCCCAGACTGCCAGCCCACACCCCTCCTGTGGCAGATGACACATCAGAGCTTCTCTTCCGCTTACACTCTCCAAGTATTGCAGTAGCTCTATATATGGGAGATAACAGAAGGAGTTCTGCGAATGCCGCTTATTCATAATACAACACAATGTCCCTGCACTGGTGTGTCACAAGGTCGCAAGTGAGATGTCGACAGTTCTTGACAAATGTCTGCAATATTGTGGCAAGTAACACCACCATTATGAAAGTACTGAAACATACTAGTGTTTGCCTATTATATGCTTTATAAACCGGCACTCTCGGGGAGGGGGGGTAGAGAGAGCTCTGTCTGCCAAACTGCTTGAACACTTGCATGCTGTTTTCCCTGCGGATTCCTCTGTATGCCATGTATTTTCGATATTATACAGGAAGCATGATTTATCATCAGTCTAAGTCTCTCCCCTTATTTGCTTAAATTACTTATTGTCTGCAAGCTGAGGCCAGCCCTTGGGAAGAGGGCCGCACTTGGCCATGACAATATATTTAAAATGTAATTTTTCCTGAACATTGCAAATGCCACCAATCCCTATTTCACAGTCATTCATTATCATGCCACCTGTTGATTGATCACTGATTACTATTCCTTTTTTGTCATAAACAGTGCGTAATAGCACCAACATTTCCAATTCCTGAAGAGATGCAGTCGGTGGACTAGCAAAAGGGGATGGGAGGGAGGAAGGGTTAGGAGGTATTTTAAAATTGGAGAGCAACTCAATAAGCAAGAGGACATCAGACCAGGCATTCATTTAGAGGCCACACAATGAGAACATATGTAGGTAGGTGTCTTTTGCCAACACAGATCACCAATTATCATAACACACTACGACACACCCTTATTTCTGCATTTCAGAAGTATGGTCCACCTAACATGATTAATGTGCACCAAGGCTATCACAAACGTCGGTCCCCACTACATCCTTCCCTTCCTTCCTCTGTCCCACCCTCCCTTTGTTTGTAGATGCATCCCATCCTCCCATTGTTTGTAGATGCGTCCCTCCCTCCCTTCCTTTGTGTGTAGATGCATTCATCCCATGTGTTTGCAGATGCATCCCTCCCTCCCTTTGTGTGTAGATACATCTCTCCTAAAGCCCTCGCAGGACAAGGACACAGTGTTGAGTGAAGCAGGTGCGCAGGAGACAATACCCGATGACATATAGCACATTTGCTACATCCACACTTCCGAGCCTATACAATCCGAAGTTCGGACCCTCCACGGCAAAGCCCTCGCAGGACAAGACCGCGGTGTTGAGCGACGCAGGTGCACAGGAGATTCTGCCCGACGACAAGTAGCATGTTTGCTACGTCCACGCTTCCGAGGCTATAAAATCTGAGGTTCGGCCCCTCTGCGGCAAAGCCCTTGCAGGACAAGGCTGTGATGTTGAGCGATGCAGGTGTTTGATGGTGAATGGGGTTGCAGTGTAGACAGTGAGTGCGGACAACCTTATGCTCCTGTCTACGACCGCCACGTAAGGAGTTGCAGGGAGAATTAGCTTGATTTCACTCCACGTATCCCTCTGACCCGGTGCCCTCTTGCCCCCTGACCTGCGTCCCCGCCCTGGTATGGTCTCTCTGCCCTTGCCCACAGCCCACTCGCGTTTACATCTCCCTTGGCCCTGTGTGTTCCAGCACCCACCAGCATCCCTGCCCGCGTGCCCTTCCGCGCATCCCATAATCGTGTGGTTCCTTGCTACCCTTGGTCACTGTGCTCACTCCCACACTAGGCTGTATGCCCACCAGTGCACTCTGTGATTACGCGGTTCCCTTGTTTTCCTTGAAATCACGTGGCTCACTTGTCCCTTGTTGCATCCCCGCCCGTGCATTCCTCAATCACGTGTCTCCCTCTCTGTCCCTGATTGTGTGTGCTCACTGACCTCCTAGGCGGCGTGTTCTCCCGCACATCCCCGATCGTGCAGCTCCCTCGTCTCCTTGATCGCGTGATCCCGCTCCCTCCCTAGGTTGTGTACATACCAGCGCATCACTAGATCACGTGGTTCCTTCGCTATCCCTGAATGCGTGTGCTCACTCACCTCCTAAGCAGCATGTTCTCCCGCGCATTCCTTGATCGCTGGTTCTCTCATTGTCCTTGATCACGTGTGCTCGCCCTCTAGGCTGCGTACACTCCCACTCATGTTTGATTGTGTGGTTCTTTCGCTTCCTTGATCGCTTGCGCTTTTGCCTCTGGGGCCGCGTGAGTTCCGGTGCATCTGTTGATCGCGTGCGCTCCCTTGCATTCCTAGACCAAACGCGCGTGCTTGCTCCCTTGCGGGCCCTTACTCTCGCCTTCCCCTGCCATGTCCCTCCTCCCAGCTGCTTCCCTTCCTTTTGTGTATTGCTCTGTGTTCTGCTGTGCTCTTCCGTCTTCTAGGTTTCCACGGTGACTGCTGTGTTTTTTGATGCACTGTTTTCCTGACTGTCATTTACAGCCCTGTGTTCTGCTGTGCTCTTCCTTCTTCTAGGGTTCTTTTGTTGCCTGCTGCGTTTTTTGATGCCCTGTTACCCTGATTGTCATTTACAGCACTGTGTTCTGCTGGGCTCTGCCTTCTTCTAGGGTTCTTTCGTCGACTACTCTGTTTGTGAGCCCTGTTATACTGATAGTTGTTTACATCATACTGCCCTGTCTCCTGTTGTGCTCTTTCTTCCTCTAGGTCTCCTTCTCTGTTTGTCTGCTCTGCTTATTGTTGTTCACATCGTATTGCCTGCATTCCTGCTGCTCTCACTCTTTCCTCGATTGGTTGTTCTTTAGCTTGGAGTTCTACTTCTTGGTGGTCTCCTCACATTGTACGGCCTGCATCCATGTTGTGCACTTCTTTTCTTCTAGGTTCCCTTGGTTGTCTACTCTGTTCATTTGGTCTTGCTATTGATTGCCCATATGCTGTGTCCACAACTCCTCCTAGGTCCAACATGTACTTAATGTGTCTATTATCTCTTCTGAGTTGTAATTTGTCGGTCTGTTTGCCTCCCTCCTCTTTGTATCCCAACCCTAGTGTCTCCTCCAACCCATTCTCCACACCTCCCTTCCTCCCACCCTCTATGGTGCTTTCTGTCTCGCCTATCTCCTCTAACTGCTTTTCTATTGATTATCCTGTCCTTCTCACTAAGTCTGGGAGGAAGAAGTTCAAAAAGGATATCATGGTCTCGAACCCAGGCCTCCCTATCACTGATACCTATACCAGAACTTCCTCCAGACAGACCCTCACTGACATTCTCTTTGTCATTCTCTCTCCAGGCCTATGGACCCTCCATATGGTCTCTGTGCTCTCTCCTTTTTCTTCTTCACCCATTAATGGTGCCACCAGTTGGGAGGCTCTCCTGGCCCCCTTCCACTCCTCCAAGACCATCACTGATGTTTACCTAAACGCACCCTCTTGGTCCATGGCCCTCTGGCCAACCTCCTCCTTTTTGATAGATGCTTCCCATGCCTTATCAACTTCCTTTTTTCTCCTGCTGTCCCTTCTTTCCCTCCTCTGGCTCTGCTGCCTCTTCCATCCTCCGCCACCTCTTAGGCACCCTCTACTGCTTCTCTGGCCACCCTGTTGCCTCCCTCTTCCACCACCTCTCTGGCATCTTCCTCCTCCTCCTTGGCTACCTTGCCCTCTCCTCCTTCCTCCTCTGCCCTCCCTCGGGCACTTTCTACGCTGCCTCATGGCTTACCCCAGACCTGTACCCCCCCCACAGAAGTCCTTCAAAGATGGCAACCCTCTCCACATTGCCACTCTCAGCAGTTAAACACACCTCTGACATCTGCTGTCTCCTTGAAGAGCTCGACATGGATGTTCTTGGTCTGACCGAGACGTGGTTCACGGCCAGATCTGTCACAAGTTTTGACACTCTCCTCCCCGACGGCTACAATATCCTCTCTGCACCCAGAACCTACTGTCCCGGTGGGGGTGTAGCCTTGATCTTGCCGGAGTGGAAGCCTGCCTCTATCATTCCTGTGCAGTACTACTCCTCCTTTGAATGTCAGGTCTGCAGGCTCACGCTCTCTTCTGGCCTTTATCTAACTGTGGCCACTATCTACCGGCCGCCTGGTCAGGTAACCTCCTTCCCATTCTGAGTTGGAAGACCTGTCCTCCTCCCTCCTCCCTCCTTCCCTCTACCTCTCAACTTCTCCTTCTCTGAGACCACCTCAACCGCCACCTGGATGCTTCCTGTACTTCTGGACTCTTTCGCAACCTCTGTGACTCTCTATCCACCCCTCTGGCCAGACTCACTCTGCAGGGCACAGCTTGAATGTTCTGATCTCCTCAGACCTCCCCCTCTCTAACCCTCTTAGCACTCCTCTCTCCTGGAGTGACCACTTTCTCATTTCCTCTTATCTCTCTCTCTCTACCCCTCAGGCCAAACCAACTCTAGCTCTGCCACCCACCTTCTTGGTCACCCGACCCATGAAACGTGTGTCAACTGAGGCTTTTGCCGCCACTTTCTCTCCTCCTTCTGCACGTTTGACAGACTCACACCCTGACACAGCCCTTTCTAACCTTCACTTCTCTATCTCTGACACTCTTGATGTACTTGCCCCTGTCATGAGGATCCGCTTGAAGCCCAAATCCAAGTGCAACTCTTGGTATGACTCATACCTCGTCACGCTAAAAAGGCAGGTATTGGGTGGCTGAGAGGAAGTGGAGGGCAACAAGTAAACCCTCTGGCAAACTGGCCTGCTGCCTTCTCCAAAGGCAATACAGACTCTGTTCTTGCTAAGAAGAGAGTGCACATCCAAGCCCGCGTCTCTGCGGCATCTAACAACTCGGCTGAACTCTTTAAAATCCGCAACGAGCTGGCCAATCCTGCTGCAGTCTCTACTTTTCCTGTCCCCTCCCAGGCCCTCTGCACAGCCCTGGCTTCTCATTTTATCACTAAAACCCAGCACATCCTGTCTACCCTGTCCTCCTCCCCCTTTCCTGGCCCTCCTGCGGCCGCCTCTCCTCCTTTCCTTTTTCCACCCCTGATGAGGTTTCTAGACAAGTCCGATCTATGTAAGTCTCGTCAAAACAGGTTCCTCCCTGTTCTTCCAAAACCATCAAGGACCACATTGAAACCCTCGCTCCAGCCTTGGCCGATTTCTGCAATCACTCTTTCACCGCAGGAACCTTCCCATCCCCTCTAATGGACTCCCTTGTGCACCCCTTCATAAGAAATCTTCTGTTGTCCTGCAACCTATCGCCCGATCACCATTACTCCTTTCCTGGGCAAACTCCTGGAAAAGATGGCCCTCTCCCAGCTTAACCTTCACACTGAATCTGGTTATCTCCATGACCTTCAGCCTGGCTTCAGCGTGGCCAGAAGCGTATAAACTGTTCTCCTGAACATCCATGAAGACCGGCTCTCAAACCTCGATTCTAACCTTCCTTCTGTCCTCATTCTCCTTGATCTTTCCTCTGCTTTCGATACGGTCAACCATGCCATCCTGCTCAACCGGCTCTGTGATAAGCTGGTTATCACTGATCAGGCTCTGGCCTGGCTGACCTCCTTTCTCACTGATCGACCCTACCAGGTCTAACTGGAGTCCATCCTCTCTTCTTTCTCTAACTACCTGTGGTGTCACCCAAGGGTCCAATCTTTCTCCCTGGCTGTTCAACCAATACCTAGCACCTCTTGCCCACACAAAGCCGCCCTCTGTTCCAACTTTCAGTGTTTTGCGGATGACACTCAGCTTTTCTTCAGGCTCCCCTCAGCCACCTCTATTCCTTCTCTCATTCCTGTCTGTCTTTCTGCAATTCAGGAGTGGTGTGCTGCCAATGATGTCTGCCTTAATGCCAATAAGACTGAGATCCTCCTCATCGGAACACCAGCTCCCTCTTTTCCTCTTGCACTCTGGCTGCCCACCATGGGCCCTCTTCCTGCTCCTACCTGTGAGGCTAAGAACCTCTGGGTCATCTTCGACTCCACACTCTCCTTCTCTCCTCACATCTCTGATGTCTCTAAGAAATTTAGACTAGCAGCTGCACTTCCTCAGAGGTATTCTTCCCTTCCTTACTTTCCCCCACAAGCTCACTGTCTCCAGAGGTCTGGTCCTCTATACTACAACAGCCTCTTAACAGCCTCTTACTAAATCTTCCTGACTCTACTCTCTGTCCTCTACAACTCATCCAGAACAGGATTGCGAGACTTGTCCATGGCCTCAAGCCCAGGGATCGTATCTCAACAGCACAGAAATCCCTTCACTAGCTCCCAGTGGTGGCAAGGATCACATTCAAGACACTTTGGATTGTCCACCGGGCTTTCTGGGGCCTGGGACAACACTACCTCCAACTCTCTCTTCTTAAATATCTTCCTTCTCGAGCTCTTTGCTCCTCCACCTCCAACTCTCAGAGGGTCAGTCGCATTTCCAAGCAAAGAGTTGTGGGCAGATATCTTTCTTTGGCTGGGGCCTCCTCTGGAACAGCCCCCCTGCCTCTCTGAAACTTGAGCAGGACCATCTTCGGTTCCGGAAGCAACTCAAGACCTTTCTCTTTGCTTCTGCCTTCACTCTTCCTCTCCCTTGCTGATCACCTGCCTGATCCATGCACTGGTCCCCTGATCACCCTCTGAATTCGGGCCCACGTCCAGACCGGTCCAGCTGCAATCCCGCACTGCCTCTTGGCTCTCCTGCGCTTGTGGTCTGTACCTGTAACCCTACAGTCCCTTCTCTTGTACTTATTGACCACCCATTGGCTGCACTTACTAGTATCAGCACTTGCCAACCGTTGGCTGCACTCTTATTTCTCCTTCGTCCCGCACTTCTCCATCCTCCCCCATCCCTCGGCACTTCTCCCCTCTCCCCCTCCGCTGCACTTGCGTGATCTGAATGACACAAAGCCTAGCAAGATTGTTGTTTTGTCCTCCTTTTCTTTTGCCTCCCTGTCCTTGTCCTGCCGCGTCTAGATACACTTGTGTACAGACGCGTTAGGCGCGTTATAAATGCCATATCATACCATATCATATCTCCCCCCCCTTTGTTTGTAGATTCATCCCTCCCTTTGTTTGTAGATGCAGCCCTACCTCCCTCTGTTTGTAGAGCACCCCCCCCCATTTGTTTGTAGATGCATCCCTCTCTCCCTTCGTTTGCAGATGCATACCTCCCCTTGTAGATATGTCTGACCCTCCCTTTATTTTTAGCTGCATCCTTCCCTCCCTTGGTTTGCAGATGCATCCCTCCCTCCCTTTATGGATGCATCCCCCCTTTGTTTATAGATGCATCCCTCCCACCCTTTGCAGACGTGCCCCTCCCCTCCTTTGTGTGTAGATGCATCCATGCCTCTCTCTCTTTGTTTGTAGATGCATCCCTCCCTCCCTTTGTTTGTAGATTCATCCTTCCCTTCCTTTGTTTGAAGCATCCATGTCTTGCTTTCCCATCCACTTATATCCCCTTTGCACAATTTATTTCCTCAAGCAGACTAAGGTCTGGATGATCCTGGTGGGAGCACTATACACCACAACACTCATAAGCCTAGACTCCCTGAAAAACTAAATCAGTGATAATTTGGTGCAGTATAAATACCTGTTGACATAACATAACCAGAAGCGGAATACCTTACCAGTGAGCAATTTATTTATTTATCTTTTTGTTACTTTAAGTGCATATGGCTTGACCTTGCAAGCCTTTCGCACTGATACACAATTTAAAATGGTCAGTCCCAATAGAAGAACAGGTTACTTACCCATGGTAACGTTCTTTCGACTGGATGTTCCTCCCACTAAATGCAACAGAAAAGATAACACCATCGGTGTATTGCATGAAAAAGGGTCAACATTCTTATCTCAACACCAGCTACAGAACTTATTCCAATAGCAGCGGTATAAAGATTTGGTTGCTGGCCTTAAGCCGAAAGCAAAACCTCCATTACGACATGCGGGAGGTCCCAATATCGTATCTCAGCCTCTCAGAAACCATGTTTGAAGGCTGAGAGTCCTAATATCCGGATGGAGAACCCGACCCCCCTCTCGCGAGAGAAGATCCCCTCTTTGTGGAAGACGAATCGCAGGACAGATGGACATGTCCAGAAGGTCCAGGTACCACGTTCCCCTGGCCCAATCCGGGGCAATTAGGATCGTGGTTTTCCTGAACCTCCTCAACCTCCTTATTACGTGAGGAATGATGGGGACTGGAGGAAATGCGTGGAGCAGTGGGAATTTCCAGTCCAACACGAGCGTGTCTTCTAGAGCTCCTCTCAGTGGAAATTCCCTTGAGCAGTATAGTTCGCACTTCCGGTTGGCGTTGGTCATGAACAGATCCACTTGAGGGCTTCCGAAAGGTTGAAGATCTCTTGAAGGACTTCCTGAGCTAGTTCCCACTCGTGAGAGACTGTGCTCTGCCAGCTCAGAGCATCCTCCGTCGTGTACTTATCTCCAGCCAGATGAACTGCTGATAGAAAGATTCCTTCTTCTATTACCCAGAACCAGAGCTGCATTGCATTGCACAGTGGTAGTGACCCCACACCTCCTCTCGTGTTAAGGTAGTACATGGCCACTGTGTGGTCCGTCATTATCAGGACATTCTTTCCCCGTACAAAGGGCAGAAAGGCCTTCAACGCTAGTCTGATTGCCCTGAGCTCTAAACGGTTGATATGTAGTTTGGACTCCGATGGAGACCAGCGACCGCTTATGGTCAAATCGCTGGTATGGGCTCCCCACCCTGTGAGTGAGGCTTCCGTCACTACTGTTATCTCCGGCCATGGTTGCAAAAAAGGTTCTCCTCTCAAGATGTTCTCCGACAGGCCCACCACTGAAGGTCCAGTGAGACTCTGTTTGGGATTTGTAGGAGATCTGACATCCTTCCTGAGACCCGTGACCACTGTTTCGGGAGGATAGCTCAGGGGCAACATGCTCGCCTTGGAAGCAATGCGACATGGAGCAACACAGGTTCGATCCCCGGGTCGGCGCTTAGAAACCTCTGGGTATTAAGCGCGTTATAAATAACCTATCATATCATATCACTGAGTCCTGAGAGCCCATTGGAGAGATATCATTCTCAGGCGAGCCTCTGGCACCAGAAAAATGCAGGATACCAAGAGACCGAGCAACCTCAGAAAATCGAAGGCCGGAAGATGTTGGGCATTCTGGAATTTTGTCACCATCTGTAGAATGTCTTGAGCCATCACCTCTAGTGGCAAGGCTTTTCCCAGGGATGTATCCAGGACTGCTCAGATAAATTGGAGTCTTTGTGATGGTATCATGTGGGACTTCTTGAAGTTGAGGGAGAAGCCCAGCCTCTGTAGGAAGTGGCACGCATAATTTAGATGATCTAGGGCTTGTTCCGGGGAATTGGCCCAGATCAACCAATTGTGAATCCCCCCTCTTCTGAGACTCACTGCCACCACCACCATCAGTTTGGCGAAAACCCTCGGGGGGTGGGGGGTCTGTCAGCCCGAATAGCAGAACTCGAAATTGATAATGAGAACCGCCAACTGTGAAACTCAGGTATTTTCTATGCTTGAGATGGATTGGCACATGATAATAAGCATCCTGAAGGGGTATCCCATAATTTTTTCGAAACCAAAACTTTCGAATGCAATTTTTGAGAATACATTTTTTCGAATAGCCATTTTTTCGAATAGTCATTTTTGTGAGCATTTTTCAACTATTATATCTAAATTATGGTCTGTGGTTAAAAAAAATCCAGTGAGGCTTATAGTTAAAAAAAAATCATGTTGGTTTATTTCTTAACAATTTTTGTTTTTCAAAGATATTAATATAACAATTTAATAACATTTTCTAACAATTTATTAACATGTTATTTAATTACTAAGTATACATTTATTTTACTAACCTTACCTAACTTAAATGTGTTATGTTATTTGACCAGTAGATGGCGCCATTGTACAATTTTTTGTATTGTCATTGATTTTCTGTTTTTGTATGTTATTATAGTCCAACGTGCAATGTATGACATTTACGTAATGCGTGCGTGGACGCCATTTTGCGAATTCCTTTCTTCGCGTCGGGCGGTTCTGCGGGAGCTCTCTCCTTTTTTTGCATTTTTTTTTCTTCATCTTGGATTGTTTTTGCATTGTTTTTTCGTTGGATTTTGCCCTTTTTCTTGGAATGTTGATGCTGCATTGTGGATTGGCCATACTTTTGAATTTCCAAGGTGTAATAAATTGTCATTTGTTATAAATATTAGTATTTTTTCTTGTTTTGTTTCTATTTTTGTGAAGAGAAACTGTTCTCCCTTTTCAGTTTTTTTAAAAAATATTTCCAGAATTTCTATTTCCGCATATGTTCGCGGTGCCACTGGTAGGTTTTCTTTTAGTTGTTTTTTTCTGTTAATGCTACGTTGGATCAGTTTGGTATCCGGCATCTGAGACGCAACATGTAGCAAGATTTTTTCACATGTTCCGCTTATTACCAATCCACTTGCCTCATTTGGGTGTGCATCCGCATTTTTGTTTATTTCATTTATAGTCTTTTTTATTAGTATAGCAGTATCGTCGGGCATATGATTGTGCTCTCCGCTGCTTCTTATGTTCTCCCCTTCAGTAATTGCTCTTCCCGTACACTTTGTCTTGTGGTACTCTGTACAGTATGTTTTTCTTTGCGTAGCATTTCACGACTGTACGTATAGCCTCCATATACCAACTGGTTTCCTCCTATCTACGACTTCATATACTCTATCGTGTCACTCATCACGTATCTGAAATATCGAAATTGCTGGTTAATTTTGTTTCCATGTCTTTCTTATAGGTCATATTTTTCATTTTGTCATTTCTTTGTCATTACTCATTCCTTTTACCTGTATGTTTTCTGTCACACAGTGCAATGTTCTTTTTAGCAGGTGTCTTCGTTCTCCGGTTCTCTCACACACTGGCAGTTTGTTTTCAACTGTCAGCTGTGTGTCAGTGTTTACATAAGGTTCTTTACTCGTCGTCGGTTGTTAGTGTTTTAACCCTTACATGATCGGCATTGCAAGTACTATCTGGTTTGATGTGTTCGTGGAGGAGGTTTCGAGGGTTGGTGGGAGGGGATTGGTAGGGGGGATAGGGTGGACCCCCCCATTTATAACGTGCACATTTATTTGGGACAATTAACGCTCTCATGCTGTACTGAGAATAATTAATTCATATGTACGAAGCTTTTGTTTCGACAGAATGACTTTTTACATGCTTTCTATATGATGTCGAAACTTTTACTTTTGATGCTTTTTAAAAAAACTTTTTGTCGACGTTTTCTTTCTCAGTACTATCACTATAAACCTTCTGAAGGTCCAGTGACACCAACCAATCCTGGAGTTGGAGAGCCTGAAGGATCTGAGAAAGTGTGACCATCTTGAACTTGTCCTTCCTGAGGAACTTTTTCAAGTATCACAAGTCCAAGATGGGTCTCAGTCCTCCATCCTTCTTGGGTATGAAAACATATGGGGAGTACCATGCCCTGTTCCTCTGTGCTAAAGGCACTGGTTGTATAGCACCTTTCTCTAGTAGGGTTAACATTTTCTACACAGGGAGCGGAACCGGAATCCTCAAAGAGCGGTTCCACTGTGGATTGTTCTGAGGTCTCTTTATAAAAGGAAGGCAGTAACCGTGGACTATGGTTTCCAGAGCCCAAGCATCCGAGGTAATGTCTAGCCATTCTTCTAGATGCTGAGACAGTCTGCCCCCCACAGGTGAGCTGTGACTGAAGACCTCACAGTGGTTTTGCGGAGGCTGATACAGAAGCTGATGGTAAGGATGCCGCTGATTGAGCTGGCTTAGGACCTCTACTCGTCCACCACGAGGAAATCTTCTCTGGCCTCTTTGACTGGTCATTCCCCTCACCCTTCCAATTGCGGAATAGTAGCGAAAAGATCTACCCCTCTAAGGTTGCCCACTAGGACGAAAACGCTGAAGTTGCCTAATCGTGGCACCTAAAGATTTGGCTGCCGCCTTTGCGGTCTGCAACTTCTCAAGGCTCTTGTCAGCCTTGTTGCCAAAAAGATGAGACCTGTCAAAAGGCATGTTGAGAATCCTAGATTGCACATTAGGTGCAAAACCCAACTTCCTCAACCACGCAAACCTGTGCATAACAGTGCTGGTAACCATGGATCTGCTGATGCTATCCACAGAATCCAATACTGATTGAAGAATCTTTGCCGTCCCTAACAATAGCTAAGAAGCTGTCCCTTGCATCCCCTTCGGGAATGTGCACTGCCGCCCTGGAGATACAGTCTCATAGAGTATACGAAAACCTTGCCAGGGCACAAGTGCAGATTTTAGTGCCATGCTCCTTGCAGAAAATATCTTGCTTGCCCATCCATCCATGCGCTTGTCGTCCCTATCAGGAGGGATGGTAGGGTACGCTGCTTGTTTAAAAGTAGCTGTAGCTTCCCGCACCACCAGACTCTCCGGAGTGGGGTGTTTTGACAGGTAGTCAGGGTCGCTACTGGAGGGGCAGTATTTTTTTGCCAAGTTCTTGTCGACTGGCAGATTGAAAAGGCAAAATAAGATCAGTTTGTGGACCCTTGTCCAGAATGCCTGTGAAATCGTCTTGGTCATAGGGCAATGAGGGCCTACTCCAACCCATGTATTCAACCACTTTCAACATGAGCTGTTTATAAGATGCATCTGCATGCTCCCCAGCCTGTGGTTTTGCAAACTCAAGTTCGGGAGAGGTATCTACCCCACTTGCTGTTTCAAGTTGTCATATAGGTCCTTCATTCTGGACTTTACAGAGATAAAACTCTCCGGTACATTGGGTGTACCGTACTGCAAGCCAAACGGGGCTTGATCTTCCTCAGAATGCTCCTCCTCTTCAAAAATGGAAGTACGAGATTTAAAGAACTCTTTCTTCGGGAGTGGAGCATATATTTTGTCAGGTTTTGTACTAATAGGCTACGATGTTGTCGAAGTCGTCGATATTTATTTTTCCGGCGCTGATTTAGGAGGGGCGCTTGGCACTGACGGCGTAGCTGGCAAGTGTGGCGCAGGGCCTGGCGGGCGTCGAAGGCATTGCTGGCGTCAAAGGTGTTGATGGCGTCGTCAACCTAGACGTTTCCTTATGTCTCGTATAATCCTTTGGACTTTCGGATCGAGGCCTCGAGGGCTCCCGATGGGGATCAGGCCTTTTACCTGGGCTCGAGGGCGTGCAGGTTTTCAGATGAGACCTTTCCTTTGCGGCTTCTTTGAAAGGCTCGGTGGGAGCATGGCTTTGTTTTTCAAAAATCTTTAACATTTCAACCCTGAAGGCCGGAGTGGACATTTCAGTAGGGCAAGCAACCCTATTGGGGGAAACGTCAGAAGACGAAGTTGACGAAGGCGACCTACGGTGCCTCCTTGATTTCTTCGAGGAAGAAGAAGAGTGGTGTGAGCCACTCCTCGACCTGCATCGTTTAGCCATCTTCCACTAAGGAGAGTCGCCTCTCGACTTGTCGGTCGAAGGTTTTGCAGATTGGGTAGGACATTTCTTGGGGATTTTTCCTACCTTCAGTGTCCCCTTCCGTTCCCTTAAGGCTTTTCTCGTCATGGACTGGCATTTCGAACAGTCAGAGGTATCGTGGTCCGCTCCGAGGCACGACAAACAGATACGGTGCGGGTGAGTGAGTGACATTGAAGCCGGACTTCGGAGTAGACGGTGTCGAAGAAGAAGACATTTTACTCGAACGGATTTTATAACAACATCACAAGATGAGGTGCGCCGAATTTCTCTGGAAGCTATTGCGGTCGTAGAAAAACAGAACTGAGGTCAATGGGTGCTGCGTGTGCTATATATGCCCTCAATGACATCATCCTCGATGGAGGCCTCCGAGGGACACCGACTCAACGCCATCGATACACTGCACGCTCTGACAATTTTTTTTTTTGTGGAAGCAGCTGAAGCTGGACAACAAGTGTCAAAGATGAGGAATACGTGGGAGGACACAATCCATTCAAATGGCGGTTACTGTTACGAGGATAGGAGGGTCAGAATTATTAGAAGTTGGTCCTTGAAAACTCAGAGACATTATGGCAGAGATAAGTTAAGAACAAAGGCGATACGCTTGTCCTCTCCTCCCATCTACATAAAACATGTAATCATGCCACCAGTTCACAGAGAGCGTGACTGCATGTTAACCTATAAGCACATATCCTTTTCGCTGCAGAAGTCATTTCGATCCTACCAATAATATTCAAGCATGATGATGTATCACAATTTATGGGATGGTTTATGGGTGGGATTTTAGATGAAGAATTGTCCAATTATTATTGTTGGACATATAGACTAATATATGTTGCTTAGTAGAGGGAACCAATGACCAGGAGCAATCGGTTTTCATAACTATGATATCAAAATGGCTATATAAACTGCTGTTTCCTGTTGAGATGTGGAGAAAATCTTGAGTGAGAGCTTGGCTGTTAATATTGTTTTTCCCCCAGTTTTACATTGCAATTAAAGCTGGATTACCTTGCATTTGGCAGACCATAATCCACTTTGTATTGTCTCTTTATTGGCAAATGCCAGTTAGAGGGCTATATGGTTTGACCTCTGTTTTCATCGGGTAGCAGAGTACGGTTTGAGTTTGTGAACTTTGGGGTGCCCTCGCCACCCTCCTTTTTGGACAGCGGATCGGTCAGGAGAGCAGATTTTATTTTGGTGGTTGGGCACAACTTAACAGAAAGGGCAGCAGGAGCTGGCTTTCGAGTGTAATCCTAACTGATCTTCCAACGCCCGCTGGAAGCAACATGAGGAGCTGGCAAATTGAGGGGACCCCAGGGCCCACAATGCTCAAAGGTCCACGGAAAGTGAGTATGCTATGTGCATGGTAACGTGGGGGGTGGGAAATGATTTGTATGATATTTAAGAAACAGTGAAAGTGATTAAGGATATCCCTAGACAAGGGGCCTCATTCTGAGTGCGGCGGTAAGGGGTTAACAGCGGCGGTAAGGATGCTGGTGCCGTTAACCCCTTACCGCCGCATTCCAAGGGCAGCTGGTAAAACCAGCCGCCCTTAGCGGGAGCCGCTAAAGAACCAGGGAGCTAATAATGGGCCCGTTATTAACGGGCCCATTATTAGCTCCCTCCCCATTCCCATTGAGCCCTACCGGGTCCTCCAAGGTTGGAATGACTCGGTAAGTCCCCATTCAGGGAACCAGGACCCGAGTTTGGAAGCAGCCATGGTGCTAATAGCATCATGGCTGCTTCCAAACTCGGAATGAGGCCCTAGGTCTTGGAAGGCTGTGCCATAGGGCCCGAGGGCTCAACCTTTTGAGGGGAGAGTTAAAGAGATAGGGATACCCCAGTACAAAAGGAAGCTGTATTTTATTTTATTGTGTTGTATTGTTTTTAATTGATTAAATTGTTGATTGAGGGCATTGCGGGCTTTGGGCCTCATTCCGAGTATGGCGGTAGGGGGTTAACGGCACCGGTAAGGATGCCAGTGCCGTTAAACCCCTACTGCCACATTCCGAGGTCCCTTAGCGGGTCCCACCAGGAACGGCTGGTCTGACCAGCCGTTCTTAGCGGGACCCGTTAAGGAACCTTGGAGCTAATAACGGGCCCGCAATTTGCGGGCTCGTTATTAGCTCCTTTCCCATTCCCATTGAGCCCTATGGGGGCTCAAATGGAAATGGGGAATGGTTTTCTGAATGGGGACTTACAGAGTCCTCCAAGGTTGGAATGACCCGGTAAGTCCCCATTCAGAGACACCGGACCCGGACCCGGGTTTGGAGGCAGCCATGGTGCCAATAGCACCATGGCTGCCTCAAAACTCGGAATGACACCCTTTATGTTGTGTTGTACAGAGGAGCGTGGTTACACTGACGGGCCCATAGATCAGTGCACACCATCTAGTACTTTTAAGACAAGATAGCTGCACCATGTGAGGACTGGGGGTGCAGGATTTACTTACTCCAACACGACTCAATAATGAGGACTCAGTAGGTTGGCAAAGGGAAGTCCGTTAAATGACAAGTACATCAAACAGAGAAATAAAAGGAAATCAGCAGCATTGCGATCACCTGTCTCACTCCGACATCCTCGAACTTCAGTTGAACAGCAATTCTTATAGGTAATATTCGTCATCATTGACGTCTAACTCTACAAAACTTGACATGCAATATAATTGGTTAGGAAAGGTAACTTAAGTATAGGTGCTATATCTGTATATGATAATAGAGCATGCAGATTGGATAATTCTTATCGGGTGGGCGTCTACGCCCACCGCACTACATCACACGTGATTGACGTCAGAACAAGTACGGCGTCCTATTGGTTCTACTATCTATAGGACTCCAGAAAACTTGGTCCATTGTGATTGGGCAGGTTACACCCCTAGACATAAATCTCCATTTTAATTAGCAGCATGCAGAATGGACACCCATGTACCTGGTGTCCCAAGTTTCACCCTGCCTCCCTTCCATCAATGAGTATCTTAGGGCTATGTGTCAATTAGTTGGCTGGGTATACCTCAAAACTAGCCTCTTATCGGGAAAAGTTATGGCATCCTCGGGACCTGGTTGACATCATGCGGTGGTACTTCTTCGCTCCTGGCTGGTCACGTGTTAGTTCACCATGAATCTGCTTCAGTTTCCAGATTTTAGTGCATTTAATTCTGTTTCAGCCTCGCCACCTGCATGGGCCCCCCTTATCTTGACCTTCATGGGGCAGGCTGGTATGCTCTGAAGTTTGAGTCTTGTTAGCTGACGCTCTCCTCCCTTCCTCTGGATGACCTCGATTTCCTAGGCATGAGCCGCTCTTTGTTGAGTTTCGATTCCACTCCTTCCCTTGTCTCTGGCTGGGTTACGAAACTTGGTCTGTTAGGCCTCTGGCAAACTGGGTACATTTCTGCTTTTACAAAATGGAGTCGCACTTGTAGAATGTGCCTTATTGAGGTAGATATATAGTTGGCGCTTGCCGCTCTAATCTTCTACTAAGCATTGCAAGCAGTATCGTTTCTTTAGCCTCTCGCGTTTCAAGCCTATTTACACACGTTTAACAGGTTGGTTGCTTCCATCTTGTCTCGACGCAACGTCTCCTCACGTTTTAACATCGTCTCTTCTCTGTGTCCATTACATTTATTTTCATAGTTACTCGCACTGGCGTGCTTGTCTTTGATAGACACTTTTGTTCATTCACGAGTCTGTTCAGGCCCTTGTGTCATTTCCACTGGCCTTCCATTAGGGCTCTTTGGGTCTCTTCATGGACCGTCTGTAGGTACTCTTTGTTTCGTATCAGCGGCTGGTACGGCTGTCTGATGGGGTACCGTGCTGCCCAGGGTTGTCTGGTTATGGGCGCTTCAACAGGTATGGATCTTCTTATGTATACTGGGCAGTGTCCCAGTGCAGATCATTGTTGATTCATTTGCTCCTCATACGTCCCATACCTTGGCGAGTATGCTCTTGGTACCTCAAACTGAGGGGGTGGGGTGCAGGCCATATCCGGGACCTTCTCTACACTCCCCCCTCTAGCCGGTTCATCGACCACTTCTGCCATCTCTTTGGCACTTATTTCCTTTGGTTCTTCAGTGTCATGTTCATCGTCATCAGGGTTTGTACATGATGGTGTGAACGTGTGAGTCTTTGGAGTCCATATTTTTATCATCCCTTTCAAACTCCCTGCTGTTTTCACATGTTCGTCTTTGTTCTATGTCATTAGCTGTCATTATCCATTTGGAGTGCAGTAGATCCATTTTCCTTCATATCTTTTTCGTTTCTTAGGATATGTGAACTTTGTTCCTTCTGGCGCAAATTTGCTGGCCTTCACAAAGTCTCTTATTTCTTCATCAGTCAGGTCTCTGGGCTTCCACCCTGGTTCCACATCAACCATTATTTTCATCCCTATGGCTTTCTTTGCCGTTTTCTGGCATTGTTTGACAATTATCTTGATAACACAGGATCCTAGCAACACCATTGCTAGTAGGGCTCCCAGAAACTTGAATACGTCTGCCATCCATTGTGGGACCCATGAGACTAGGTCTCCAAACCAGCTGTCGTCGTCCACTTCATCGCTTTCATCGCTCATCTGGTTTTTCAAGTTTGTCAACATACTTATGGCTTCTGTTAAGGTTCCATTTTCTTCGTTGTGTGATGGTACAAATGTGCAACATGATTCTCCAATTTTTGCATAAAAACCTCCATCCATTGCTGTGATCATGTCAAGCACATATCTGTTTTGGAGGGTCATTAGTCTGATTGCTTTCAGCTCTTTCTTGATCATGTTAAATCCTTTTATAGTGGTATTGATGGTCTGCAATAACTCCCAACTGGTTATCTGCAACCATTTAGCATTCACTCCAATTTGGATGAACACTAACTTCCTTTATCAATACGAGCTATTGAGGACTATTTTTGTTTTTGTAGGGCTCTGAAAACTCATCTGTTCTGATCGCCCCAACCCTCTTCCTCTTAATGTATCTGGTGCTTCTTGCTGTACTGCCTCCCCTAGAGCCTAAATGCCCTTGGGCAGTAGTTTGCGCTCTATACGTGTTAAATAACTAAATATCAAGAAACCACACATGAGGGGGAAGAGGAGGGGGGCATTGCAAAACCAAGGAAGCAACACCATAGGAATGCAAACAAGATCAAAGAAGCAATGATACAACAGATAGAGCTGGTTCTCAACCTATCTAATATGCATATCAGTGCAGACCTCTCTTCAGCCCTAAATAAAGGCCTCTCTTTCAGCCCCCAAACTCATCAGACTATTTCAAAACCAATTTGGACATTTTCAAATTCTGCAGACATCTAAATTTGAGGAAATATTTTGCAAACATTTATGACAAAAAGATCAGACCAGACAGATTGCAAACTCCATCAAAACTTTCTATAACACACACTGAAGATACCATCACGCTACTTAACCTACAAGAGACAGAAGATGAATACACAACCCAGAGATTCTCAGAAGAACAAGACATAACAATTAATCTTTCTGAATAGACTACCTTAAAACCAGGATTTACAAAGGAAGATTCACAAATGAAGATGTGATAGAGCTCTTCCACAAAGCTGTGTCTAAAGACCTAAAAGATAACTACCTATCAGGGACACAAACCAGGATCAAGCAAAATCTCACTAATAATGAGAAGATAGCTTTATCAGAACTCAAAAACAATCGAGAAGTGATTACTAAAATGGCAGACAAAGGTGGCAAAATATTCATCATTAACTCCAAAGACTAGATACGAGCAGCGGAGCACCATCTAAACGATGCCAAGTGCTACATAAAACTGTCCGGAGCTATCACTCTCCTAACTGAGGATGAATATCTATACATGAAAATACAATTTCCAATAATAGCAACAATATATTTCGTCCCACAAATTCACAAAAAATGCAACACTTCCCATTATGTAGACCTATAATCAATGGCATTGGTTCACTAACAGAAAGAATAACACAATATATTGATCTTCATTTACAACCCCTAGCCTTGAGTCTAGCCTAGTACATTAAAGATACAAAACATGTAATTCAACAGTTAGAATCCATCTCTTGGGAACAGAACTTCAGACTGGTTACACTAGATGTAACATCACTATATACCAGCATCCAGCATGTAATGGGAATCAAAACAACAGAACACTTCTTGAAATCCAGATCAATTTCATACCAATCTCAAAACAAGATGCTAATTACGATGCTGGACTTTGCACTAAATAACAACATCTTCTGTTTTAATGATGAAATCTACCAACAACGCCAAGGTACAGCTATTGGAGTGAAATGTGTCCTGGCTTAAGCTAACCTCTTAATGGGCCATTTTGAAACAGAGCATGCATGGCAACACCCAGCGTTTACCGACAATAAGAACATAGCCTATTGGGGACGCTACATTGATGACTTCCTAATCATCTGTGATGGAGACAAAATATCTCTCCTAGAGTATGTCAAATTTCTCAACACTAACAAATACAATATCCAACTAACCATGAACAAAAGCATAGAAAGATTACATTTTCTAGACCTGGAACTTTATGTGGAGGTCAATACCATCCACACAACCTTATATATAAAACCCACAGCTGGAAACAACATCCTCCATGCAAACAGCAATCATCCACACCTTATGATAAGCAATATCCCGTTTGGAGCACTCCTAAGAATTAAAAGAAACTTCACAGACAATGAGGAATTTCTTAAACATGCAGACCATATGATGGAAACATTCAGACAAAGAGGCTATGAGGAAAAGAATCTGAAGAAATCCTTCGATAAAGCCAGCATGAAAATTAGAAGGGATCTTCTTACCAATAAGACCAAAGAAACTCCCCCCGACCAAAATTGAAAATTAAGATTTATCACAACCTACAGCTCGGATGCACAGAACATAAGGAAAATCATGAACAAATACTGTTATATACTCAAACTAGACCAAGACATTAGCAACTATTTGGACACTGAACCAGCAATGACATTTTAAAGAGCATAGACAATTAAAAACATAATCAGTCTGACTAACTTTACTCCAATACAAGGCTGCACTACAATTCAGACAATGTGGAACCACAAACCACCTTAGGGCAACTACAAATGTGGTAGCAGCAAAATATGCCCACAAATGCAAAATGGGAAAGATACTATAAAGTTACCAAATGGCAAAATCAAAAAGATTCTAAAATTCATTAATTGCAATTCTAAATTTGTGATATATGTAATATAATGGCTGTGTGAAAAACTATATATAGGGAGCACACTACGCCCTCTCAAATTAAGAATAATGGAACATTTGAGGACCATTAATAATCAAGATCCTAAATCCGATGGCCCATCATTTTCACATGGAAGAAGCCAAAGAAACCCAAGATCAGCTACACTTGTTTGGAATAGAAAAAGGCAATTTACCACTTAGAGGTGGCAACAAGGAATTACTGTTGAGACAAAAAGAAGCAAGATGGATCAATTTAATGGACACCTCTAATTCTGGCCTAAACCAGGACCATGAAATTAGTATTTTCCTGTAAAAATGTTGTCACAATAAGTATTAGCTGCAATAGTGTATACATGATTATGAAATCTTCAAGATGTTTTGTGCAACTACTAAACAGAACATCTATATATTGTTTCCAATATACACCTTAGTAGTAATCACATTACTTACCGGTTCACAAAATCTAAACATTGGTTGTGATTTAGCTCACATGCTAATACGTAATTTTGCTATAACCAATACAGACATGGGCTAACCACTAGCCGAACTCAAGATGGCCGCCTAGCAAGCCGGCCCGATGATGTCATTGTGTTAAACTGCTTGATGATGCCACCGTGCCGACGCATATAAGGGCGGCCATTTCGAATTTCAGAACCAAAGGGCGGATCAGTGATTTTCATACACTTTGGGACAATCAAATCCATTTTCAATATCACACTCAGGTAAGAATTACCCCTATTAGTCAGAAACACATAGAAAGCAAAATAGAAAGACTGTAATGCATCCTCTCCCTTATCAATAGCTATTGTTATTTGAAACAAACTTTCAATCTTTACATGGCTAAGCTAAAATAGCAAGACACCCTGATCCATATCTAAGCTCCAAGGATATTTATCAAGATTATTCAATCCAAAATCAAAACCGAAGACCCCATGTGAATTAAAACTTACTTGTAACCACTCTAAAGATTAAAAGTGTCCTTTTTTCACATTGAAAGTTGGCGCATTTTGGATAACCCTTCAAATCGATACATTTTGCTTAGTGCTATTAAGATACTTCCCTAGGTTTTTTTCTTGTGGTCACTTTCCTATGGAATTAGTTTGCAGATGTGTTTAAATTGAACTAGACTATTTCAGTGCTTCACTAATTGAAGCTCTGGGCAAAGTATGTTAATAAATTATCCTTTCAAAATAGTTTTGATTAAAGGTAGAAACAATATGTATATTTTCTTTTCCTAAAACACATATGTTTATGATAAAGAGGCCGAAAACTATGGAAAGTTTGGTTAGAAAGAGTGTTTGAAAATGGTTACAATGATTAAGAAGGATTATTAGTGGCTGAGGGGAAAACTGGAAGTGTTCATTACAATTTTGCAAACGCTCATCATTTGAAACAATGTGCATTTTGTAAAAGGGTATCTCAAAATATACTGTAGATTGCATGTGAACATGTTGTGCTGGGTGGTACATTTAACACCCAGTAGCGCAATACAGAGTGTTAGATAGATTTGTGTTATCTTCATAAGTAGATGAGAAAAAGAGTAAAGTACTGGAAAACCTGAAAAGGGATATCGGATTGAGTGATATGTAGTGGGTTGTTAATCCAAAAGAGAGGAAATACACCTTATTTTCCTCACCCATTTGACACATTTGAGAATTGCCTTCTAATTTGCATGAGCTGATATCAATGTTATTTAAGCAGGTTAGCTTAGTGGGTACAATTTTGCAAAGGTAGAAGGTAGTTCACTTGAATGAGGTGAGGGACAAATTCAGAAATGGCTTGACTGTCTGGTACATTTTAGGGGCACTTTGGATCGCTTTGTGTTCGTGCTTTAGATACCCAGCAGAAATGGGTATTTTCTTGCAGTTGCAACACAACAACTGATTGCAAAGAAAGAAATCCAATGATGATATTCTATGTGGTCATTAAAGGCCTATTTTATCAACAAATGTGTCCTTAAAGATTTTCTCTGCACTACTAGCCAAAATTTCATAGAGATGTATTGTTAACATTGCTAGCCGAAATCAATGGGAATTTATTAGGACTAGAAATTGCTGTGATACTTACTTCTTTGGCCTTTAGATGCGGTTAAGTAGATGAAGGAGTATTTTGTGGCTAATGCTGCAGAGGCACTTGATAGGGTGTAATGGGTTATTTTGCAGAAAATGTCCTTTGTTTCGGTTTTCCAGTGGAAGGGTGGTTCTAAAATGGTTAATCACCTGTACCCTGATAGCTCTTCAAAAACCGATCTAATACGGTAGTATCTAATTACTTTTTAGTGCTAAGAGGAAAAAGGCAGGGTTGCCCGGGCTTCCTTCTCTGTTGGATTTTCTTTTTCCTAGTGCCCCTGGCATCAGCCAGTAAGCAAAATGTAAACGTAATGGGTGTAGAGTAGGGGGGGAATCTTTGGAAGACATCTAGAATACTGACATTAAATCCGAAGTGCCATCTTAAGCGCTGTTGGGCTGTGTGTATGCTGCTGGAGCCAGCTTTCCTTCACTGCCTGAGTCAACTGAGTCAACTCGCCGTCCGCGTGTGGAAGTGACTCTCCTGCTTTTTGCTGTAACACGGCTACGGATTAAGGACTTTGCCTACAAGTTCCAACACCCCCTTGTGGCTCCTCCCACCCGCCCGCCAACGTCCATACTTCACTTTCTATAATTAGTGAGGTGCGCGCGCATTGCGCGCGTGCATCCAAAGTGACATCTTAAGTGGCTGTTGGGCTGTTAGGCTGAGGGCTGTGCATGATTGAAACATCATTATACCTCATTATCACAGGAATTAACCGACCAGCTGTAAGTTTATCAGAAGTTCTCATTGGTTGTTAATGGCTAGTGTAACTAGTATTGTTTCCTCCTTCTTTCCCTTTATTTGTAGGGTGACACATTGTGCAACTAACTGCTTAGCATTTCCAATTTAATTGCTATTAATTAACATTGTTGACCCGCGTATCCCCTAAATCGGAATTTGATCAAACTTGTGCTCTTTTTCTTTTACTCACTCCAACTATGGTAAATGGTTTACGTAATGGGAGAAAATTAACAATAGGGAAATTGAAACCCTCCGAAACAGAGAGCCCTGAATTGGTCACTCCCTCCGTTATGGAGGATAATCACTCCCCTTCCATAGAGGGCAAAGAAGTGAACAAACTCAATGTCTCAGTCCCTGTCTTCCTGTTGGTTGAGGATATGTCTAGTATTGCAGAAGCCACTGCAAATCTGGAACCTGCCATACGAGAAAACGTGGGAAATGTCCTCGCTATCTCCACTAACATGGGTGTAACGAACACCCCCTTGCCATCAGATGCTATGGTAGAGTCTCTCCCCATAGACTCTCCGGATAGGATGCACGATGACTTGCAAGCACAGACAAGTTTTCCTCTCCAAGGCAACAGTTTCCACACTGAGATTAACATTAATAACAAAATTGCCTCAAGAAAAGGCACCTATATACAACGAAAGTGAAATTCTAAGGCTTTCCAAAAAAACATCCTTGTATTTACAACATATGGGGTCTCTTTCTATAAAAGAGGTGAATAAAATATCCCCAAAAGGATGGGTAAATGAGTGTGAGATCTTGAGTGACAGCTTTGATAGGGATGAAAGAAGGAAAAAATGGGTGTAGAATGCTTCAACAACCATCTTGCTGACTTCTCAATGTTAGCTCCAGCTATTGAGTCCGAAATGGGGAAGTAAATCAGACTCTCACATGAGCCTACCGCCCCGGTAACCCAAAGGAAATATAGGGTTGAAAACGTTTTCCTCTTTAACAATTTACCCAACTATTCATACACTGTGCCCTCTCGTTACATTGCACACAGAGGATTGAGAAATAAGGAGTATTTTTACCCCAAGAATCTCATCCTTGGCTGTTGCAAACATACAAAATAACAGCTCCCCCATTTCTGAAAAATCGGATAGACAGCCCATCCAAGGTTCCAATGGCCTAGAATGCTCTACAGACCCACAGTCCCCCATCGCGGAGCCAGAAACTGTTGCCTTTAGCTCACCGATGGCCGCTAATTCTGATGGGTCCCAAACCAACCTAGAAGCCTTTCCAGTAATCACTCGAATCCTTAACTTGCTGGATAAAGGTCACGAGCAGACTCATGGGGAAATTCGATTTTTACAACTTCAAATGACCAAGCTAATCGCTAAAACTAGCAGAATTGAGGGGTTGCTCTTCACTTGCGATGCGATTTCTGCTTTGACGCAAAAATCTGATGAAAGGGCAGGGACCCACTCCATGGCCACCCACACAAAAACCTTTGCCGAGGTGGTGGCTGCAAGCCCAAAGTCGAAGCCTCGTTCAGATCTGGGTCCGGAGCTATCACTCTCACAAATAGTGGCCTCAAATGCTTCTAAAATTGTGGAATTGATTTCAGTAGTCAAGGAGATGGCCTGTAATCACGAGAACCAGTTATGTGCTGATAAAGTCGATACCCCGTTGCCACAGGTTAACTCTGAAAGTGTGCCTCTTGACAGCCCCTCCGCTCTTACTGACCTCATTGACCTTTCTGGGGACAATATAGAGACTAAGGGGGTCTTTGAGATGCCTGGGGCAATAAACTACCCAGAAGAAGCCCCAGCTTCAGTCTTTACGAGGAAACAAAAAAGAGCTTTGGCCAGAGCAGAAAAACATAAGGTATTTGACAAAAGAATGAAGGGAAAAGCTGAAAAAAAACGTAAGAATCAAGCACAAGACAAAATAGATAGACATAACACTCACATGAACGATATATGTAATTTATCGGGCGGTGACACAATTATCGATTTGAACCAACTGAATGAACAGTGGAAGGCACTGCTTAATCTCCCTGAACCTATTCAACAAGCTCAACCCTTGAAAATGCCTCCATTCGATCCAAAAGACTTGACAGGTACAAAGGGTGTGATTGGAGCGAAAGTACTGAGCCTTGGTGAATTTGTGAAAAAAGGCACAACCAAATTAAATAAAGGAATTGTCCCGTTACTAAATGAGAAAGAAACCGAGGCACCTACATCTGTCCCGGCGATCGCAATGACTGCTCAAAAACAATCAGTATTATAGAATTTCTACCCTATGTTGGGAACTAAGAAAATAGATAAAGTTATCATTGGGTCAGGCAAAGACCAGCGTGCAAAAGGTTCATGTAAATCCAAAAAACTCAATGATTGTGGCCAACAATTTTTGCCCGCTGATCGTAAACCTAAAACATCTATTGAAGGAGGAAAAAATAGTGAGGAGGTGCATTAGGGTCTCCCCTCGTACGAAAATGCGGATGTACATGCATTGACAGTCCCCCTTAGTGAGTACCGCTGATCAAGACAAAGAGCCATCACAGAACGTTCCTTCCCATATATCAAGTGAGCTTAAATCTGCTGCACTGATGGGCTGGGAAAGTGATCCAGCCTGTTATGGTAAAGCTTGGTTGAATAGAACTTTCTTGCTAAACCTCTTACAAGATATCCCAGCGCTGCATACTATTAGATCGAATGACATCGAATGGGTTAAGCTAGCCACAATCAATAATAACAGAATGATATGCAAACTTAATTCTCCACTCATAATGAAACTCATTTGGGAACAAAGGGAAGATCTTAAATCAATTGGATTAAAGCCCTCACTGTTTATGTCAATCGAGGATGCTACAAGGTACGTTGAAACACCCCTTCCTCCTATGGAGAACCCTTTACCTCAGACTATCCAAGGTGATGTTACCAAAATAGATGAAAATACAATGAAACAACTAATGGCTTTTGTATCAGCACTTAAGGGGCTGCCTTGGATCGACCCTGGCACAAAGCAATCAGGTTTGCAGCCTGGCTCGTTAGGCGACTCATAGCTCTGCTAACTTACAAATTATCTCCTGGAACTCCTGCAGGCTTAAAAACTTTAAAACATGGCACAGTAACAACAAACAGTTAAGCCCTGATGTTATTTCTTTCAGGAAACTATATCCCAAGTTCCCTTTACAGTTGAGGGCTATTTTGCATACACACACGAGGCAAGTCTGGGCTCCTTAGGAAGACCTTCGGGTGGCTTGGCCATACTGATTAATACTGCCTGCAAATGCTCCTCCGTTTTAGTTGGCAGCTCTGACGCATTATTGGCCATCCAATTAACTACTGATGAGAATCCATCTACAGTCATTCTACTGATCTGTATCTATTGGAACAAGTATTCTACTGCCCTATCTGTCATGTTTGACGAATTGAACACCTTAATAGAGGTAGCATTGGTTGCAAATCCGTCAACACGAATAATTGCTGGTGGTGACTTCAGTGCCTTTTGTTATGATGTTGAATCTCAATCAGATGTTATGGTGCAAAAACACTTAGAATTGTCAAGGAAAAACGGGCAAAAATGGATACATTTTTTCTGGAATGGGATATGCAATCGCCCCCAATAATTCTTGAGCCCTACACTTACACCTGGTCTAGGGGAGATAACAGTCCACTGATTGACTTCTTTTTTATCTCTTCAGGGCTTTATCGGCATACTGCTCCAAAATTGGGTGATCACATGATGATTATCTTAGTGCTTCAACTTCCATTTGCCCGCTTCTCCGAAGAAATTGCCCTAACTCTGATTGAGCCTGATCATCCGACTCTATCAGTGCGATGGAACCCCGCTGTCTGTCGCAAGCTGTTAAAATACATAGCCCCAGATAGCGAAATAATCACCAGGACTGGTGTGTGGGGGGGGGGGGGGTCCATCCACGATGGACATAGAAGCAAGAAACATTTCACAAATACAAACTCATTTAAAAAGGTTGGCATCTAACAGCAAGACGGAAATCCATTCATATTCTAGTCATGCTCACTCTTTTAATATAAAGCTTGCTGTTCTAAAAAAAGAAAAAAACTCACTCATCAGACAAGTGTTAAAAACTAACTTTTGCTCAGAAGATCATAGAGAACAAATAAGGAAAATTAAACAGACTTACAAAAATAAAATCACATGGATGAGAAGGGAACTGTGTTTAGTTGATAATCAAAAAATGATATACCATCTTCTTAGACATGATACTAGACATGTGTGGTCTATTTTGCGTACTTTGACTTCTGATCCATCTTCTGAGGCAGAATCTGTTATTACCGCAGAGGCCTGGGCAACCTACATTAAAGACAAATACCACTTGCCAGTGCGATTTGCTCTGCTCAAAGGCGGTGCACCTAAACTTGACCCAGGTATGCACTCCATTTGGTCTATCACTGATATAGTGGAAGCCATAGGGAAATTAAATAACCCAAAGGCCCCAGGTCCTGATGGCCTGCCTCCATGTGTGTGCAAAGCAGACCCTCTGCTATGGGCTAAAATCTTAAAAATATGCTTTGATTTGATTCTCCACACTGGTTCAATAGCACCCTCTTGGCATTCTGCCCACATTATTCCAATTTATAAAAAGGGGCCCCCTAATTCCCCCATCAATTATCGTCCCATTGCACTCACAGATGCCTCCTCAGAAATATTTTCCTTTTTATTGCTACATCGTCTACAAACACATATAGACCAACTAGCACTTCTCCCGCCTTGCCAGGAGGAATTTCGTAAACACATTGGCTGCCCTCTGAATGCAACCATTTTATCTCACCTTCAGGCCCATACTCTCCACTCCAAAATGAGGCCGGTCTACATGGCCAGCTTAGATCTCACAGCGGCCTTCGACAGCGTGATACGAGAAGTTCTCTGGTCGAAAATGTTAAATCTTGGTATCCCTTTTTACTTGGTCGCCCTAATTGCGCTACTCCACCAAAACAGCAACTACCGTATTCGTTTGAATAGTAAAGGGGCACTTAGTAACCCCATTTCTACCAAAATTGGTATTAAACAGGGGTGCAATATGGAGGCGGTCCTATTCAATTTATACCTCCTAGGGATTGAAGATGTATGTCATGATGTAGTAGCCTTTCCAGCCAAATTAGGCGCTATCAAATTGGACTGGATAGAATTTGCTGATGATCTTCTGTTTTTTGAAAGAAATCCTTTTGGTTTGCAGAAAAAACTGGATTTTTTTGCAGAATTTGCGACAGAACATAACCTCACAGTTAATCCTCCTAAATCTTTTATTTTAAATCTATCCGCTATGATTGGTCATTCAATGGGCTCGATATCATGTACACACCTTTGATCTGATATGTAGGTTACCCACTCACAGACACTTACTCCTTGAGTATGTGGAAATCCTACCTAAATCACAAAATCAAAACTCTGACTTCTCATATGAAAATTATACTTCAGAAAGATTGCATGTTCTCCTGGCTACCCCTCATTCAGTTATACTTACCCAAAGTGGAACCTATTTTGTTATACTCTTTGGACATTTGTACTTTTGAGATTGATGCCTTTCTTGACGCCTTACAGGGCAAATTATGGAAAACCGTATTAGGTTTAGCTCCATCTATTCCGAATGCAATGATATGTCATGAAATCAACCTACTACCCCTTTCCAGGAAGAGAAATTGGAGAAGTATAAAAAATTATATCAAAATGGTTGATCCTCCAAAAAACACTCTTTATGTGGAGCTTAATAAAACTCTTGGTGATCCAAACATTCGATCACTTAGTAAACTTACTCAAAAACTCAAGTTAATACTTAATAAGATCAATGAAACTCCAGAGTCTATGAGTATGTGCTTGCCCAGTCAAAAGAAGGAACAAGTTACTTACCTGTAACTGTTGTTCTCCAGCATGGGTCTGGCATGGATTCACATGCTCATGAATATTCCCCGTCGTCAGGCTGGGAATCCTCGGTAAAGAAAAAATCTGTATCAGTTTTGTTTCTGATCTGTCTTTCGTAGTAGTAACCAATCACTGATCTCTGTGTCATACTGACCACAGCCAATGACTGCCATCTCCCTAAGCCCCGCCTCTGGCAGCCATCTTCAGATTTGGTAGCACGTGAAGTGGCAGTATGACCAAGTGAAGAGCCGCAGAGGGGTAGGCAGGAGGGTTCGCATGTGAATCCATGCCAGACCCATGCTGGAGAACAACAGTTACAGGTAAGTAACTTGTTCCTTCTCCAGCATGGGGTCTGGCATGGATTCACATGCTCATGAATAAAAGAATACATAGCAGTACACACATGCACAACCACGGGAGGTGGCAACAGGCTCAACATTAAGCAATACAACAACTCAACATTAAGCATCTCTTACCTCCTCACCAGGCTCACCTTAAGTGAACAGGTTGCGCAGCACTGCTTGGCCGACCCTGTGACTCCTCCCTGGAATCCCGATCGACGCAGTAGAATCTCGTGAAGGTGTGCGTCGACCTCCACGTAGCAGCCCTGCAGATGTCCAGCAGCGGCACACTAGATAGGAACGCCGTAGTAGCAGCGATCGCTCTGGTCGAATGGGCTCTCGGACGGCGTGGCAGCGGTCGGTTAGCCAACCGGTGGCAGTGCATGATGCAGCCGGAGAGCCATCTGGAAATAGAAGACTTCGAGAGAGCCTTCCCTTGATTCACAGGTCCAAAGTTCACAAACAGCTGTGATGTCCTCCGAAAACTCTTTGTGCGGTCCACGTAGAACTTCAGCGCTCTAGCCACATCCAGCGAGTGCAAAGTCCTCTCGGCCGGCGACGAAGGAGACGGGAAGAAAACAGGTAACACCAGGGGCTCGTTAAGATGGAAGTCCGATGGCACCTTGGGCATAAAGGAGGGGTGCGTCCTAAGCACCACCCTCGAGGCATGGAAAGTCAAGTACGGTGCTTTGCAGGATAGGGCCTGGATCTCTCCCACTCGTCGTGCGGAGGTAATGGCCACCAGGAATGCAGTCTTCCACGACACAAACTTCATCGGTGCGGAGTGCATCGGCCCGAATGGGGTCCCCATGAGCCTAGTCAGCAACACGTTAAGTTCCCACGCCGGGGCCGGGGCCTTCACCAGCGGGAACGACCGGAACAGTCCTTTCATAAACTCTTTCACCAGTCGATGGGACCACAGGGACGTCCGTCCTGTGGTTCTGGTATATCTGGAGATCGCCGCAAGATGAATCTTAATGGAGGCATGGGCTAGCCCAGCCTTTGCCAGCGATAGCAGGTACGGCAGCACCTGAGGGGCCGTAATCCGTAGGGGGTTGATCTTCTGTGCTCGGCACCAGATAGAGAACCTCTTCCACTTGTGACCGTAGCATTTGAGAGTCGAGGACACCCTGGCCTTTGCAAGAACCTCTCTGCAGTCGGCCGGTATATCGTACCCTCTAAACTCTAGCGCTGCAGGAGCCAAGCCTGTAGGTTCAGCGACGCCGGGTCGTAGTGGAAGATGGCGCCTCCTTCTCTGGAGAGGAGATCCGCGTCCGCCGACAGCTTGATGGATGGGGACGTTGACAAGTCCAGAAGGTCCGTGAACCAGATCTGCCTCCTGCACGCCGGTGCGACGAGGATCATCCTGCACCGGGACCTCTTGAGCTGGTTGATGAGTCTAAGCAGCAACGGCAACGGAGGGAACGCATACAGGTATAGGCCGTCCCAGGGGAACGAGAACGCATCGCCCATGCTTCTCGGCTGGGGAAACCTGCTGGCGAACCTCTGGCACTTTGAGTTCGTCGCTGTTGCGAACAGGTCGATTTGGGGTTTGCCCCATCGTCGGAAGAGTTGATCCACCTGATCCTGGCGCAGCTCCCACTCGTGACACGCGCGCAGCTCCCTGCTGAGCGAGTCGGCGATGGTGTTTCTTTCTCCTGCCAGGTGGAAGGGAACCAGGAACATCCTCTGGGCGACCGCCCAGTGCCACAGATCCTGTGCCTCCTTGGATAGGGCTGGGGATCTGGTACCTCCCTGCTTCCGTATGTAAAACATTGTCGTGGTGTTGTCCGTGAAGATCCGCACCACCTTGCCCTTGAGCGACGGGAGGAACGATTTGAGAGCCCAGAACACGGCTCAGAGTTCCAGGATGTTGATGTGCAGGAACTTCTCCTCCGGGAGCCAGAGGCCTCTTGCGTGGAGATCTCCAGTGTGGGCGCTCCAACCTTCCAGGGAGGCGTCCGTTGTCACCGTCTCCTGGTATGCCGGCGTCTGAAAGTCCTTGCCCGCCGTGAGGTGCGCTCGAACGCCCCACCACTGAATCGCCCGCCGGAACACCTCGTTGAGGGGGACCCTGTCTTCGAAGGTGCCCGTCGCCTGCATCCAACGGGCGTCGAGAAATTCTTGAAGAGGGCGCATCCGTAGCCTTCCCGAACAAGTTGCTGCCGTCGAACGGCATGTCCAACACCCTGGTCTGGACGTCCTGACGGAAGTCGGTCGCCCGGAGCCAACCCCGTCGTCGTAGGCAAACTCCGTTGCCCAGCTGGCGGAACCCGGTATCGGCAATATCGGTTGCCACCGTTATGACGTGGTCCGACGCGACCTCGCCTTCTTGAAGTATTTCCATGGCCTCGGACCTCTTGTCGTCCGGTAGGAAGTCCAATATGGGGGCCAGCTTAAACCAGAGCTCCCTGTCGTAACGGGCCACGATCGCCAGGGTGTTGGCCGCTTTGATCGTCGTCGCCGCTGACGAAATGACCCGTCGCCCCATGGCGTCCAACTTCTTTCCCTCGCCGTCCGGAGGGGAATTCGACGTTGAGGCTCCTGACCCTGCCGCTTTCTTCTTCGCCGCCGCCGAGACGACCGAGTCTGGCGTTGGCTGGGCCCTGAGGCACAGGGGAGCGGTCTCGGGGACCCGGTACTTCTTCTCGTACCAGTCCCGTTTGGCTGGTGCCGTGGAGGGGTTCTTGAGTACCGACAGGCCCTCCTCCCAGATGTCATCGATTGGAGGCACCGCGATAACAGTCTTCCTCTTGGCCTCCCGGCGCTGATAGAGGAAACCTTCCTTTTTCTGCTCCTCCGGGCAGAGCTGGAACAATTCGGACACCGTGGCGATCATGGCGTGGAATGAGCCAATCTCGTCGGGCGAAGATGCCCGTGCGACGGGAGACGGGAGACCCGTTCCGTCGTCGTCGCCCTCAGAACCCGTCGTCGAGCCCACCGCGCCGTCATCTCCCGACTCGTGGGAGGTTGAGGAGGGAACTGCAGGCCTTACGGGGGCGAGCGGAGGAGAGGGTTGGGTCCTCCGTCGTTTGTTCTGAGGACTTCCCGACGGGCCAGGTTGCGGGTCCTCCGGCCTGGGCCGTGGTAATCTCGTCCTTATCTCAGAGCATAAGGACTGGATCGCAAACAAAATGGCTGCCAAGCTATCCTGAGGCCTAGGTTCCGGCTGCGCCGGAAGGGAAGGCTGATCTTCCTCGCCATTGTCGTCTTCCTCGGTTATCTCCCGAGGATCTTCCTTACGGGACCTAACCTTCTCGAATTGTACTTCGAGATTCCTCGCGACCTCGGTCAGTTCCCCCTCCGAGGCTGACTCCGAGCTTGAGGAGGCTACCGTGCCCCCCCCCTGCCGGCTTGGCCAGAGTCGCCGCGATCGCCTCGATAGAGGCCTTTGCCTGCTTGGTAGGGGCCTTCACCACCTTAGGTGCGTCCTGGGCCTTCTCCTTAGGGGGAGGGGCGACGCCTCGCTCCCCCTCTCCCGAGATCGGACGGGGCTTCTCCCGAAGCTTATCCAGGGTCTCGGACTTCCTCTTCCCCGAACCGGAGCGATGGCTCGTGGTTGACGGTGCCGGGGAAGGTGCGCCCTGCCTGGCGACCGAAGAGCCCGACCTTTCGGCGCTCCCGGAGCCAGCGGACTCGCAGCGCTTGGCCTGGTGTTCGGCCCCCGTCGCCGGGGCGCCCGCACAGGACTTAGAAGCCCGCTCGGACCCTTTCTTCTTCTTCTCACCTGTTGAGCCCTTCTCCAACCAGCTGGCGAGACGAGATCGACGTTCCCTCATGGTCCGCTCCGACAAGTTCTTGCAGAACTGGCAGTCCTTCTCTACATGAGTCTTGTCCCCATGAAGACAGTAGAGGCATCACGAATGTTCGTCCTCCTTAAACACATTCTGCAGCCCGCATCCAGGGCAGCTGCGAAACAGCTTGGGTCCGGGTGACGAACCCGCATCCTGGGCCATCTCGAAGTAGGCCGCGAATCTTCTGGAATCCTCCAAAAGGTTGATTCGACGAAATCTTCACCCTTGAGTGGCGTTAACGGGAGTAGAAACGGTGGAGCTTGAGGCTCGATTAACCGAAAAAATGTGAAAATTCACCTGAAAAAGCGCAAAACACGCAGTAAAAGCTCGAGAGCTAAGCACAAGGACTCCCAACACTTGAACGTGCGGTAAAAATCTGAAGATGGCTGCCAGAGGTGGGGCTTAGGGAGATGGCAGTCATTTGCTGTGGTCAGTATGACGCAGAGATCAGTGATTGGTTACTACTACGAAAGACAGATCAGAAACGAAACTGATACTGATTTTTTCTTTACCGAGGATTCACAGCCTGACGACGGGGAATATTCATGAGCATGTGAATCCATGCCAGACCCCATGCTGGAGAAAAAATATGAATGATACCACTGGTGTATCATGTCAGACACGATTGGGACCTAGTCATCCTTTCATGAATATTATCTCTTTCACAGGAAATGGGCTGACAGACCAAAATACTTAATCCAATTTCCCTCCACGATAGCAAGGAAAATCTATCTCTGTTTCAGGTTAAACCAACTCCCAATTTATGCGCGAACCAAGTATTGGTATAGATGGCGGGGAACTACAGGTTCAGGGTTATGCCGCTTTTGTGCATCTAACGAGGAGAATGAAACCTTGAAGCACCTCATGGTTTATTGTAATTTCTTTGTGTAACCTCGTAGTTGCTTCTTTGACCTGAATTCATTAAATATATCTCACATCGCTATGGAATCATTGTGGAAATGATGCATGGAGGGCTATAGCCAACAACTGACACTAAAACTGATTGATTTGTTGTCAGTCATTGAGCTCAAATTGTCAGAGGTACTGTTGACTGCATAATTATGTCTATATTGATTCACTACTTGTTTACTGTGAAAACCTGCTCATCTCCCATTGTGACTGATCTTGAGCTTCCATTATTATTCAATCTCAAATGTTATGTTGTAAATAATGAACCATTGGTATAGGTGATTGTCCTAGTCTGTTTTGAATCTATTGAGTTATATTAGTATGGTGTATTCATTATTATTCCTTTTTTTTTCTCTGTCATTTGTCATGTTTTTAAATTTGAGCGATTTAATGAGTTTACCACAAAAATGCACACTGTGTTCGTTGTTGTTGAATTTAATATTCTTCTTACTGCTGATGTACTTTATATGTTATTCGAAATTGTAAAGGTTTTTATTTGATTAAACCAAAAACAATAAAAAAAAAATACTGACAGTGAGGTAGGTTTTTGTTTTCTGATTTGAGGATTTATTTCCCAGACCATGCAAATTAATTTGAGAAATGTTGGCTATGGATACATAGTAAACATGAACAAAGTTACTCATCACAGTGACTACTGTACTCCTAGTCCTTAGTTCTCCTTATTCCATGCTTATGAGAGTTGCAGCTCCACAGACGAGATTAAAGCAATTTGGTGCATATCAAACAAATTGATATTTCTCCTTTGTGAAGGGTGCAGTGAGTTAAAACGTGGTAGTAGTCCCTCCTGAGTGGAAGAAATGCCAAAGAATAGGGTATTTGGCCCATGCTCGTTCTCACTAGAGGGGCTCCTGCACTCTTGTTTAATTTGTAAAACGTGGGGTTTTACCTCAAGTAACCCAGAGATGTCCAGACGTTAATCCCTTGCTCACTGTGCCTTGGAGAGGCTCAGCTTCACCTCAGTGAGGAGGCCCAACAAGGCTGAAACACATGTCTGAGGTTGCTGACAGCATTTTGGTGCTGGACTGCCCTTGTGGGTGGGACCAGACTGATATACAAGAAGATAGTTCTCCTCTGTGAAGGGTGCAATGAGCTAAAACGTGGTTTCAGACCCTTCTGAGTGGAAGAAATTCAAAAGAACAGGGTATTTGGCCCATGTTCGTTCTCAGTAGAGGGGATCCCACACTCTTGTTTAATTTGTCAAACTTGGGGTTTTACCCTGAGTAACCCAGGGTAATCGAGATGTGGACACCTTGCTCACTGTGCCTTAGAGAGGCTCAGCTTCACCTCACTGGGGAGGCCCGACAAGGCTAAAACATGTGTCATTCTCAGTAGAGGGGCTCCCACACTCTTGTTTAATTTGTAAAACATGGTGTTTCACTGAGGAGGCTCAACAAGGCCAAAACACATGTCTGGGGTTGCTGATGTTCAGAGGAGAATTACCTAGCATTTTGGTGATGGACTGCCCTTATGGGTGGGACCAGACTGATTTGGAAATGGCTATTTCTCCTCTGTGTATTGTGCAGTGAGCTAAATGTGGTTGTAGACTCTCCTGAGTGGAAGAAATTCCAAAGAACAGGGTATTTGACCCATATTCGTTCTCAGTAGAGGGCTTGCTGCAGTTTGGTTGGTTGCCTATATGTGCATGTTCATGGCCACGCCAGTCTGTGCACTGCACACACATCCTTGCACCACAAGTCCTTTTCCATCGATCGCCTAGGCCATACTTCGCTGATGACTAGTTTAGCGGGGAAGATGGGAGGTCATATGAAGGAACAGGGACTATGGACTAAGAGTACAGTAGTCACTACAGTGAGTAACATTTTCATACTCCTACGTCCTGTACCCCTTCCTCCATTCTTATGGAAGACTAGCAAGCATACACACACTAAAGGGGCAAGGGCCCTGATGCAAATTCAATAAAACAGACCCAACTGAATGCATTTTGCAGGACTGCTTGACCAGACAGATCGACCGCTATGCAAATGGCGTACAAGCAGTAGTGCCTGCAGACAGCAGTTGGGCGAGGCCCATGTGGCAGCTTTAGCATGGAGACCATAGGGATCTGCAGCACTTCAGACCTGTAGATCTTCACAATGCACAAGACTATCCAGTGGGCAATGGCGGATTTGGAAGCCGCAGACCTGTGCGACCTGCCCCTAAAATGCAAAAAGGGCCATTTTGAAGATGTGAACTTGCTAGTCCTATCCAGATAGAATGATGGACATCAAGTATTTGAAGAATTCTTTCCTCTTCAGAGGCAGAATTTGCAAAGAACACTGGTAAGGAAATGTACTCACTAATGTGGAATTCAATCACAATCTTGGGTAAGAAGGTGGGGTGTGTCCACAGCCCAACCTTGTTTTTGTGGCCTGCAAGCTGAAAGAGCCAGTAGCTCACCAATTCAGGGAGCCATCGTGAATGTTATCAGGAAGGCTGTTTTCCTGGTCCCCTAGCAGAGGTCTACAGTGGCCATGGGACCAACATAGTTGCGAGCCATGCTGTGTGTAAAATATTGAAGTCCCAAGAAGGATTGAAGACTTCTCACTGGAGGAAATAGGCATTTGAGACCTTAAAAATGTTGCTTGATATCCTTATTCGAAACTTGTCGGCTGTGAAAGCTGGCAGGTATGTGCAACACGACTTGACTACAATTCCCAAAGCTGCCAAATCTAAAATGAAGGACAGACCATGGTCCAAGCCACAAGACAGCGGGTGTACCTACCTATCAAGGGAGCAGTGGCAGAACAATGTGAATTTCCCTTTATATTAGGCCATTGTAGATGGCTGACGAGAGTCTCTGATGACCTCCATGTTCTCCCTAGATAGCCCCAGGGTCACTTCTTCAGGAACCAGGCTGATAATTGCATCGAGGTGAGTTAGAGCTGCCAAATACTTCCCCCTTCTGAGATAACAAGTCCGCTTTTCAATGGGAGTCTGATCAGTTCCAGCCAGGACAGGCTCTTTAGGTCAGAGAACCAGAGCCTGGCGGGCCAAAGAGTAGCCACCAGAATCAATTAATAGGCTCTGGTCTTCCCAAACTTCCTGATTACTCTATTCAGAAGGGGAAATCGAAGGTATGTGTAAAGTGACACCCCTTTCCAAGGGCATATGGCATCTGTTGACTCCGCCATTACCTATCGATCATCGAATCCTGGATGTCGACTGCCTACCTCCAACTTAACCCATCCAAGAATGCTAAGCAACAACTTGTCCAACAATGGCTCAATGATATGTGCCTAGCAGGATTTTATCTGCAGCTCTCGAATTCAGCAAAGTCCTTAGGTTTCACCATTGATAGCAGCCTGTCATTCTGGAAACACATAGCAAAGAAGGGCCCAAACAGCCTGGCTTCAAATCTCCAATCTACTCAAACTCAAACCCTTCATTCCACTGCAGGACTTCAGGGCGGTAGTGCAGGCCTTTGTGGTCTTACATATCGATGGGGCAAATGCCCTCCTGATGGGGATCCAAGCTGCTCACTTGGCTCCTCTAGAATCAGTCCACCACGCTGCAGCGCATCTTATTAAAGGTGGTGGAAATCTGACTGAATCCCCATGTCCTACGCAGACTAAATGTGCTTCTCTCTAGGCCAGGATACTGTTCAAGACTGCATGTATCATCTACAAAGCATTCACAAGTAGCATGCCAGCGTACCTGGCGATTAAGCTCCACATTTCTGGTGGCACACGCTCTTCGCACAGCAAATCGACTAACTGCCTCAAATTGCAACTCAACCACAATGAGAGGACCTGCAAACAATCCTTCTCTGCTCATGCTTCCACGCTCTGGAACTCAATCCTGTTATAGGCTCAGAATACCCCCACAATGTTCCGATTCTCCAATTTTGCAAGTCCCTCAGAATGTGGCTTGTTCAACAACACCTGACTTGTACAGCCCGTAATTCACAGTAATGCTCGAGTTAGGTCTGAGCTTTAAACAATAAAAATAAAAAATAAAACAAGAGATATGCAGAGAGTCTCCAATTAGTTGTAATACTTGCCAAAAGAGACACTTCCTATTTGACAGAGTCACAAATGCATCCATCAGGGGGAGGTGGGTTACCTCGCAAACAAATCCCGAATCATCTTTGTGTGGAGTTCCTACTCATGAACTGAGCCTTCCAGACTGCGGAGAGCATCCTCTTCCAAGTTCTCCTCCCCAGGAAGATCGAGAGCCTGAACATGAATGCCCGTCTCAGTGGCCTCTAAATAGCCCATTCCCACACTTCCACAGCAAGGGCATCAACCTGCTTATTTATATAAAATATAGCTAATGTGGTGTCCATTAGGATTTGTATGCAGGAATTCCTGATAGGTGGAAGAAAGGCACTGAATATGGCTTTAGGTTCAAGGACTTTGATACGCAGCTGTTGTTGTTCTGCATCACACAATTCATGCATTCTCAGTTCACAGCCTGTTGTTATGGCCCATGTAGAAAGAGAGTCTGAGAAATCTACTCCCCTCTTAAAATTGGAGCAGTCAAACCACCGCAATCAGGCCAGGCCATAGAAAGGGAGGCATCAGGAGCACAGCTGTTTATAGACAGGTGGCCTGAGGCCAAAAAAAACACCCTCCTCCATATTATGAGCCTGGCGTAAGGCACAGAAAAGATAAGGATCTCATGAGGCCCAGATGTCTCTGGTACCACCACGCTGTGGTTAAAGAACTAGTCAGAAAATAGTGGCAGGTCAAAAAGAAGACCCACAATCCTCACCTCTGGCTAGGAGGGAGTTCCAATCAAAACCAATTAATGCCAGTCCCGGAGTAGGAGTCAAGGACAGCTTTTCTGGGTTCATGGACAGGCCAAGGCAAAACAGGATGTCGAGCAGAACTCAAAAAGAGGACTCCACCTTGAATAGGCATGTAGTGCCGACCATCCGTTCGTCGGGGGAGGGTTTGATGTGGATAACCCCCTGGCTGAGGAAGGCGCAAGAGCCAACATCATCTTGGTTAATATATGTGGTGACACAATTAGCCCAAAGGACAGCACCTTGTACTGAAATTGGAGACTCCCTAGGAAGCAGCACAGGAACCACCAATGTGGCTTCCAAATCGGGTGTGCAAGTAGGCATCCTTCAGATCCCTCTTGCAGATCCAATCCTTTGACAGAAGGCAGATCAGACCTGCACTGGTGTGATCATTTTGAACCATTCCAAAGGAAAGAAGGTGGTGAGGTCCGGGACGGTTCACAGTCCCTCCAGGTTGTTTTCTTGGCACCAAAAAGAGCCTGGAGAAGAACCCTGGCCCCCGTATCGCACAGAAGAACCTCCTTCACTGTATGCATGATCAGGAGCTGAAGGGCCTCTTATCTACTCTTTATCTGCTGCCAGTTGGCGGGCCGAGGTCTGGCTTTCTAGCAAAAGGTGTCCAAGAGCTTTCCCATGAAAATGAAGTTGCAGAGGAACCAGCTAAAGATCTAGACTAGAGAGTAGAAGCTGACACTACTACAGAAGAAGGGTAAGGATGAGAAGCGAGGCACACCGACTCCGACAGCTAGGGCCTTTACCTCATATCATTGTGGCTGTTGACCACCGAGCCCAAATGAGGGTTGAGCCATATCGACAGTGCCTCCACCATGACATTATTTTCAATAGGAATGCCGGACTTGACACTCAAACAAGCCAACAGAACCTTTGCCAGGACTCCAGTCTCAGCTACAGTGCTCTCTGGTGCAGGTATGTCCAGTAATTAGAGCAGCTACATGATTTGATTGTGGAAATCTATCGCAAAGGAGGGCAGTTCCTCCTCCTGATCATCTACCATGTGCCCCTAGCTGTATGGGGGGAGCAAAGAGGAAATCAGCATGGGCAGAGAAGCTGTCTGAAGCCATGAGTGCAGCAGAGGCTGTGTAGGCAGTAGAGGAGGCACGAGAGCCGGAAGTGGCAGCCCTGATGGTGCCGGCAACCCCATTGGAATTAGGAGAATGGCACTCATTACATATGTGACAACTAAAGAAGCTGGCAGTACCACCAGAGGTGCTGGCTGTTTCTGTAACAGCTCACAAATGATATCCTGTAAATATCCTTGCATGGCCGGGGACTGCAAGATGAGCTAAAACTTAACCAGGAATCTGTCTTTGGAAGGTGAATGGGGAGACTGGTTTATTTCCAATTGCCAGGGGTGCGTAAACACCAGAGGTGAGGATGAGACTGTTTTCACTGTTGGTGGAAAGAATATCCTATTTGAAGTCAACCACAGGGGCCTAAGTGCAAAGAGGTCAGGACCCTAGAGCAACATGGCCCCCATCAAAAGGCCTGGAGCGCACCTGGAATCTCCTGTGTGACAGGCATGTCAGTCATAGTGGGTGCCATTTTGTGACATTTCCCCCCTTCTGCCATTTTGTGGGACTTATGCTTGTGTGTCTTGAACCTGGTGACTTAGCCCTTTTAGCACAGATGTTGCCCACGACCCCTGTCGGTGGAGCATGGCGACTTGAATGCCACTTAGCCCACTTTGGAAGAGGAGTGTCAGTTGACTATCGGGAACCTTGCGCTTCAGCTCGGTCTTAACCCCTGACTTGGGATCCTCAGAAGAGCCTCTCGTAGGCAAATGATCACTATGACCACTCCCAGACAAAAACGTTTTTCTCTGGGCTGGGTGACCCTAAATATGCCTCTAAAAAACTTTGAAGGTCTTGCAGTGGTGTTCATGCAAAGATCTCTTTCCAGAGTCGCAGGCAGTGAGAGAATTCAAGAACAGGGAAGGTGTTGCAGCACCAACAGCAGTCCCACCGATGATCATTGCTCCAGCACTCCTGCCAGAGTGAATAAGGATCTGCTGCAGACTTACGTCTCACAGGACGCAAATCCGGCTTTACCTGACATAGGAAAGTAAGCCTGAGCACTGCTGGGGGACAGAGGAAGCGTAGCATACTATAAAAGAAGAAAAATAAAGGAGGGATGAAAGGAAAAAAGGACAACAACCTGAGCTCCAAATTCCTCCTGTCCCGTACCTGCAAGGTAAACTCCCATAAGCATAGAGGGAGGGGTATTGGTGGCATCAGTAAAAACAAATGTATTAGGTATGTGTGAGACTTGTGGTAAACACATTAATTAGGTACTGGTTGTGCATGGACACAAATGTGTAAGAAGAATAAGAGGAAGTGCAATATTCCCGGAAAAAAAGCCTACATGGTCACGCTATTTAAAAAAAGGACGTGAGACACCCAGGTAATTATTGAGCAATAACAATTATGGACTGCTCCTGGAAGTTATTTGCTGGTTTGTTATTGAAAGACCTTTATTCCTGGGCCAATAGCATAGTTAAGCCCATTAAATATCAAACAGGCTTCTGCAAAAATGTGTGGGACCATGTTAAATGGTCCATTGATCCAGCTGCTTCAGAGGAAGGCATTAGCTAAAGATGTCTCCCCTTTGTATATCGCTAGCATTGTTGTGGCTAGCGCATTCAACACTGTTATTAGGACAAGGTTGTGGAATAAACTCCATGGATGGGGCGTGCCGAGTGGTTTATTGAGACTATTGGTGGAATTACATAGTGACACCAATTTACAGATATGTCTAGATAACTAGGGTAAACTGGGGGTTCCAGTCGGTACGAATACCGGTCTCAGACAGGGTTGCGTTCTCGCTCCCTGTCTTTTTCATTTATATCTATCCGATATTCTTGAGAGCCTTGAGGCTTATGTAAGCTACCCACCGGTACTGGGCCAAAAATTCCCACATTGCTCTTTGCAGATGAGGTCCGGTTATTTTACAGTACGCCCTTGGGTCTGCAAAGAGCAATAAATGCCTTGCCACTATATTTGTGGGACAATAATTTAACTATTAATGCCAGTAAATCAGTGATTTTAAATTTCTCCAATCGAATATTGAAGAAGGTTGTCCCATGGTTTCTCGTAAATAAGAAAATCGATGTTGAAATGAAATATTTGGGTTTCTTGTTTGCATATAGGGTTATGTTTAGCACATTAAAAGCTGAACTAAGCCAAAAAAAAGGCCCAATTACTTGCCCAATGTAAGAAAATACAGCAGAAATACTGCAGATACCCCTTATCCCATTAATTAAATCCTATAAGGGTAAGGTTTTACCATCTTTAATATATGGGCTGGAGTTAATGAGCGTTGTTTGGGGATCGGTAGAACGTCTAGAAAGTACCTCCTGGAAGAAATTGTTAAAACTGCCAATGGCCACTGCATTTGTATTGATTTAGCACAACTTAATTAAAGTTACTCACTGTAGTGACTGGAGTACTCGTAGTCCTTAGTCCCCTTTGCTCCATCTTTGTGAGCGTCCCCCAACATGAGGACGGTACCTTTGGCTGCGAATAATTGAGCTTCCCCTTTAAATTTAGTCCAGCGCAGAGGGGCGCAGCCCTGGGCGTGAGAACGCACCTCAAGGCCCTGGCCTCCAGCACCTCACCTCAGTCACCTTTTTAAAACATCTGACGCTTTAATACCTGACTATACTGAATACTTAAGCCCCTGCCATACAAGCGGGGAAAGGTGGGTGGGAGGTAGGGAGGAAAGGGGACTATAGTTACTACAGTGAGTCACTTTAATTACTCATACATCCAGTCCCCTTTCCTCCATCCAAGACCATAGGGTGGAGCTGTAACAACCTCCCTCATAGCTAAAATGAAGCAAAAAGGTTCTTCAGAACCGCCTGACCGAACTCAGCAACTTGCCTGGAGCTGGTATCCAAGAAATAGTGCTTACACAATGTCGGAGTGGCCCAAGTAGCCGCCCTGCTGATGATATTCCTGGAAGCATGTCTCTGAAAAGCGATGGTTGTGGCCTTAGCTCTGACCACATGGGCATAAATCCCCACAAGAACCAGTTTGTCCATGACTGTGTATGCCTCCAAAATGGCCTTGACCATCCACTGGGTGACAGAAGCTCTGGAAGCCTGGGTGCAGGCAGTCATGCCCCCAAATGTGACAAACAGTGCCTCAGACTTCCTGAAAGATTTTGTCAGAGAGAGGTAGAACTTGGGGACCCTCTTTGGGTCCATGGAATGCAAAACTGTTTCCGCATCTGACTGCGGGTCTGGGAAGAACGCTGGCAGACAGATTTCCTTATTCAAATGGAATGGAGTGACTACCTTGGGCAAGAAATTAGGATGAGTGTGCAAGATTACCCTGTCACTGTGAAACATAGTGAAGGGCTTGCATGTTGACAGAGCCTGCAGCTTGCTGACCCTCCACCGAGGTTAGCGCCACAAGCAACACTGTCTTTAATGTCACCAGCCTGATGTTTACAGAGGTCATTGGCTCAAAGGGTCTGCCCTGCAAGGCCGCAAGAACCACGTTGAGGTCCCAGACCAGATGAGACCTGTGCACCAGAGGAAAAAGCCTGGGAAATCCCTTGAGGTGGGCCTTAACCACTAGGTTTGCCACTGAAAAAACATGCTCTGGGAAATTCTTGTGGGCCCCAATGGCTGCCAGATAGGTGTGGCAGGTGTCGACCTGTACGCCGGGATGAGTCAGATATGTGGCAAAAGCCAGTAAGGGGTTCAAGCCCCTTGTCCCAAGCCCAGTGGCAGAATCTTGTCTACTTCCTTTGTACTGGGTCTGCGTAGATGGCCTCCTGAACGATGTCCCAGTTGTCCTCAGAGAATTGAGCATGGTGGAGCTCCAGCTGGTCAGGAACCACGCTGCTATGGACAGCCTGGCCGGGTCTGGGTGCTCCACCGCCCCACCCTGCTACATCAGGAAGCCACTGGGGGGATTGGAAGGTGGACTGGTCCCTGAGAGCACAATTGCAGTAGGTCTGAGAACCAAGCACTCGACGGCCAGTACGGGGCGATCAGGATGAGGCAGCTGCCCCGATGTCCGGAACTTGCAGAGAATCGGCTGGAGCAGTGGTGGAGGAGGAAACGCATAGCACCTGCGGCCACACCAGCACACAGTGTTGTTGTTGAGCGCTCTGCAAGTTTTTTTCCCATTCAGTGCTTATAAATTGTAAATAGAGGCTTTTATATCCGTGCCTCGTGTTGCATGGATTCCTGCCATCTAGTGCTTTAAAATTGTAATTAGAGGCTTTTTATCTGCCGCCTCGTGCTGGATTGTTTCCACACCATTGCATTAACTGAAACTAGTTGTTTCACTTCTGCCGACTTTTTACTTGGTCGCCCTAATTGCGCTACTCTACCAAAACAGCAACTACCGTATTCGTTTGAATAGTAAAGGGGCACTTAGTAACCCCATTTCTACCAAAATTGGTATTAAACAGGGGTGCAATATGGAGGCGGTCCTATTCAATTTATACCTCCTAGGGATTGAAGATGTATGGCATGATGTACTAGCCTTTCCCGCCAAATTAGGCGCTATCAAATTGGACTGGATATGATTTGCTGATGATCTTCTGTTTTTTTAAAGAACTCCTTTTGGTTTGCAGAAAAAAATTGATTTTTTTGCAGAATTTGCGACAGAACATAACCTCACAGTTAATCCTCCTAAATCTTTTATTTTAAATCTATCCGCTATGATTGGTCACTCAATGGGGTCGATATCATGTACACACCTTTGATCTGATATCTAGGTTACCCACTCACAGACACTTACTCCTTGAGCATGTGGAAATCCTACCTAAATCACAAAATCAAAACTCTGACTTCTCATATGAAAATGATACTTCAGGAAGATTGCATGTTCTCCTGGCTACCCCTCATTCAGTTATACTTACCCAAAGTGGAACCTATTTTGTTATACTCTTTGGACATTTGTACTTTTGAGATTGATGCCTTTCTTGACGCCTTACAGGGCAAATTATGGAAAACCGTATTAGGTTTAGCTCCATCTATTCCGAATGCAATGATATGTCATGAAATCAACCTACTACCCCTTTCCAGGAAGAGAAATTGGAGAAGTATAAAAAATTATATCAAAATGGTTGATCCTCCAAAAAACACTCTTTATGTGGAGCTTAATAAAACTCTTGGTGATCCAAACATTCGACCACTTAGTAAACTTACTCAAAAACTCAAGTTAATACTTAATAAGATCAATGAAACTCCAGAGTCTATGAGTATGTGCTTGCCCAGTCAAAAGACAAAATATGAACGATACCACTGGTGTATCATGTCAGACACGATTGGGACCTACTCATCTTTTCATGAATATTATCTCTTTTGCAGGAAATGGGCTGACAGACCAAAATACTTAATCCAATTTCCCTCCACGATAGCAAGGAAAATCTATCTCTGTTTCAGGTTAAACCAACTCCCAACTTATGCGCTAACCAAGTATTGGTATAGATGTCGGGGAGCTACAGGTTCAGGCTTATGCCGCTTTTGTGCATCTAACGAGGAGAATGAAACCTTGGAGCACCTCATGGTTTATTGTAATTTCTTTGTGTAACCTCGTAGTTGCTTCTTTGACTTGAATTCATTAAATATATCTCACATCGCTATGGAATCATTGTGGAAACGATGCATGGAGGGCTATAGCCAACAAATGACACTAAAACTGATTGATTTGTTGTCAGTCATTGAGCTCAAATTGTCAGAGGTACTGTTGACTGCATAATTATGTCTATATTGATTCACTACTTGTTTACTGTGAAAACTTGCTCATCTCCCGTTGTCATTGTGACTGATCTTGAGCTTCCATTATTATTCAATCTCAAATGTTATGTTGTAAATAATGAACCATTTGTATAGGTGATTGTCCTAGTCTGTTTTGAATCTATTGAGTTATATTAGTATGGTGTATTCATTATTATTCCTTTTTTTTTCTCTGTCATTTGTCATGTTTTAAAATTTGAGCGATTGAATGAGTTTACCACAAAAATGCACACTGTGTTCGTTGTTGTTGAATTTAATATTCTTACTGCTGATGTACTTTATATGTTATTCAAAATTGGAAAGGTTTTTATTTGATTAAACCAAAAACAATAAAAATAAAATACTGACAGTGAGGTAGGTTTTTTTTCTGATTTGAGGATTTATTTCCCAGACCATGCAAATTAATTTGAGAAATGTTGGCTACGGATACATAGTAAACATGAACAAAGTTACTCATCGCAGTGACTACTGTACTCCTAGTCCTTAGTTCTCCTTATTCCATGCTTATGAGAGTTGCAGCTCCACGGACGAGATTAAAGCAATTTGGTGCATATCAAACAAATTGATATTTCTCCTTTGTGAAGGGTGCAGTGAGTTAAAACGTGGTAGTAGACACTCCTGAGTGGAAGAAATGCCAAAGAATAGGGTATTTGGCCCATGCTCGTTCTCACTAGAGGGGCTCCCGCACTCTTGTTTAATTTGTAAAACGTGGGGTTTTACCTCAAGTAACCCAGAGATGTCCAGACGTTAATCCCTTGCTCACTGTGCCTTGAAGAGGCTCAGCTTCACCTCAGTGAGGAGGCCCAACAAGGCTGAAACACATGTCTGAGGTTGCTGATGGTACACTTGTTCAGAGGAGAATTGCCTAGCATTTTGGTGCTGGACTGCCCTTTTGGGTGGGACCAGACTGATATACAAGAAGATAGTTCTCCTGTGTGAAGGGTGCAATGAGCTAAAACGTGGTTTCAGACCCTTCTGAGTGGAAGAAATTCAAAAGAACAGGATATTTGGCCCATGTTCGTTCTCAGTAGAGGGGATCCCACACTCTTGTTTAATTTGTCAAACTTGGGGTTTTACCCTGAGTAACCCAGGGTAATCGAGATGTGGACACCTTGCACACTGTGCCTTAGAGAGGCTCAGCTTCACCTCACTGGGGAGGCCCAACAAGGCTAAAACATGTGTCATTCTCAGTAGAGGGGCTCCCACACTCTTGTTTAATTTGTAAAACATGGTGTTTCACTGAGGAGGCTCAACAAGGCCAAAACACATGTCTGGGGTTGCTGATGTTCAGAGGAGAATTGCCTAGCATTTTGGTGATGGACTGCCCTCATGGGTGGGACCAGACTGATATGGAAATGGCTATTTCTCCTCTGTGTATTGTGCAGTGAGCTAAATGTGGTTGTAGACTCTCCTGAGTGGAAGAAATTACAAAGAACAGGGTATTTGACCCATATTCGTTCTCAGTAGAGGGCTTGCTGCAGTTTGGTTGGTTGCCTATATGTGCATGTTCATGGCCACGCCAGTCTGTGCACTGCACACACAGCCTTGCACCACAAGTCCTTTTCCATCGATCGCCTAGGCCATACTTGGATGATGACTAGTTTAGCGGGGAAGATGGGAGGTCATATGAAGGAACAGGGACTATGGACTAAGAGTACAGTAGTCACTACAGTGAGTAACATTTTCATACTCCTACATCCTGTACCCCTTCCTCCATTCTTATGGAAGACTAGCGAGCATACACACACTAAAGGGGCAAGGGCCCTGATGCAAATTCAATACAACAGACCCAACTAAACGCATCTTGCAGGACTGCTTGACCAGACAGATCGACCGCTATGCAAATGGCATACAAGCAGTAGTGCCTGCAGACAGCAGTTGGCCGAGGCCCACGTGGCAGTTTTAGCATCGATACCATAGGGATCTGCAGCACTTGAGACCTGTAGATCTTCACAATGCAATGGCGGATTTGGAAGCCACAAACCTGTGCGACCTGCCCCTAAAATGCAAAAAGGGCCATTTTGAAGATCTGAACTTGCTAGTCCTATCCAGATAGAATGATGGACATCAAGTATTTGAAGAATTCTTCCCTCTTCAGAGGCAGAATTTGCAAAGAACACTGGTAAGGAAATGTACTCACTAATGTGGAATTCAATCACAATCTTGGGTAAGAAGGTGGGGTGTGTCCACAGCCCAACCTTGTTTTTGTGGCCTGTGAGCTGAAAGAGCCTGTAGCTCACCAATTCAGGGAGCCATTGTGAATGTTATCAGGAAGGCTGTTTTCCTGGTCCCCTAGCAGAGGTCTACAGTGGCCATAGGACCAACATAGTTGCGAGCCATGCTGTGTGTAAAATATTGAAGTCCCAAGAAGGATTGAAGACTTCTCACTGCAGGAAATAGGCATTTGAGACCTTAAAAATGTTGCTTGATATTCTTATTCGAAACTTGTCGGCTGTGAAAGCTGGCAGGTATGTGCAACACGACTTCACTACAATTCCCAAAGCTGCCAAATCTAAAATGAAGGACAGACCATGGTGCAAGCCACAAGACAGCGGGTGTACCTACCTATCAAGGGAGCAGTGGCAGAACAATGTGAATTTCCCTTTATATTAGGCCATTGTAGATGGCTGACGAGAGTCTCTGATGACCTCCATGTTCTCCCTAGATAGCCCCAGGGTCACTTCTTCAGGAACCAGGCTGATAATTGCATCGAGGTGAGTTAGAGCTGCCAAATACTTCCCCCTTCTGAGATAACAAGTCCGCTTTTCAATGGGAATCTGATCAGTTCCAGCCAAGACAGGCTCTTTAGGTCAGAGAACCAGAGCCTGGCTGGCCAAAGAGGAGCCACCAGAATCAATTAATAGGCTCTGGTCTTCCCAAACCTACTCTGTGCAGAAGGGGAAATCGAAGGAATGTGTAAAGTGACACCCCTTTCCAAGGGCATATGGCATCTGTTGACTCCGCCATTACCTATCGATCATCGAATCCTGGATGTCGACTGCCTACCTCAAACTTAACCCATCCAAGAATGCTAAACAACAACTTGTCCAACAATGGCTCAATGATATGTGCCTAGCAGGATTTTATCTGCAGCTCTCGAATTCAGCGAAGTCCTTAGGTTTCACCATTGATAGCAGCCTGTCATTCCGGAAACACATAGCAAAGAAGGGCCCAAACAGCCTGGCTTCAAATCTCCAACCTACTCAAACTCAAACCCTTCATTCCACTGCAGGACTTCAGGGCCGTAGTGCAGGCCTTTGTGGTCTTACATATTGATGGTGCAAATGCCCTCCTGATGGGGATCCAAGCTGCTCACTTGGCTCCTCTAGAATCAGTCCACCACGCTGCAGCGCATCTTATTACAGGTGGTGGAAATCTGACTGAATCCCCATGTCCTACGCAGACTAAATGTGCTTCTCTCTAGGCCAGGATACTGTTCAAGACTGCATGTATCATCTACAAAGCATTCACAAGTAGCATGCCAGCGTACCTGGCGAATAAGCTCCACATTTCTGGTGGCACACGCTCTTCGCACAGCAAATCGACTAACTGCCTCAAATTCAACTCAACCACAATGAGAGGACCTGCAAACAATCCTTCTCTGCTCATGCTCCCACGCTCTGGAACTCAATCCTGTTATAGGCTCAGAATACCCCCACAATTTTCCAATTCTCCAATTTTGCAAGTCCCTCAGAATGTGACTTGTTCAACAACACCTGACGTGTACAGCCCGTAATTCAGAGTAATGCTCGAGTTAGGTCCGAGCTTTAAACAATAAAAATAAAAAATAAAACAAGAGATATGCAGAGAGTCTCCAATTAGTTGTAATACTTGCCAAAAGAGACACTTCCTATTTGACAGAGTCACAAATGCATCCATCAGGGGGAGGTGGGTTACCTCGCAAACAAATCCTGAATCATCTTTGTGTGGAGTTCCTACTCATGAACTGAGCCTTCCAGACTGCGAAGAGCATCCTCTTCCAAGTTCTCCTCCCCAGGAAGATCGAGAGCCTGAACATGAATGCCCGTCTCAGTGGCCTCTGAATAGCCCATTCCCACACTTCCACAGCAAGGGCATCAACCTGCTTATTTATATAAAATATAGCCAATGTGGTGTCCATTAGGATTTGGATGCAGGAATTCCTGATAAGTGGAAGAAAGGCACTGAATATGGCTTTAGGTTCAAGGACTTTGATACACAGCTGTTGTTGTTCTGCATCACACAATTCATGCATTCTCAGTTCACAGCCTGTTGTTACGGCCCATGTAGAAAGAGAGTCTGAGAAATCTACTCCCCTCTTAAAATTGGAGCAGTCAAACCACCGCAATCAGACCAGGCCATAGAAAGGGAGTGTTACTCACCACTCCGAATAGGCCGAAGATGCAGAGAAAATGACCTTGGAGATGTTGGTGGTATAAGATTCCGAATTCAGCCTTCCATCCCAGCTCCCCTGAGTACAAGACTCAGGCTTCCTCAAAGAGGGGCTCTTTTCCACAATGTACCTCTCTGCTGTTTCAGTTAGAACAGACCGAGATGTCAATTGAGTAAAAGAGCGGGGAGAACACACACCGCCAATACCAATGCTGCAAAAGAATACCAAGATATTAGACAGTGTTGATATTATACAAGTGATTAGAACAGTTGAAATGATTGGACACCTACCTAGATAGATATTGGAGTGGAGTTGAGTTTCCCCGGGATGATCTACAAAGAATAACACAAATGAGTGGAATTGAACTAAATCAGTATCGGTTCCCACTATAGCTATAGAATTGATAACAACTGACCTGAATAAAGATAAATGGAGTAAGAGCAGTCCAGGATTCTGAAGACAACGACAGGAGAAAATAACAAACAGGGAAGTTAGTACAGGTAAGTAACCCCGAACGGCACGAGGGACGCACTACTGCCGGGTTGGTGCAGTTCAGGAGGGCGTTCATATGCACTTAAGAGCAATCTCGCAGGAAAGTCACTCAATGTCCCAGAATCCAATAGAAGACAATATCCATGGAAGACAATAGGTATGTACCTGAGTACACGAGTATAGTTGAGTAGCTGTTGAGATGCTCCGGATAGTAGACAGCAAATTGATGTGCAGAGCGGCAACCAGGAAAGAGCCGCAAGACACAGAAGAGAGCCGTATCCAGTAGCGTTCCGAGTCCAACAACCAGATGAGCACGACAGGAATAAAGGAGGAGACGAGGCAATCCAAAAGTCAGGCAAAAGGTCAAATCCAGGAGTTCAGATAAGGATTCGTGTAGGGAGACACAAAGATGGAACGGACGAAACCGCGTGTAGCTGGTAACGCTAATTAGCAGCAACGAGCCCCTTGGAAGACGGTGGTTTTATAGTCGTAAGAGGGGCGTGGCTTGCTGTACGTCTTCCACGTACAAGATGTGTCAGGTGACCTGAAGTGCGTCGACGTTTGTACAGACGCCATGGTAGCTTGTACCTGGACCACAGAGGAGCCTGTAAAGAAGTATTCTGCAAGGATGCCCGCGGGGAAGCTTGAAGTGTAACAGCATCCTCCCCCAAAGACTCCGGCAACCCCCTGGCGGAATGGAAGCTCCTCAGAAGAACCAGACAATGCAAATTGGAGAGTGGCTCCCAAGTACGGTCCTCAGGCCCATACCCCTTCCAATCCACGAGGTAGAACAACGTACCCCAAGACACCCTGCAGTCCAGGATACGCGAGACCTTATATTCCTCCTCACCATCCACCAAGATCGGCGAAGGACGAGTAGGCAGACGGGTCCCATGGATGAAAGGCTTGATCAAGGAGACATGAAAGACTGGATGTATGCGCCATGATCGCGGCAGAGAAAGCTTAACTGCCACAGGATTGATGACATCAGTAATGACATAGGGTCCCACAAATTTGGGCAGAAGCGAGCGTTTGCCTGCAATTCGCAAATTGCGGGACGATAACCACACCTTCATGCCACTGCGATAGACTGGAGCAGGTGATCGATGCACATCAGCATACTTCTTGGCACGATCTTGAGCTCGGAGTAAATGACAGCGTACATCCCGATGAATCTTATCGAGATCTCTGATGCAATCTTTTGCTGCAGCATTAATGGCCGGTAATACCGGATCAAGTGGAAGGCCCTAGGATGACCACCATACAGGGCAAAAAAGGGAGAACTCCAGTTGATGTATGCATAGAGTTGTTGTATGCAAATTCTGCATAAGGCAAAGAAGTAAACCAAGACTGTTGGTACTGAAGGCATAAACAGCGTAGATACTGTTCGATGGTAGCATTAGTTCTCTCGGTCTGCCCATCCATTTGAGGATGGTAAGCCGAGGAATACCTTTCCTCAATACCCAGAGAAGATGTAGGAGCCTTCCAGAATCGTGACGTAAATTGTGTGCCACGATCGGAAACAATAACCGAGGGTAGACCAAAGAAACGAAACACATTCGTCAGGAACAGTTTCGCCAATTCTGGAGCTGCAGGCAAACCAGAACAAGGTATGAACAATGCATATTTAGTGAAGTAATCAACAATTACCCAAATAGTGTCATAGCCCTGAACGTCAGGAAGTTCCACAATGAAATCCATTGACAGCATCTGCCAAGGTTTGTATGGCACAGGAAGAGGTTGTAATAATCCAACTGGTTTGGCTCTAGAAGTTTTACACTGAGTGCATATGGAACAAGTCAAGATGTAATCCTTTACATCACGAACCATGGAAGGCCACCAAGCCCAACGCCGTAAGGCTTCAAGAGTTTTTTTACTTCCTGGATGTGCAGCAATCAAAGAATCGTGAGACCACTGAAGCGCTAAATCTCTAGCTTGACCTGAGGGTATATAGACGCGCCCTTGAATGAATGGCATACCCTGAATGATTTCCAGATTGAGGTCAGTGATCTCTTTTGGATGTTTTGAAACCCAATCAAGGATGATTGAACGCAAAGAGGGCTGAACCGAACAACCACAAACAACCTTGTTTGGTAGAAGAGGAAGAGCTTCGACCTGTTGAGACTGACCATCCGCATGTAAGCGCGAGAGAGTATCAGCCGGAACTTGAGCTTTAGCAGGACGGTATGTGATAACAAATTGGTATTGTGAAAAGAATAAATGCCACCGCGCCTGTCTAGCCGTAAGACATTTCATAGATTTGAAGGCTAACAGACTGCGGTGATCCGAGTATACAGTTACAAGGTGTTTGGCCCCCAAAAGATGATGCCTCCATTCCAATAATGCATCTCTTATGGCTAAAAGTTCGCGTTCTGTGATGGAATAATTCTTTTCGTAAGCTGTCAATTTACGAGAGAAATAGGCAACAGGATGAATCTCTCTCCGAATGCGGACAGGTTTGAGACAATACCGCCCCAAGGGCATAACCTGAAGCATCAGCTTCAACAAAAAAAGGAAGCTCGGGATCAGGATGTTTGAGGACAGGAGTGGAAGTGAAGGCTAATTTTAATTGATCAAAGGCTCTCTGAGCTTCTGAAGACCATACAAATGGTACTTTGGCACTTGTCAGAGAGGTAAGTGGTGCAGATATTTCAGAAAACCCATTGATGAAGCGTCTATAAAAGTTTGCAAATCCCAGGAATGATTGTAAAGATTTGACTGAATTGGGCACAGGCCATTCCAGGATCGCACTAATTTTGGATTGACTCATGCGCACTCCATTGTTAGTAAGGTCATATCCCAAAAATTCCACCTCTGAGGCATGAAATATGCACTTTTCGGCTTTAACAAACAATCTATGTTCCCTCAGACGTTGGAGCGCTGTCTTGACATGTTTTTCGTGGTCTTCCTGGTTTTGAGAGTAAATCAAAATGTCCTCCAGGTAGACAACAACAAATTGATCAAGAATGTCGTAAAACAGATCGTTCATGAAAGCTTGAAAGGTGGCCGGGGCATTACATAACCCAAAAGGCATGACAAGATACTCAAATAGACTGTAACGTGTTTTAAATGCGGTCTTCCATTCGTCCCCCTCTCTCATGCGGACGAGATTGTAAGCTCCTCTGAGATCAAGCTTAGTGAATATTTTGGAAGAACCCAATTGATCAAGAAGGACAGAAATCAGAGGAAGAGGATACTTTTTTTTATGGTTGCTGCATTCAAAGCACGATAATCAATACAAGGACGTAGATCCCCTTCCTTCTTAGGGACAAAGAAAAGTGGTGATGAAATTGGTGATTTGGAAGGACGAATGAATCCCATGGTCAAAGCCTTGTCTATGTAATCTTTAAGAACTTCGTCTTCTTTGAGAGTGAGGGAGTACACTCTGCCGGATGGTATTTTTACTCCCGGAATTAGGTCTATTGGGCAATCATAAGCTCTATGTGGGGGTAGAGTCTCCGCCATCCCTTTGTCAAAAACATCTGTGTAATCTGCATATTGAGAAGGTATCACAGAGGTATCATTTTTAGAGACAGCTCCGATATGCATCGTAGGTGAAACTAGCGCCCTGACTGGACTATCATGGGTAATACCGAGTAATGTAGTACATCGAGTATTGCACATATTGGAAGGGAACTGAATCTGAGATGTCGACCAGTCGATGGCAGGATTATGAAGTTTCAACCATGGAATACCCAGAATGACTTTGTAAGCTGGTGCTTTAATGATATCAAATGATATGTCTTCAGTATGGCCTTCATCAGTACTCATATGTAGTGGAACTGTTTGGTGAGTTACCATTCCTGAGACAAGAAGTGAACCATCCACTGCATTCACTGTTTCAGGTATAGTTTTGCGAACCAGTGGTAATCTTGACATGGCGGCAAAACATTGATCAACATAATTACCTGTTGCACCTGAATCAATCACGGCTGTTGTCTGGAATGAAACACCATGATCTAAGGAAAATTTAACAGGTAGGCGGACTAAATGACTCGGATTCTGTAATGTAGAGTCCAAGGGTGAGTTTCCCGACATAGGGACTCTGTCTACTGTCGGGATTTGGCGTTTTCCGCCTTTCTTTTAGGTTTTTTGGTACACTCAGGTAATAAGTGATCAGAGGCCCCACAATACATGCAGAGATTGTGTGATCGACGATATTCTCGTTGAGCAGGGGTAAGCGTTCCACTAACCACCCCAATCTGCATAGGTTCAGGCGCAGGAGATGATGAAGACGAGGCTTCTGCTGAAACCGTGCTGAACAATGCTGTTTTCTTTTCGCTGCGTCTTTCGGACTTACGAGCATCAATCTGAAGGACTAAATCTAGCAGTTCCCCGAATGCCGCGGGAACTACAGGAACAGTGGAGAGGATGTCCTTTAGTTCATCTGAGAGGCCTTGATAGAAGACAGCTGTCTTCTTTTCTTCAGGCCAGTCAGTTTCTGCTGCCAACTGATTGAATCGTGCCAAATAAACCAATAAAGAATTGTTTCCTTGTCGATGTTTTAAGAGTTCCAGATCAGTAGCTTGAGTAGTATAACGTGTATCAAATACTTTACTCGTCATAGCAAGAAGGGCCTCACAATTGTAGAGAACATGACTATTAGATTCCAACAACGGGTTAGCCCATGCGGCTGCAGTGCCTCCCAAATGAGACAAAACAAAAGCCGCTTTGGTTGTAGATGTGGGAAATGAGGTGGGGCGACACAGAAAATGCAATTTGCATTGATTAATGAAGGTTCGGTATTGTTTAGGGTCGCCTAGGAAGCGTCCAGGAGGAGCTAGAGGGAACTGGGTTGTAAGCATGATCGGGTTTGGTTCCTGCTGTGGAGGTGGAAACCCTGAACCTGATGCTGTAGCTCCAGCACCAGCCATCTGTCACGCAGGTGTGGTAACCAAAGACTGAATGTCGTCCATGCGTTGGCGCAGTGCTTCTTGTGCATTGGTCAAGTCGGTACGTAGATCCGTGACCATTTGCACGATTTGATTCAAAGCATCACTGGCCTCTGTGGACATTTTTAAGGCTGCTAATTCTGTTACTCACCACTCCGAATAGGCCGAAGATGCAGAGAAAAAGACCTTGGAGATGTTGGTGGTATAAGATTCCGAATTCAGCCTTCCATCCCAGCTCCCCTGAGTACAAGACTCAGGCTTCCTCAAAGAGGGGCTCTTTTCCACAATGTACCTCTCTGCTGTTTCAGTTAGAACAGACCGAGATGTCAATTGAGTAAAAGAGCGGGGAGAACACACACCGCCAATACCAATGCTGCAAAAGAATACCAAGATATTAGACAGTGTTGATATTATACAAGTGATTAGAACAGTTGAAATGATTGGACACCTACCTAGATATATATTGGGGTGGAGTTGAGTTTCCCCCGGATGATCTACAAAGAATAACACAAATGAGTGGAATTGAACTAAATCAGTATCGGTTCCCACTATAGCTTTAGAATTGATAAAAACTGACCTGAATAAAGATATATGGAGTAAGAGGAGTTCAGGATTCTGAAGACAACGACAGGAGAAAATAACAAACAGGGAAGTTAGTACAGGTAAGCAACCCCGAACGGCACGAGGGACGCACTAGTGCCGGGTTGGTGCAGTTTAGGAGGGCGTTCATATGCACTTAAGAGCAATCTCGCAGGAAAGTCACTCGATGTCCCAGAATCCAACAGAAGACAATATCCATGGAAGACAATAGGTATGTACCTGTGTACACGAGTATAGTTGAGTAGCTGTTGAGATGATCCGGATAGTAGACAGCAAATTGACGTGCAGAGCGGCAACCAGGAAAGAGCCGCAAGACACAGAAGTGAGCCGTATCCAGTAGCGTTCCGAGTCCAACAACCAGATGAGCACGACAGGAATAAAGGAGGAGACAAGGCAATCCAAAAGTCAGGCAAAAGGTCAAAACCAGGAGTTCAGATAAGGATTCGTGTAGGGAGACACAAAGAGGAAACGGACGAATCCGCGTGTAGCTGGTAATGCTAATTAGCAGCAACGAGCCCCTTGGAAGACGGTGGTTTTATAGTCGTAAGAGGGGCGTGGCTTGCTGTACGTCTTCCACGTACAAGACGTGTGAGGTGACCTGAAGTGCGTCGAAGTTTGTACAGACGCCATGGTAGCTTGTACCTGGACCATAGAGGAGCCTGTAAAGAAATTGGATTCTGCAAGGATGCCCGCGGGGAAGCCTGAAGTGTAACAGCGAGGCATCAGCAGCACAGCTGTTTATAGATAGGTGGCCTGAGGCCAAAAAAAGCACCCTCCTCCATATTATGAGCCTGGCGTAAGGCACAGAAAAGATAAGGATCTTATGAGGCCCAGATGTCTCTGGTACCACCACGCTGTGGTTAAAGAACTAGTCAGAAAATAGTGGCAGGTCAAAAAGAAGACCCACAATCCTCACCTCTGGCTAGGAGGGAGTTCCAATCAAAACCAATTAATGCCAGTCCCGGAGTAGGAGTCAAGGACAGCTTTTCTGGGTTCATGGACAGGCCAAGGCAAAACAGGATGTCGAGCAGAACTCAAAAAGAGGACTCCACCTTGAATAGGCATGTAGTGCCGACCATCCGTTCGTCGGGGGAGGGTTTGATGTGGATAACCCCCTGGCTGAGGAAGGCAGCAAGAGCCAACATCATCTTGGTTAATATATGTGGTGACACAATTAGCCCAAAGGACATCACCTTGTACTGAAATTGGAGACTCCCTAGGAAGCAGCACAGGAACCACCAATGTGGCTTCCAAATCGGGTGTGCAAGTAGGCGTCCTTCAGATTCCTCTTGCAGATCCAATCCTTTGACAGAAGGCAGATCAGACCTGCACTGGTGTGATCATCTTGAACCATTCCAAAGGAAAGAAGGTGGTGAGGTCCGGGACGGTTCATAGTCCCTCCAGGTTGTTTCCTTGGCTCCAAAAAGAGCCTGGAGAAGAACCCTGGCCCCCGTATCGCACAGAAGAACCTCCTTCACTGTATGGATGGCCAGGAGCTGAAGGGCCTCTTATGTACTCTTTATCTACTGCCAGTTGGCGGGCCGAGGTCTGGCTTTCTAGCAAAAGGTGTCCAAGAGCTTTCCCATGAAAATGAAGTTGCAGAGGAACCAGCTAAAGATCTAGACTAGAGAGTAGAAGCTGACACTACTACAGAGGAAGGGTAAGGATGAGAAGCGAGGCACACCGACTCCGACAGCTAGGGCCTTTACCTCATATCATTGTGGCTGTTGACCACCGAGCCCACATGAGGGTTGAGCCATATCCACAGTGCCTCCACCATGACATTATTTTCAATAGGAATGCCCGACTTGTCACTCAAACAAGCCAACAGAACCTTTGCCAGGACTCCAGTCTCAGCTACAGTGCTCTCTGGTGCAGGTATGTCCAGTAATTAGAGCAGCTCTGTGATTTGATTGGAAATCTATCGCAAAGGAGGGCAGTTCCTCCTCCTGATCATCTACCATGTGCCCCTAGCTGTATGGGTGGAGCAAAGAGGAAATCAGCATGGGCAGAGAAGCTGTCTGAAGCCATGGGTGCAGCAGAGGCTGTGTAGGCAGTAGAGGAGGCACGAGAGCCAGAAGTGGCAGCCCTGATGGTGCCGGCAACCCCATTGGAATTAGGAGAATCGCACTCATTACATGTGTGACAACTAAAGAAGCTGGCAGTACCACCAGAGGTGCTGGCTGTTTCTGCAACAGCTCACAAATGATATCCTGTAAATAGCCTTGCATGGCCGGGGACTGCAAGATGAGCTAAAACTTAACCAGAAATCTGTCTTTGGAAGGTGAATGGGGAGGCTGGATTATTTCCAATTGCCAGGGGTCCGTAAACACCAGAGGTGAGGATGAGACTGTTTTCACTGTTGGTGGAAAGAATATCCTATTTGAAGTCAACCACAGGGGCCTAAGTGCAAAGAGGTCAGGACCCTAGAGCAACATGGCCCCCATCAAAAGGCCTGGAGCGCACCTGTAATCTCCTGTGTGACAGGCATGTCAGTCATAGTGGGTGCCATTTTGTGATCTTTCCCCCCTTCTGCCAACTTGTGGGACTTATGCTTGTGTGTCTTGAACCTGGTGACTTAGCCCTTTTAGCACAGATGTTGCCCACGACCCCCGTCGGTGGAGCATGGCGACTTGAATGCCACTTAGCCCACTTTGGAAGAGGAGTGTCAGTTGACTATGGGGAACCTTGTGCTTCTGCTCAGTCTTAACCCCTGACTTGGGATCCTCAGAAGAGCCTCTCGTAGGCAAATGATCACTATGACCACTCCCAGACAAAAACGTTTTTTTCTGGGCTGGGCGGCCCTAAATATGCCTCTAAAAAACTTTGAAGGTCTTGCAGCGGTGTTCATGCAAAGATCTCTTTCCAGAGTCGCAGGCAGTGAGAGAATTCAAGAACAGGGAAGGTGTTGCAGCACCAACAGCAGTCCCACCGATGTTCATTGCTCCAGCACTCCAGCCAGAGTGAATAAGGATCTGCTCCAGGGACTTACTTCTCACAGGACGCAAATCCGGCTTTACCTGACATAGGAAAGTAAGCCTGAGCACTGCTGGGGGACAGAGGAAGCGTAGCATACTATAAAAGAAGAAAAATAAAGGAGGGATGCAAGGAAAAAAGGACAACAACCTGAGCTCCAAATTCCTCCTGTCCCGTACCTGCAAGGTAAACTCCCATAAGCATAGAGGGAGGGGTATTGGTGGCATCAGTAAAAACAAATGTATTAGGTATGTGTGAGACTTGTGGTAAACACATTAATTAGGTACTGGTTGTGCATGGACACAAATGTGTAAGAAGAATAAGATGAAGTGCAATATTCCCGGAAAAAAAGCCTACATGGTCACGCTATTTAAAAAAAGGACGTGAGACACCCAGGTAATTATTGAGCAATAACAATTATGGACTGCTCCAGGAAGTTATTTGTTGGTTTGTTATTGAAAGACCTTTATTCCTGGGCCAATAGCATAGTTAAGCCCATTAAATATCAAACAGGCTTCTGCAAAAATGTGTGGGACCATGTTAAATGGTCCATTGATCCAGCTGCTTAAGAGGAAGGCATTAGCTAAAGATGTCTCCCCTTTGTATATCGCTATCATTGTTGTGGCTAGCGCATTCAACACTGTTATTAGGACAAGGTTGTGGAATAAACTCCATGGATGGGACGTGCCGAGTGGTTTATTGAGACTATTGGTGGAATTACATAGTGACACCAATTTACAGATATGTCTAGATAACTAGGGTAAACTGGGGTTTCCAGTCAGTACGAATACCGGTCTCAGACAGGGTTGCGTTCTCGCTCCCTGTCTTTTTCATTTATATCTATCTGATATTCTTGAGAGCCTTGAGGCTTATGTAAGCTACCCACCGGTACTGGGCCAAAAATTCCCACATTGCTCTTTGCAGATGACGTACTGTTATTTTACAGTACGCCTTTGGGTCTGCAAAGAGCAATAAATGCCTTGCCACTATATTTGTGGGACAATAATTTAACTATTAATGCCAGTAAATCAGTGATTTTAAATTTCTCCAATCGAATATTGAAGAAGGTTGTCCCATGGTTTCTCGTAAATAAGAAAATCGATGTTGAAATGAAATATTTGGGTTTCTTGTTTGCAAATAGGGTTATGTTTAGCACATTAAAAGCTGAACTAAGCCAAAAAAAAGGCCCAATTACTTGCCCAATGTAAGAAAATACAGCAGAAATACTGCAGATACCCCTTATCCCATTAATTAATTACTATACGGGTAAGGTTTTACCATCTTTAATATATGGGCTGGAGTTAATGAGCGTTGTTTGGGGATCGGTAGAACGTCTAGAAAGTACCTCCTGGAAGAAATTGTTAAAACTGCCAATGGCCACTGCATTTGTATTGATTTAGCACAACTTAATTAAAGTTACTCACTGTAGTGACTGGAGTACTCGTAGTCCTTAGTCCCCTTTGCTCCATCTTTGTGAGCGTCCCCCAACATGAGGACGGTACCTTTGGCTGCAAATAATTGAGCTTCCCCTTTAAATTTAGTCCAGCGCAGAGGGGCGCAGCCCTGGGCGTGAGAACGCACCTCAAGGCCCTGGCCTCCGGCACCTCACCTCAGTCACCTTTTTAAAACATCTGACGCTTTAATACCTGGCTATACTGAATACTTAAGCCCCTGCCATACAAGCGGGGAAAGGTGGGTGGGAGGTAGGGAGGAAAGGGGACTATAGTTACTACAGTGAGTCACTTTAATTACTCATACATCCAGTCCCCTTTCCTCCATCCAAGGCCATAGGGTGGAGCTGTAACAACCTCCCTCATAGCTAAAATGAAGCAAAAAGGTTCTTCAGAACCGCCTGACCGAACTCAGCAACTTGCCTGGAGCTGGTATCCAAGAAATAGTGCTTACACAATGTCGGAGTGGCCCAAGTAGCCGCCCTGCTGATGATATCCCTGGAAGCATGTCCCTGAAAAGCGATGGTTGTGGCCTTAGCTCTGACCACATGGGCATAAATCCCCACAAGAACCAGTTTGTCCATGGCTGTGTATGCCTCCAAAATGGCCTGGACCATCCACTGGGCGACAGAAGCTCTGGAAGCCTGGGAGCAGGCAGACATACCCCCAAATGTGACGAACAGTGCCTCAGACTTCCTGAAAGATTTTGTCAGAGAGAGGTAGAACTTGGGGACCCTCTTTGGGTCCATGGAATGCAAAACTGTTTCCGCATCTGACTGCGGGTCCGGGAAGAACGCTGGCAGACAGATTTCCTTATTCAAATGGAATGGAGTGACTACCTTGGGCAAGAAATTAGGATGAGTGTGCAAGATTACCCTGTCACTGTGAAACATAGTGAAGGGCTCGCATGTTGACAGAGCCTGCAGCTTGCTGACCCTCTGCCGAGGTGAGCGCCACAAGCAACACTGTCTTTAATGTCACCAGCCTGATGTTTACAGAGGTCATTGGCTCAAAGGGTCTGCACTGCAGGGCCGCAAGAACCACGTTGAGGTCCCAGACCAGATGAGACCTGTGCACCAGAGGAAAAAGCCTGGGCAATCCCTTGAGGTGGGCCTTAACCACTAGGTTGGCCACTGAAAAAACATGCTCTGGGAAATTCTTGTGGGCCCCAATGGCTGCCAGATAGGTGCGGCAGGTGTCGAACTGTACGCCGGGATGAGTCAGATGTGTGGCAAAAGCCAGTAAGGGGTTCAAGCCCCTTGTCCCAAGCCCAGTGGTAGAATCTTGTCTACTTCCTTTGTACTGGGTCTGCGTAGATGGCCTCCTGAACGATGTCCCAGTTGTCCTCAGAGAATTGAGCATGGTGGAGATTCAGCTGGTCGGGAACCACGCTGCTAGGGACAGCCTGGCCGCGTCTGGGTGCTCCACCGCCCCACCCTGCTACATCAGGAAGCCACTGGGGGGATTGGAAGGCGGACTGGTCCCTGAGAGCACAACTGCAGTAGGTCTGAGAACCAAGCACTCGACGGCCAGTGCGGGGCGATCAGGATGAGGCAGCTACCCCGATGTCCGGAACTTGCAGAGAATCGGCTGGAGCAGTGGTGGAGGAGGAAACGCATAGCACCTGCGGCCACACCAGCACACAGTGAGGTTGTTGAGCGCTCTGCAAGTTTTTTCCCATTCAGTGCTTTTAAATTGTAAATAGGGGCTTTTATATCCGTGCCTCGTGTTGCACGGATTCCTGCCATCTAGTGCTTGAAAATTGTAATTAGAGGCTTTTTATCTGCTGCCTCGTGCTGGATTGTTTCCACACCATTGCATTAACTGAAACTAGTTGTTTCACTTCTGCCGACTTGCTGCCTCTTTCCTTGCCTTCCCCCCCTCCCTTTTGTTCCTCCTCCTGCTCCCTCCCTCCGCCCGACCAACCCTGATTGGGAACTAGGCCCTTTATACTTTGGGCATCTAGGGCAACCGCTCTGCCCATTGGCAGCCCTCTGCGGCTAAGGACCCAGAGGCAAAGGACAGGTCCACAGAAGCAGTCCAGATGGTGTCTGCCGGGGAAGCAAGAAGCCTGCAGACATCAACCTGCTGCGTCTGACCAGGTAGGGGGGGTGCAAACCAGGGGGCAGTAATCACTGCACCTCTCTAAACTGACCCACGCCTCTAATTACTCATATTGTAAAATACTGAACTGTATTGCCTGGCCATCTCTCTAGGAAAGTTAGCTTTTCCTTTTTTTACATTGCTGTTTGTTTTGAAACTAGGCCTTTTTCCCCTCTTTTTAGGAAAGTCGAACATGGTTATTTTACATTGCTGTTTGTGTTCACAGTAGGCTTTTTTCTCTCTTTTATCAAAGTCAAATCTGTCTGTTTTTCAGTGCGCTCCCCCACCTCCCTGCTTGCCGGCCACAGTGCTCCTACGTTCCCCTGTGGTTGCCTGCTTGTTGCCTCCGGTGTGCCTACTTCTTTTTGAACCCTCCCCTCTGTTGCCTCCTGTGGTGCTCGGCTTGGGCTGTGCTTCTTTCCTCCCTCACGCTCCCTTCTTGTCTGCTCACACCTCTATGGTGCTCTCAATCTCTCCCATCTTCTCAAACTGCTACGCTGACCCCTATCCTATCCTTCTCACTAAGTCTGGGAAGAAAACATTCAAGAGGGATATCCTGGTTCCCAATCCTGGCCTCCCTGTCGCCGATAACCACATCAGCGCTTCCTCCAGACAGACCCACACCGACATCCTCTTTGTTGTTCCATCTCCAGAACTATAGACCCCACATACGGTCTCGGCTCTCTCTCATACCGTTTCCTCATCCATTAATAATGTTATTCGATGGGAGGCCCTCATGGTCTCCTTCCACTACTCCTCCAAGACCCTCATTAATGTCTATATGAATGGCTCCATCCTGGTCCAGGGCCCTCAGCCCAATCGCCTCCTTTTCGATATGTGTCTCCTGCATCTTATCAACATCCTTCCTTCCTCTACTACTCCTACTAGCACCTCCCTAGCTCCTCTGCCACCTCCTCCTTCCACCTCCCTGGTTGCCGGCCACAGTGCTCCTACGTTCCCCTGTGGTTGCCTGCTTGTTGCCTCCGGTGTGCTTACTTCTTTTTGAACCCTCCCCTCTGTTGCCTCCTGTGGTGCTCGGCTTGGGCTGTGCTTCTTTCCTCCCTCACGCTCTCTTCTTGTCTGCTCACACCTCTATGGTGCTCTCAATCTCTCCCATCTTCTCAAACTGCTATGCTGACCCCTATCCTATCCCTCTCACTAAGTCTGGGAAGAAAACATTCAAGAGGGATATCCTGGTTCCCAATCCTGGCCTCCCTGTCGCCGATACCCACATCAGCGCTTCCTCCAGACAGACCCACACCGACATCCTCTTTGTTGTTCCATCTCCAGAACTATAGACCCCACATATGGTCTCGGCTCTCTCTCATACCGTTTTCTCATCCATTAATGATGTCATTCGATGGGAGGCCGTCATGGTCTCCTTCCACTACTCCTCCAAGACCCTCATTAATGTCTATATGAATGGCTCCATCCTGGTCCAGGGCCCTCAGCCCAATCGCCTCCTTTTCGATATGTGTCTCCTGCATCTTATCAACATCCTTCCTTCCTCTACTACTCCTACTAGCACCTCCCTAGCTCCTCTGCCACCTTCTCCTTCCACCACCTCTCTGGCACCCTCCTCCTTCTCCATGGCTACTATGCCACCTCCTGCTACCACCTCTGCCCACTCCTGGGCCCCTCTCCCTCCTCCGCTGGGTGTACTTCAAGCCTGTACCACACCACGGAAGTCTTTCAAATGTGGCAACCTGCTCCACATCGATACCCTTAACTCTTGCTCTACTGTCAAACACTCCTCTGACATCTGCCACCTCCTTGAGAAACTTGACCTAGAGGCCCTGGCACTGACCGAGACATGGTTCACGGCCATCTCTGTCATGAGTTTTGACACTCTCCTCCCTGATGGCTACAAGATCTTCTCTGAGCCCAGAACCAACCGACCCGGAGGTGGAGTAACTCTGATCTTTTTGGAGTGGGTTCGGTTTCTGTTATTCCTGTACAGGCCTACTCCTCCTTTGCATACCTGGTCTGCAGGCTCTCTATCTCTCCTGGCTTCTCTCTTACTGGGCTACCATTTACAGGCCATCTGGCCAGGTTGCCCTCCTTCTCTCAGAATGGGCTGAGCTCCCCTCTTCTCTCCTGGTGCTCATCCACCTGGATGCTTCTAAACCCTCCTCTGGGATCTTCCGCACCCTCTGCGACACTCTCTCCCTCTCTCCATTCTACCCTCTGCTCTAACACATTCTGCTGGACACACCTTGGATGTTCTCATCTCCTCAGACATCCTCCTCTCTAACCCTCTAACCACTCCTCTCTCTTGGACTGACCACTTTCTGCATTCCTCTCACCTGAAACTCTTTGTCAGTCACGCAAAGGCCACCACATCACTGCCACCTACCTTCTCTGTCATTCGGCCCATGAAACATGTCAGTGGATGCATTTGCCTCTACGTTCTCTGCTCTGCTTCTCCCACTCCTGTGGTTGACTCACACTCTGACACAGCCCTCTCTAACCTGCATCTTTCTATCTCCAACAGTCTGGACATACTTGCCCCTGTCAGGAGAATCTGTCTGAAGCCTACCTCTAAGTACAACTCTGGGTATGACTCCGACCTCACCGCCCTGAAACACAAGTGTAGGGTGGCTGAGAAGAAGTGGAGGGCTTTGTGCGCATCCTCTGACAAACTGGCCTGCCGCCTGTCCAAAAAAAGAGTCCACATCCAGGCCTGCGTCTCTGCGGCCTCTAACAACACAGCCGAAAATCTGCAAAGAGCTGGCCAATCCTTCTGCAGTCTCCACGTCTCCTGTTCCCTCTCTGGCCCTCAGTACAGCTCTGGCTTCTCACTTCACCACTAAAACACAGGACATCCTGTCCTCACGCTCCTCTTCCTCTCCCTCTACCTCTCTCTGTCCCCATCTAGCAACCTCTCCTTCTCCTCCTCCTTTCTCCTCTTCCTCTCTGACAACACCTGACGATGTGTCTAGACAAGTCTGATCTATGAAAGTGTCATCCAAACAGGTGCTCCCCTGTTCCTCCAGAACCATCAATGACCACATTGACACTCTTGCTCCAGCCTTGGCCGATGTCTGCAATCACTTCGCCACCGGATCTTTCCCCCTCCCCCTCAAGTACTCCTCTGTGCACCCCTCCTTAAAAACCCTTCGGCTGATCCTACCTGTCCGGCAAAATATCGCCTGATCTCTATCAATCCTTTCCTGGGCAAACTCCTAGAAAAAGCTGGCCCTCTCCCAGCTTAGTCTCCACACTGAATCTGTTGGTTGTCTCCATGACCATCAGTCTGGCTTCAGAGCAGCCAGAGGCACAGAAACTACTGTCCTGAACACCCATGAAGATCTGCTCTCTAATCTCGACTCGAGCTTTCCTTCTGTCCTCATCCTCCTTGACCTTTACTCTACTTTTGACATGGTCAATCACACCATCCTAAACAATCGTCTCTGTGAGAATCTGGGCTTCACGGATCAGGCCCTCAAGTGGTTGACCTCCTTGCTCCTGGACCGACCCTCCCAGGTCCAACGTGGGTCCATTCTCTCCACCACATCTCTCTCCACATTTGGTGTTCCCCAGGGCTCTATCCTCTCACCCTGACTCTTCAATGTCTACTTGGCCCCTTTGGCCTACCTGATCTCTACCTTCTGCTCTAACTTCCAGTGCTATGCAGATGACACTCAGCTCTCTTTCAGGCTCCCCTCAGCCGCCTCTCCTCTCTCGCTCATTCCTGACTGTCTATCCGCGATTCAGGATTGGTGCGCCTCCAACGATCTCTGCCTTAATGCCAGTAAGACTGAGATCCTTCTCATTGGGCCCCTGCTCCTGCTTTCCCTCTCTCACTCGGGCCACCCTCCTTAGGCCCTCTCCCTTCACCTTCCTGTGAGAAAAAAAACCTTGGAGTTTTCTTTGACTACACTCTCTCCATCTCTCCTCACATCACAGACCTTGCCACAGACTGACCCTGTCAGTTGCACCTCCTCAGAGGTATTCTTCCTTTACTCACTTTCCCCCAGAAGCTCACTGCCACCAGAGCCCTGGTTCTCTCTAAGCTGGACTACTGCAACAGCCTCTTTCTCAATCTGCCCTCCTCTACTCTCCACCCTCTGCAACCAATCCAGAACAGGACTGCAACACTTATCCTTGTCTTCAAGCCAGGGACCGTATATCTCCAGCCCTGAAATCTCTTCACTGGCTCCCAGTGGCTGCAAAGATGAAGTTCAAAACCCTCTGCATTGTCCACAAGGCTTTCAGGGGCCAGCTCTCTCTTCCAAAATACCTTCCTTCTCGGGCCCTTCGCTCAGCTACTTCAAACTCCCTGAGGGTCAGAGGCTTCTCCAGGCAGAGAGCGGTGGGTAGATCTCTCTCCTCTGCAGGTGCCTCCCCCTGCAATGACCTCCCTGCCCCTCTCAAACGTGAGCCGGACCACCTGAAGTTCCGGAAGCAGCTCAAGACTTTCCTTTTCCCCCTCTGCTTTCTCTCTCTCTCCCTCCCCCGCTGACCTTCTTGTCTGTGCGCCGACTGGTTGCTTGGTACCCTCAGAGTCTCACTGGGTACCATGCTCCTCCATGATCAGTCTCCCCTGCACTGCCTCTAGCCCTACCGCACATTAAGGGTCTGTAACTGTAATCTCTACAGTCCCCTGCCTCCTTGCAATTACCCAGAGCCGAGCTGCCCTGGCTGCACTTACTCAGAGCAATGGTGCCCTGATTGGGTGTCCGGTCAAAGGATCGAATGCAAAAGGATCGAATACAATAGGGTCGAGTCAATAGGATCTAAAACAAAAGGGTCGAATTTTTTTGGGGTTTTCGTATAGGAAAAAAAGGTGATTTTTACACGAAAAACAGTGATTTGGGGCAGAACCCCCCCAAAAAAATAAAAAAAAATGTTGACCCTTTTGTTTTCGGTCCTTTTGATTCGACCCTATTGTATTTAGATCCTTTTGATTCGATCCTTTGACCTACAACCCCCTGATTGTACTTCCCCCTCCTTGACACTTCCCCCTCTCCCTTCCTACTGCACTTTGCGTTGTTGCACTTGCACCTTCTGAATGACACAAGGCCTAGTAAGATTGTTTTTTCGTGTACTCCCTCTGTCTTCCCTTCATTGTCTTGTTGCGCCTAGAAACACTTGTGTACAGGCACGTTATAAATGACATTTCATATAATATCATAGCAGAGCTGGATCACATCCCCCAGAGACCCTGACTCCGGCCCGCCCAAGAGGCTAACCGGGGGCACTTGGAATTCAGAGGAGATGCGAATAAGTCCAGATCCGGAAACCCCCATCTCTGGGACAGGGGCAACAATGAGTTGATGTGTAACTCCCACTTGTAGGTGTTGAACCCCAAGCGGCTGAGTTGGTACGCTTCTGCATTGCTGTCCCCTGTATGATGGACCGATGAAATCCAAATCCCTTTTGTAAGCGCCCACTCCCAGATTGCCACCACCTCCCTGCATATGAGGGAAGAACGGGTGCCACCCTGCTTGTTCAGTTAAAACATTGTGGTGGAATTGTCGGTCCTGACCAGAACTGCTGTTTCCCTGATGAGCGCCAGAAAAGCCTTGAGCGCCGGGCCACCACTCTGAGTTTGAGCAGATTGATATGCAGAAGGGTCTCCGACCTGGACAATGTGCCATGAATGGAGTAGCCCTCCAGAGTAGCCCCCCCAGTCCGAAAGCAAGGAATTCTTCGTCACCACTGGAGTTGGCTTCACCCCCGGGTAAAGGGGGCTGCCACTGCAACATTGCCGCCCATCAACCACCAGTGAACATACTGGAGGAGGAGTGGGGGTATTGGGATCCTGTCCGGCTGAGGCCCCATCTCCTGATCCCAATTGCATGCCAGATGGAGCTGGAGGTGTCTCATCTAGAGGCGGGCATGCTGCACTGTGAGCACGCAAGATGCCATCAGCCCCAAGAGGTGCTGAAACCACCATGCGAGGTGGTTGAGTTGAGAAAACTAGAGGGACTGCCCATTTAGTGGAAGGACTAAGGACATAGAAATTATGAGACTTTGGGGCGTCCTGCCACATATATTTAGTTACACCAATTTATGTAAGTTTTCTCTTACTTGCATTCAGTTTTTTGGTTGCGGGGCATGTATCAATCTGCCCATTCTTACCCTCAGCAGAGGTGCCAGTATGCCCGCTGATCAAATCATGCAAACACACATACAGTTTCTAAAAATACCTTTTTGCAGCATTCATTAATTTGCTGTTCAAAATAGTTTTCTTTTATTTTGGTCATTTTTCAATTAACACATACAGAAATATATAGACATACAAAAGAATCTTCATAAATGACATATTCTTCTTCAAATCAATGTGTATAAAAACCAAGGACAAATGCATGAAGCATTTATTTTCATGTAAGGACGGTACATTAAATTAACACATACACAAATATGTAGACATACAATAGAATTTCCATAAATGACAAATTCTTATCCCAACCAACGCGTATAGAAAACAAGGACAGATGCATAAAGCTGTCATTTTCACATAAAGACAGTGCATAAATCAGTGTGGCAATTGTGAACAACCGTGTAACAAAGCAAACAACAGCAGGCACTCCTGTTCTAGTTGTAACTTTTTTAGAGTCACTGGTAAATTGTGCTAAATACATATCCTTTATCAAGACCTTATAAGGGTCAGTTGCCAGGCAAACAAGTGACCAATCCTTAGGCCAAAGTCGGGGAATTAGTCTCTAGGTATATTGTGGTCTGTAGAGCACCCTAAGTGTTGTGTCCAATTACGTTTCGGCTTAAGATGGAACTGCCTTCTTCTGGGCCATTGATTGTGTCTCCCTAAATGACAAACATGTAGATGCATAGTGTTAGTTCAGTGCTAATAAAAGCTGTATATGAAGGGGCTCTGGGTTTTTTTTGGCGGACATTGTTCCAAACAAATGTTATGTAAGTAAAAAACCAGTAGACCACTGACCTTGTCTGGGTGGTGGAGTTGGCCAGAAAGTGCCCTATCACATTGAGGCGTGAAAGGAGCCTCTTGGGCGTGGGGAACACCTGCTGCTCTGCCGTGTCACAGCGCACTCCAAGGAAGACCAGATCCCGGGCCAGAGCCAGCTGCAACTTCTGTTGGTTGAGGGAAATGCCCAGCTGGTGAAGGACATCTGGCAGCCGCTAGCAGGAGTGCACCGCCCACTTGGGGCGAGCTAGCCCTGACCAGCCAGTCATCCAGGTAAGGGTTTAGGTGGTGGCCCTCCAGGCGGAGGAGACCAGCCACTGCATTCATCAGCTTTGGGAACACACAAGGAGCTGAATTGAGGCTGAACGACAGCACCTAGTACTGGAGGTTGCACGACATAATCGTGAACCGCAGAAATGTCCTATGCGGCTGAAAGATGAGACATGAAGGTACGCATCCTTGAGGTCTAGGGAACACATCCAGTCCGCTGCGCACAGGAGCAATCATAAAGGCAGGTTGAGAAATGACAAGTCCAGGATGGTTGTTCTTGGGGACTGCAAAAATCCTGGAGTAGAAGCTGGAAATCCCTGTCTGACTGAGGAACCGGTTCCACCTCCTGCATCTCCAAAAGAGAAAGGCTTTCCCATAAAAGGGCCGGGGACCCTATCTGACATAGGGAAGTAGAGGATGGTAGAAGAAAAGTAAGAGGAAGACTGAAGCCTGTGGAAACTATAGAAAGGATCCAAGGACTCTTGAAATAATGGTTCCACCTGTCCTTGAAGAGAGCCAGCCGGCCCCCTATAGGCGAGCTGTGTTCCCTGACTGTGACGTCATTGCTTCTTGGTGTCTGAGGCGCGAGCGGAGGGGTGGGGGGCGGAACAAACATGCAGAGTCCTCTGCTACTTACTCCTGTGGTCAGTGGGTGACCTGTCAGGCCTTCGTGCACCACGGTCCCGAAACCCATTGAAGCCGGTGAAAACGCAGGGTTTGAAGTCCGTCCTGCCCTAAGACTGAGGGAAGAACTTCTGCCCTGGCTTAATCAGGATGGTCAAGGACTTGGCGGTTTGTCTATAAGTCTTCTTCTTTGTCAACTCGTCATCGGTGGACGAATGAAAAAGGTCAGAGACCTCAAAGGTAAATTCAGGATCCGCTCTTGCACATCTGATGAAAAGTTTGTGGCATGCATCCACACCGTCCATCTCATCCTGACCCCCTGGCACAGCCATCTGCTGGCTGTGTCGATATGGGAGACCGAAGACTCCACAAGGTCCTGTGAAATCGTCTGCGCGTCCGCCAGGCCAGCCTTTAAGGAGGCTTGCCTCTGCAGAGGGATATCAGGCAGAAACTCCCAGAGATCTCGCCAAAGCTTCTGGTTTGCTGCGGCTAGTAGGGCGTCAGCATTAGCTTTCCGCAAAAGCAGCTTTAAGATGATGTAGCACCGTTTGCCAAAAGACTCAAAGGGCTTGTCCTCCTTGGACAGGCACCTGGAGGTGGCTCCCGCAGAGGAAGACGATGAAGACGATAGTTTAGAATACCGCGAGGCTGCTGCCACCACTGAGGAGTAAGCCTATGGGTGGGAGGCCAAGAGGAGCAGTTCCCCATCCACCAGCCTGAACTGCGATCTAATTTCTTGTTCATCTGGGCGTTGGCTCTGGGCTTCTCCCAGACTTTTCTCACTACCTGCAAGACATCTGCCTGAGAGGAATGCCTGAACGGCTCATGGTGCGCTTGACCAAAACCTCTGCTAGCACTTCAGACTCCCAGGGGGCTTCTTCTGGCTGGGGAACCCCCAGGAAGCCTGCAAAGCTGTGACAGTGGTCATGAAAGACATTTACAGATGCTGAGGGCTTGTCTTCCTGGGTGTCGTCGTGATCATCGCCGTCATGGTCCTTCCCCCTTTTTTCCAGACAGAGGGGAGCCTGGGCCCTGTGACAGAGGAGCCGACGGGGTCCCCCATTGATCCGGGCCCAAAGATAGATCCACTGGCTGCTGTGGGAGAGGTGTTGGCGGTACAGGAGGAGAAGAAGGAGGGGTCTGAACAACCAGTAGGGCCTGGCCCGGAGGAGTAACAGGCACCAGCAGCGCCAGAGGAACCAGTGGAGGGCACAGATGTGGAGGCCTAGGAGGCATGACCTTTGGGATCACCTCCTTGACTATATCCTTGAGGAGCCACGTCATCTGCGGGGAGTGCATGAGGAGGAGGAAGTGCTCCAAGAAGCGATCCTCACAAGCTGCCATATCTCGAGGGGCATGGCCTTCAGCAGCGCTGGGCCTCCGTTCCTGATTGAAGCCCTGAGGCAGCTGAGGCGTATATCCATAATCATGCGATGGGTAGATATATCCCTGCAGCACCAACCGCCTGTACCATAAAGTCTGCCGCTGCTTCCCGAGGGAAGGGGACTGGAACCTTCTTGCATGGCCCACTCAATAGGCGAGGGACGGGGTAGGCTCTGATCCGAATCCAAGATTTCTGCCGGTCTACCAGGCTCAGCTGCAAGCTTATCCACTATCTTTGGGCCTTGCGCCACCCTCTGGGCAGGAAGGCACGAAGGCCCCATGCTACGTGCTGGCTCAGACATGGGAGAACACGCCTTGGCCCTTGAACCTGAAAGAGAAGCGTCAACCTCAGAGACAGCCCCGGTAGGCCTTGAGCCCTTGGCCTGCTGGCCGGTAGTTGAATCGCCCTGACTCACAACCTTGGAGGTGGCTCTGGTAGGCTGTGCGCCCTCAGCAACAGAGCTGGTAGTCATGCTGGATCGTGCTAAGGACTGACTCTTGGAGGTAGAACACAATGATCCTTTGCCCCCTGTGGCCGTAGAGAAGGACAAACTTGTCACCCCTCTGTGGACTGCCCAGCAGAGTTCCTGAACCCCTCGGCTTGAGAGCCGGTAGCATTAACGGCCTCAGGTCTGCCAACGGATTGCCCGGATAGCCCCTGTGCCCCTCGGCTTGGGAGCCGGTAGCCTTAGTGGCCTCGGTCTGTCAGAATCAGAATCCAAGGTACCCTTGTCAGTGGAAACCCCTGGGAAGGAGTCTTGTACTAAACAAAGGGCCTACCTTGTCTTGACTTGGGGCCATGGAGAGGAACTCTTCAAGATGACCTGGAGGAGAACCGTGGAAGATCTCCCTCCAACGGGACAAGCGATTCTTCAGTGCCAGGTGACCAAGGGCGCTGCAAGCCGGGCACGCGTCCCATCAGAGGTCGGGCCCTAGGCACTCAAGACAGAGCGCTTGTGGCCAGGAACGAGCGTTTGCAGGATGCCCTTCTTGTGAATCCTCCTGCAGCCAACATGCGCTGAGGGAGGCGAGGCACTGGAGGGAGGTGAAGAAGATTGAAAAATAAAACAAAACGGGGAGCACGTGGAAAGTTAAAATGTTGTTGCGCCTAGCTGCCAGGTCTGACACTGTCCTTGCAGAAAAAGGGACTGAAATGAGGCACCAGAGGGTGGGGGCCTTTCCACGCCCAGGGCCGCACCCCCATGCTTTGGACAGTTTCTGGTACTGTACCCATGTTGGCGGACACCAACAAAAATGGAGGAAAGGGGACGGGACGTATGCAAAGGTTTGTTATCTTGGTGGCGAGTGGTCCAGATTGCCAAGTTGAGGATTTACAGTAAGATCTTGGTCTCCCCCTGCAGAATCCTTGTTTGAAGATCTAAAGAGGGTCCTAGATATGGGGGCCTCTGTTCCCTTGCAAGATTTTTGTCAGACGTAGGATCAAATTTTGGCTAATGCAGAGTTTGCCACAAGTAGTTTTGTGGCAAGCCACGGTAAGGTTTATCAGAAAATAAAGTAGACCAATCGAGTGGTGACCAAGATATGCTGTGTAAATACAAATTACATTCCGACTTGGCAAACCAGTATAGGCCATATCAAACCTTATCAGAATATGTTAAGAAATGTCCAGACCACAAATATTGTACAGTGTTTTTGCACTTTCGTTTCCACCTGTTGGGGACTCTTGACAGATTGGGCCGAATCCGAATCAGAGTTAGGCATCTAGGGGAATAGACTTGTAGACGTTGTGGTGAAAAGAATCTGGAGTCCTTGAGACACTGGGTAATATGATGAACTTCTCGCTCTGCATGTAGCATCCAACATTTTGGTCGCTTTAGAATCAGACAGAAAAACTGATCTCAGACTGGTTTTGGAATGAATTGTATGGGGGGCGAAACTCCTCATTGACTCTTGCACTTGCAGACTTAGGGGAAAATTATCATTTAAAAATTGCTCTTTTAGATGGTGTGCTTAGTGTTAATGAATTGGATGTGTATGCACTATAATGAAAACGATGTAGGATTTTATAATATTTTGATGTTGTTTTATTGATGTACCTCCCGCGCTCACTTTGACATCTGTGCAGAGCCTGCTGACACAGGTTCTAATCCCGGCAGGGTCAAACTCTGCCTTTCATCCTTCCGAGGTTGATAACTGAGCACCACACACTGTGGGAAATAATAAGCAGCGCTCAGATGCCAGAAGATTTGTAGTGTTATATAAATGAAACAAAAAAAATAATAATAATTATATTGTTCCCACTATTATATTTTGTTTGTTGGATGTCAAATAACGTATTGAAAATAATTTGCAAGCACCTGACTAAGTTCGTGATGTGGCACCTTTGGGGTAAGACGAAGCATAATGCTATTGATTTAAGAATGCTTTAGATTAGAAAACATTATTATGCAGACTTACAATTTTGATTACTATAGTAAGGTCATACTACTACATGCTATAGTTGGTTCTAGATCACAGGCATACAGGCATCCTATATCGTTTGATTTCTTCTCAAAAATGTATGCTGCATGTTCTTAAAAATCAATAAGTCACAAGCAAAATATGTACAGCTTATACAATCATGATAGCTAGGAAGGCATACCTAATTGCTTCAAGGAGTGGACACGCACAAAACGAAGCACTTAGTTTGAATCACCAAAGCCTCCTGCACCAACTTGCACATTGTCATTCAAACTGCTTCATTTAAATTGAGCTTATGATTTCAATGAAGTCTGGGCCACTTTGCTCCAAATCTAGTGAGTGAGGGGCAGGCAAATTGAGAGCTTGAGAGTACATTGTTTTGATTTACTTGTAAGTTATTATATCCAATTCAGCCCACATCCCTCAGCGCTTCCAGAGCTATTTGAAGTCTGCCTTCTGGCTTTAATAACACACCATTTGGGAACAGGCTTAATTGTCGCATGGAACAGTTACATGCAGGGGCCAATGGTAGGTAGATCTCATCAACAGTTTCACTACAGTTTGGAGGACCTGCGGTTCTGCCGGTCTGCCTCCCTCCCACCAGATAAAGATGTAATTTGAAGGGGTACACATTTGGGGATTAATAGACAGAACTATATTGACTGGGGCAAATGGAAAAGTCCCCAAATTATCCACAGTTTGGCTGACTGCTGGTCTCTTCCCCATGCTATTACACCTACTAACTCCAATGAAAGAAAACATTAATTCCACTTCAAAGCCACTAAACAAATCCAATAAACCCAGATACATAAAATGTCCCTTGATAAACGCCAGATCATCATGCAAAAAGAGACACAATTACCATGATTTTATAAGCTCTCAGGATCTGGATCTACTGTTTATAATGGAGCCATAATTAACAGATGGCTGCACTCTGAATCTTTCAGATATGTTGCCACTAGGCTACAGAATTATTGCTAAAGACAGAGCAACAAAAATGTGTGGTGGCTCACCGATTAGTACAACCTTTCAAAATGCCTCAATTACCATTTGCTATGTCAGATGACTTCGTAAAATGCTCAATTTGGACTGTTCAGAATAATATTTACATAAGAAAAGATCGCCTGAATCAGATACTGTTAACAGAATGTGGCCAAACGTGCAATGGACATCATGCACCCAGCAATCCTAGGGGATTTTAATGTATGAGTGGAATCACCATGACCGGCTGACACTAAAGTTCTTCTAGAAAACATGAATAATCTCCAGCACATGTAATGGGTGAAGAGTTCCACGCAGGAAAAGGGGCTCACATTGGATCCAATTTCTAGCCTTGACAGGGCAGATTTGGAACAAGTTACTTACCTGTAACTGTTGTTCTCCAGCATGGGTCTGGCATGGATTCACATGCTCATGAATATTCCCTGTCGTCAGGCTGGGAATCCTCGGTAAAGAAAAATCAGTATCAGTTTCGTTTCTGATCTGTCTTTCGTAGTAGTAACCAATCACTGATCTCTGCGTCATACTGACCACAGCCAATGACTGCCATCTCCCTAAGCCCCGCCTCTGGCAGCCATCTTCAGATTTGGTAGCACGTGAAGTGGCAGTATGACCAAGTGAAGAGCCGCAGAGGGGTAGGCGGGAGGGTTCGCATGTGAATCCATGCCAGACCCATGCTGGAGAACAACAATTACAGGTAAGTAACTTGTTCCTTCTCCAGCATGGGGTCTGGCATGGATTCACATGCTCATGAATAAAAGAATACATAGCAGTACACACATGCACAACCACGGGAGGTGGCAACAGGCTCAACATTAAGCAATACAACAACTCAACATTAAGCATCTCTTACCTTCTCACCAGGCTCACCTTAGGCGAACAGGTTGCGCAGCACTGCTTGGCCGACCCTGGACTCCTCCCTGGAATCCCGGTCGACGCAGTAGAATTTCGTGAAGGTGTGCGTCGACCTCCACTTAGCAGCCCTGCAGATGTCCAGCAGGGGCACACCAGATAGGAACGCTGTGGTAGCTGCGATTGCTCTGGTGGAATGGGCTCTCGGACGGCCGGGCAGCGGTCGGTTTGCCAACCGATGACAGTACATGATACAGCCGGAGAGCCATCTGGAAATGGAAGCCTTTGAGAGAGCCTTCCCCTGATTGACAGGTCCAAAGTTCACAAAAAGTTGTGACGTCTTCCGAAAACTCTTCGTGCGGTCCACGTAAAACTTCAGCGCTCTAGCCACATCCAGCGAGTGCAAAGTCCTTTCAGCCGGCGACGACGGCGACGGGAAGAAAACAGGCAACACCAAGGGTTCGTTGAGGTGGAAGTCCGACGGCAACTTGGGCATGAAGGAGGGGTGCGTCCTAAGCACTACCCTCGTGTCGTGAAAAGTCAAGTACGGGGGCTTGCAGGAAAGGGCCTGTATCTCTCCCACCCATCGTGTGGAGGTGATGGCCACAAGAAACACTGTTTTCCACGACAAGAACTTCAACGGAGCTGAGTGCAGAGGTTCGAACGGAGGTCCCATGAGCTTGGTCAGCACCACGTTGAGCTCCCACGCCGGGGCCGGAGCCTTCACCGGCGGGAACGATCTGAACAGTCCCTTCATGAATTCTTTCACCAGACGATGAGACCACAAAGACGTCCGTCCCGTGGTTCTGGTGTATCGGGAGATCCCAGCAAGATGAATCTTGATGGAGGCGTGCGCCAGTCCAGCCTTGGCCAGCGTCAGTAGGTACGGCAGTACTTGAGGAGCCGTAATCCGTAGAGGGTTAATCTTCTGTGCGTGGCACCAGACAGAGAACCTCTTCCATTTGTGTCTGTAGCATTTAAGAGTTGAGGACGCCCTGGCCTTTGCAAGAACCTCTCTGCAGTCGGCCGGTATGTCGTAACCTCCAAACTCTAATGCTGCAGGAGCCAGGCCTGCAAGTTCAGCGACTTCGGATCGTGATGGAGGATGGCGCCTCCTTCCCTGGAGAGAAGATCCGTGTCCACTGGCAGCTTGATTGACGGGGACGCTGACAAGTCCAGAAGGTCCGGGAACCATATCTGCCTCGGCCACGCAGGTGCGACGAGGATCATCCTGCACCGTGACCTCTTGAGCTGGTTGATGAGCCGGATCAGCAACGGCAATGGAGGGAATGCGTATAGAAACAGGCTCTCCCAGGGGAACGAGAAAGCATCGCCCATGCTCCTCGGCTGGGGAAACCTGCTGGCGAACCTCCGGCACTTGGAGTTCGTCGCCGTCGCGAACAGATCGATCTGGGGTGTGCCCCACCGTCGGAAGAGGCGGTCCACTAGATCCTGTCGTAGTTCCCACTCGTGGCACGAGCGCAGCTGTCTGCTGAGCGAGTCGGCGATAGTGTTTTTTATTCCTGCCAGATGAAACGGCACCAGAAACATCCCTTGGGCGACGGCCCAATGCCACGGATCCTGCGCCTCCTTGGACAGGGCTGGGGATCTGGTACCGCCCTGCTTCCTGATGTAGAACATGGTGGTGGTGTTGTCGGTGAAGATCCTCACCACCTTGCCCTTGAGGGACGGAAGAAAGGACCTGAGGGCCCTAACACTGCACGGAGCTCCAGGACGTTGATATGGAGGGACTTCTCCGTCGGAAGCCAAAGGCCTCTCGCGTGCAGATTTTCGGTGTGCGCTCCCCACCCTTCCAGGGAGGCATCCGTGGTCACTGTCTTCTGGTGGCTCGGGGTCTGGAAGTCCATGCCCGCCGTCAGATGCGCGCGGGTGCCCCACCACCGGATCGGTCGTCGGAAGCTCTCGTCGAGTGTGATCCTGTCCTCGAAGCTGCCCGTCGTCTGGATCCAGCGAGCGTCCAGGAACTCCTGTAACGGGCGCATACGAAGCCTGCACAGGCGGATGAGATAAATGCAAGAAGACATAATTCCGAGGAGGGATTTGATGGACCTCACCCTGGCCGCGTTCGCAACCAGCATCCGCTGCACCTTGCCCAAGATGGCCCTCGTCCTTTCCTCCGACGGAGAGGCCAGAAGCGCCACTGTGTCGAGTTTCGCTCCCAGAAACAGTGCGTCTTGCGCGGGCACCAGGTGGGACTTGACGTAGTTTATGGAGAATCCCAAGTCTGTGAGTAGTTGGACGGTCCTCGCCGTGTGCTCCGCGGCGAGCTCCCTTGTCTTTGCTCGGATGAGCCAGTCATCCAGGTAGGGGTAGACGTGGATCCCCTCCAGGCGCAGCCGCGCCGCCACCGGTGCGAGGCACTTGGTGAACACCCTGGGTGCCGACCTCAATCCGAAGGGAAGGGCTCTGAACTGGTAGTGACGCCCTTGGACCACGAATCTGAGAAGCTTTCGGTGTCCCTTTAGGATGGGGATATGGAAGTAAGCATCCTCCAAATCCAACGACGACAAGAAATCGCCCTCCTCCAGCTGACCCAGGACGTGCTGGAGGGTGACCATCCGGAACTTCTGTGCCTTGATGAATTTGTTCAGTCGTCGTAGGTCCAGGATGGGACGCCATCCTCCTGTCTTCTTCTTCATGAGGAAGTATCTTGAGTAAACTCCGGAGCCCCGAAGCCTCTTTGGGACGAGCTCGATGGCGCCTTTCTTGAGCATCACCTTTACCTCCAAGAGAAGTTGAAGGCCACGGGGGGGACGCGCGGGCACTTCTTTAGAAACTCGAGCGTGTGACCCTGGGCCAGGGCATCCAGCACCCAACGGTCGGTGGAGATGGACTCCCACGTGCTGACGAAGTTCGCCAGCCGGCCTCCCACCGGGATGCTTCGGTGGGGGCCCGACCCCACGGCCGGTTCAGTCCTGCTTCGACAAGGCTTTGCCGCCTTGTCCTCCCTGGCGACGACGGCGGGGTCCGCCCGACTTGCCTCGTCCCCTGTAGGCTTCCTGTGACGACGAACGGGCCGCTTGACGGTAGGTGGAATATCTGCCGCCGGAACCTTTGGAGGCACCCTGCTTGCCTCCGGCGCTCCGAAAGGGCGGCCGTCGTTGCTGGAGAACACCAAGAGCTCGGGCCGTCTCTGTGTCCGTCTTGATGGCTTGTAGGGAATCGTCCACTGTTTTCCCAAACAGGTTGCTCCCGTCGAACGGCATGTCCAAAACTCTGGTCTGCACATCCTGCCGGAAGTCCGTTGCCTTGAGCCATCCACGCCGTCTAAGGCACACGCCGTTGCCCAACTGGCGAAACCCAGTGTCAGCGATGTCCGTCGCTATCGTAATGGCGTGGTCCGACGCCACTTCTCCTTCTTGCAAGATCTCTAGGGCCTCCGCCCTCTTGTCATCCGGTAGGAAGTCCAGCAGGGGGGCGATCTTGCACCACAACTCCCTGTCGTAGCGGGCTACGATAGCCAAGGCGTTGGCAGCCTTAATCGTCGTCGCTGCCGATGAGATGACTCTGCGTCCCATCGTGTCCAATTTCTTTCCCTCGCCGTCCGGGGGGGAGGTTGACGTAGAGGCCGAAGCCCCCCCTACTTTCTTCCTGGCCGCCGCGGAGACGACCGAGTCCGGGGTCGGCTGTGCCCAAAGGCACAAGGGGGCCGCGTCCGGGACCCGGTACTTCTTCTCGTACCGATCCCTTTTTGCAGGTGTTGTGGATGGGTTCTTGAGGAGGGCGAGACCCTCATCCCAGATATCGTCCAGTAGAGGTACAGCGAGGACCGTCTTCCTCTTGGTCTTGCGCCGTTGATAAAGGAAACCTTCCTTCTTCTTCTCTTCCGGGCAGAGCTGGAAAAGCTCGGATGCCCTGGAGATCATGGCATGAAACGATCCAATCTCGTCGGGCGGGGAAGCCCGGGGAGGAGGTGACGACGGAAGATCCTCGTCGTAAACTTCGTCGTCTGTACCCGTCGCGGCCGTGTCCGTCCCCGTATCATCCCCACGGGTCGTGGACGGGGAGGAGGGCTGAGCAGGGCGCGATGGTTGAAAAGGAGGTGGAGGATGAATCCTTCTTCTCTTAGGAGGAGGGCTCCCAGAAGGGCCTGGCTCCGGGTCCCCCGTCGGGGGCGGTTCCTCCGTTGATGGTAACGGCAATCTCGTCCTTATCTCCGAGCATAAGGACTGTATAGCCAACAAAATGGTCGCCGAGTTGTCTTGCGGCACTGGTTGAGGGGATTCCGATGGGCGGTCAAGAACCTCGTCGGCACCCTCGACGTTCTCGTCGTCTCCTACGTCGGGGTCCCTCCCGACGAGCTGGTCTTCTTCCACGCCAATGCCGTGGCTTAAGACTTCGATCAGCTCCTCTTCAGAGGTTGAGGCCGAATCCACGATGGCCTCCTGCCCCCCCCTTTTTCTTCTCCGTCGGAGGTTTCACAGGGGTCCTGTCGATAGGATTGAAAGAGGACTCCCTCCGCGGTGGCAGGGAGACTCTGGGCCCCGAGGTCGCCTCCACTGGTGTAGCCTCCACAGGCTGAGCCAGGGCCGCCGCGACTGTTTCGATAGAGGCCTTGGCAGGGTGGATCAAGGCTTTCACCACCTTAGGTGCGCTCACCGCCTTCTCCTTGGGGGGAGGGTCACCGCCTCGCTCCCCCTCCGATGGGGCCTTCGAGCTCGACCGGGGCCTCTCCAGAAGCTTCGCCGGGTGCTCGGACTTCCTCTTACCCGAGCCAGAGCGTTGGCTCGTGGTTGATGGCGCCGGGGAGGTTGCGCCCTGCCTGGCAACCGAAGAGCCCGACCGTTCGGCGCTCCCGGTGCCAGTGGACTCGGGGTGCTTGGCCTTCTGTTGGGCCCCCGTCGCCGGGGCGCCCTCAAAGGTCTTAGAAGACCGCTCGGACTTCTTCTTTTTCTCGCCTGACGGGCTCTTCCCTTCCAGCCAGTTGGCGAGACGCAGATGGCGGTCCTTCATGGTCCGCTCCGACATGTTGCCGCAAAATGCACAGTCCTTCTCCACGTGCGTCTTGTCCTCATGCAGGCAGTAGAGGCAAAGGAAGTGTTCGTCCTCCTTGAAGACATTCTGAAGTTGGCATCCAGGGCAGACCCTGAACAGCTTTCCGGGCGTCGAGCTTCCCTTCTCCTGGGCCATGTCCGAGATGGGCCTGAGAAACTTCTGGAGTCCTCCAAAAGCGTGGCTCGACGAAATCTTCACCCTGATGGGCGTAGAAGAATCCGACACGGGTCCCCGTTGATCGGATAAAGAAACGGTGGAGCTTGAGGCTCTTTCGACCGAAAAAAGAGAGAATTTTCCTATGAAAAAGCGCAAAAACGCACTAGAGCTCGAGAGCAATAGCACGAGGATCCCAACACTTGAACGTGCGGTAAAAATCTGAAGATGGCTGCCAGAGGCGGGGCTTAGGGAGATGGCAGTCATTGGCTGTGGTCAGTATGACGCAGAGATCAGTGATTGGTTACTACTACGAAAGACAGATCAGAAACGAAACTGATACTGATTTTTCTTTACCGAGGATTCCCAGCCTGACGACGGGGAATATTCATGAGCATGTGAATCCATGCCAGACCCTATGCTGGAGAAGGATTAAACCCTTTTGTCAAACCACTTCTTAATCCACTTGTAGTTAATTAGTGATCTATTGGAGAAATCTACTACCCCGCCTGCTAACATCACTAAATGAGGTTGGAGCAATTTAGTTCCCCAGTCACTAGCCAAACCACTCACTATTAAGTCACATTCTTATAATAAGCATGCAATTTCAGTAGAGGCAGAATTGAGCAATTTGAACAAAATGATCAGCAAGAGTCTAGACAGGTGTGTTTCCTTCTAAGTCCCTTCTAAAAATTATAATACAAACTCACAACAATATGGGTTTACTGAACAATAAAAGCTGGTTCAATGTCAAGGTAGTGTGAAGACATCATGAAGTAGACACAGACTGAATAAAGGTTGGACTAGAAACGTGAATTACATCAAAAAGAGGGTTGGAAAAAGGCCTAAATTGCCCTATGCTAAGCTAGGATTTTCCAGCCTAAATATAACTAATGATAGTCTGTGTCAGGAAGTCCAAAGCAAATGCCTGTCTGTGTCCAAAACCTATACTTGCCCTCATATCTAATTGTACACAATGTATAGATATGTCAACCTCAAAATGAGAAGTGTACAAATAATAGTTTAGAGCTTCTTCCAGCTCTAGGTTGAAAACAGTGGTTCCCCTCCCCACGGTTTAAGATAGTTCACGATACAAAAAATGATGGGTTCCCTTGCCCAAGCTTTCAAGTCTCTCAACTTCCCAAAACAACACAACTCCTTGAGATACTTCCCAGCTCTTCTTGGTTGGTTACCTCTCACTAATCTCATAAAGTTCAGGTTCCTTGTTTCAGTTCACACAAGTTTTCTTTATTCAATCACAAGCTTGTGGGTAACTTAAGTGGCTTTTCCTTAGGTGGTTGTACTCGGTCTAGGCACAGTTGTCGGACCACCCGGTCCACCCTTTACAGGTCACGTGACCGACACTGTGAAATAAACCAAGCGACCAGGTATGTGGAAGACAGTTTTATTGTCTTATTTAATGCAGCATACCAAGAGACTCCCAACCCATGTAACATCCATGGTCCAACTGACAAAAGTCAAGCAACAACACTATGATGAAATGGCATTCCAGAACATATGCTGTAAGGGCGATCCATTGTGGAATAACATAGTAACATTCCTGGCCTATGAAAACATTGACCTGGGCTGCAGTAGTTACCACAGCAACAAGCAAAACATTTATACACACAACCTATATACAACACACCTTCCTCCCCTAAAAAAAAACTTCTTTATTATCAAATGTACACACATTAGAAAGAATAAGTCTATCGTTTTACATTTACAACTCTCTACTTCCTATAACAATCAAATATAAACACATTAGAAAATATAAGTCTATCTTTTTACCTTTGCAACTCTAGATAGACTCCAGATTTGACCACTTTCCACACACACCGCATTTTTGTATATTCGTGCAACCCTAACGGGTTCTGTGTAGAGTGGCTCTCCCTTCCTGGAGACAACCGCTCTCCTTATTCGCACCCAATCTCCAACTTCAACAACTGTTTTTCTTTTTGGATGTTTCTCATTTACACTTTCCACCCATTTATCTTTGCGGGCATCCATCTTTCTCTTCACAGCATCCACAACTACATCTGATGCTCTCGCCCTACCCAACTAGGCTGGTGCCACACAAGTGTTTGCTTTCCGTCCTCTCATGAGTTCAAAAGCACTAATTCCTGTCTCACTTCGTGGGGCCATCCGCAACGCACACAACCTGTCTCTCACGGCCACCCTTCTGTCAAGACCACACGCATTCGCTCCACGAATAGCCTCCATAATACATCTGTTCACCCTTTCGACCATACCATTTGGTTGAGGGTAATATAAAGGTGTCCTTTTGTGTTTGACTCCACATTTATCAAGATATTCTAAAAACATTTTCCCCAAAAATTGTGGGCCATTATCAGTGAGGATACTCCTGGGTAAACCCTCCCTTTCAAAAAATATCTTCCAGGAATTCTATTATGCATCGACACGTAACTTCCCTCAAGATCCTAAATTCAGTCCACTTCGAAAAAGTATCAACCAGTACGAGAATAAACCTTCCTCTACCTACACCCATATCAAGTTTTCTTAACTTCCTTTGTGCAATCGACATGCCCTGGGGTCCCCCTGCCTTCTGGGCAGACTCACTGGGTTCCGGTCACGTGTCTGTCCGCTCTAGTACAGCGCTGGAAAAACACCTTTGGTTCTTTCCTCAGTCTCAGTTTCCCTTCCGAAGGACTTTGCTTTTCTCCCCTGCATTCCTTGGAACACTGGTAAGCACTGTTCTTGCTGGTCTGCAGTTGCAAACGCCTGTGGAGCTTCCCTATGCTCCCGGCGTCTCAGCATTCCACAATACTGGTTTTGCTTCACCCGGCTTACTCGCAAGTCTCAACCTGGCTTCTCCCCGGGTCCCGCTCCTCTACTGCTGCAGCTTCTACAGGTCTCCGCATCTCGTCCCCTGTCCCACCGTGTTCCAAAGTGGAAGGAGTCCTCTTCTTGCCATTGCGACTCCATTTTAAAGTTCCTGGCATCAATTAAGGTTTTAGACAGACTAGACCGCTCCTTGTCGAACAAACAGTCTTTCTTCAGTAGAGTAGAGATTGGGGTACACTTGTTTGCCGGTGCACCGAGACACAAAACTATAAAATAGTGAGGTCAGCCGCGTGGCTAGTAAACTGTGAATAGCCCCAAACCACAAGATATGAACAGTATAGAAATGTTACTAGCTCTTCACACTTAGCCACATTCTAATTATAACGTGAGTTAATTCGTGTAAATACAAAGACCGTTAGATAATTGCAATGATGTTCAGAAATAAGCATTTCATTTTCTCCGGAATGGAGGTAGTCAAGGCTGTTTGTATCCCATATAGACATTTTATCAAAACAAAAAACACTTGACATTTGTCACAATTAATGCAAATCATTGATACATACTATGATTGTAAATTGACGGGAGTATAGACAGAAAACAAACAAGGAAGATTGGAAAAACTTAATATCAAAGAACAAAGCTCATAATCTTAAATATGTTACAGTTCAGTACAAAGGTACTTGGAGTGTTGTTGAAACACTCTAATGGTAGACATTTTATCAAACGTGATATTGTGCCAAATGGGATGTTCATGCATTGTTTGTGCCCACACCCACATCTCCTTAGTTGCGAAATGTGCTCAGTTAAGTCAATCAACTAAATTATTATTAACCCCATTAGGGGTGGGTTGGTGGAGGCCATGGTCGCTATAAGCAGCATATCAATAGTGTGCGGTGCCAGTGGTAGATATAGAAACCCTAACAGTAGGGATCACCTAGAATTCTTGTTTATATGGACTTAGTGTCTATAAAAGTAATAAATGCAATTAAATGTTGTTACAAGATTCAACGGCTAAGCCTCGTATTCTAACGTCCTATAAGAACAGTAATAAATATCATACGGCATGTTGCCAACCCTTACCCAATGTGGTCCAATTGCGACCAAAGTAGAGTTGTTTGCGAAAAAAGTGCAAAAATTGTATAAGAAATTCGTCTCACTTGCCACAATCTATGGTAAAGAAAATATAAAGGTATATTGCGGTCAGTACGGTGATCTAGTATGTGCCCAGAGCCTTCCTGATATGTAGGACTGTGCCCCCTAAAGGCAGTTAGCTGATACAAATTATAATAGCCAGCATAAGAAAGGGTCCCTTACCCTAAAGGCTAGATTGCCAATAGAAATGGTCCAATTCCATAAGTAACGCTCTTTCCATATTCATGAACCTATAGACGTGTTGTACCTATTGAAGTCAAAAAGGGGAATCGAGTCATATAATGTGATTTTCTCATCATCCTCTGGATATCAGCACCAGGAATCAAACTAGGAATGCTTGATGCTATGTGCCAAAATGTCCCGCTCCCCATGGGGGACTTACCTAATCACGTAGGTGTCCTGTACGGAATCACCCTAGTGGTTTGCGTGCATGTAGCTCGCTTCCGCCATGTTCCTTGTTGCTATATGGCGTCAAACGTCATACGTCATTATGTGATGACATTACCTCTGCGAGCCCTGCGGTAAAGAAACGAGCGGCTCGTAGTGTGTCAAAAATTAAAATAAAAACTTGAAGAAAAATATTTAAATAATGAAGTAAACAGCAGGTATTGAGGGTGCCTGCTCTATTCCACTGCGTTAAGTGAGTGGAAAACATGGTAACAATTAGTTTTTTCACACATTTGTAAACCTAGGTTACTCAATGAGTAGCATTATATAAGGTCTAGCAAGGCAAGGTGCAATCACTCATCAATAGACTTAAATAATAATGACACAAGACATATATAAATGATTGATGTGTCTTCAGAAGGATAATGTACGCGGTATTCAGTGTGTTATTGTGCTGACATTTTAAAACATGATGCTTTCCATTGGGACAGGTTCACACTAGAGTGCACACCAAAACATTTTTAGAAAACGTTAGATTAGTACATTGTACCAACTATGCAGAACATGCTGTGTGCTGTCAGAGTGAACAAGACTGATGATGAACAGAACATTATAGAGATATATGCCTTCTGATTAACAAAACATGATGATCCAAACACTTTCCTTTCGTGCTCCGTGTTAAGAACTTCCGTGGTGAACCGTAAGTAACAGATACATTTGGATTCCATCTGTTGTAATTTGAGTAAAACATCACCCCTTCGTTTGTCACCTTTGGCTTTCATCAGTCCTATACATTTCAATTCATTTCTGTTGTGCATTTGGTGGCACTCTTGCCAATGTGAGGCAAGCAGCAGTCTTGTGTCCTGGCCCCTAAAGCTTGCCAGGTGCTCTTTGATGCGTATTCTGAGTTGTCTCATGGCACTCCCTATGTGCAACTTGTTGCAAATGCATATGATAGCATACACAACATGCGTTGTTCTAAAATTGATTACATTTCCTTGAGAAAAGTTTACGTCAACAGATGCACTGCATGAATCCTGCTGGAAAAACAGGAACTGTGTGTAGAACATTGGTGACGTAGGAGTAAGGTGTGGGCCCGGCTCACGGAGCAAAGCACGTGTGATGTAAGCCCCATGCCTTTAAAATTCTTAAAGTGACAGCTTTCTGTTGCATCCAGCATTTCTGGCCCACCTGCGAATGCAGGCATTCCCAACCAGTTGGGAAGGAGGGAAAGCCAGGACCAAAGAGAAGAACAAGTTACTTACCAAACTGGTAACGTTCTTTCGATGGGATATTCCTCGACGTATTCCTTATCTTATCGCACTTCCTGTTGATACTGGTGGCGAACAGATCCACTTGAGGGGTTCCCCAAAGGGCAAAGATCTCTTGAAGGACTTCCTAAGCTAGTTCCCACTCGTGGGAGACTGTGTTCTGCCTGCTCAGAGCGTCCGCCGTCAAGTTCTTCTCTCTGGCTAGGTGAACTGCCGATAGAGAGATTCCTTCTTGAATTGCCCAAAACCAGAGCTGCATTGCCTCTCTGCACAGTGGCAGTGACCCTACGTCTCCTCTTTTGTTGAGGTAGTGCATGGCCACTATGTTGTCCGTCATTATCAGGAAATGTTTTCCCTGTACTGATGGCTGGAAAGCTTTCAGCGCTAGTCTGATCGCTCTCAGCTCCAATAGGTTGATGTGTAGTCTGGACTCCGATGGAGACCAACGACCGTTGATGGTCAAGTCGTTGGCATGGGCTCTCCACACTGTGAGTGAAGCATCCGTGACTACTGTTATCTCCGGGCATGGTTGCCAAAACTGTTCTCCTTTTAAGATGTTCTCCCGACAGGCCCACCAATGAAGGTCTCGAGCTACTATGTCCGGAATTAGTAGGAGATCTGACATTCTCCCTGAGAATTGTGACCACTGGGTCCTTAGTGCCCACTGGAGAGATCTCATTCTCAGACGATCCTCTGGCACTAGGAAGATGCAGGATGCCATGAGGCCGAACAACCTCAAAAAGTCAAAGGCTGGTAGACGTTGGGCATTTTGAAACCTGATGACCATCTGTAGAATATCTTGAGCCCTCACCTCTGGGGCGAGGCATTTCCCAGGGATGTGTCCAGGACTGCTCCAATGAACTGGAGTCTCTGTGATGGTATCATCTGTGACTACTTTAAGTTGAGGGAGAAGCCCAGCTTGTGGAGGAAGTGGCAAACATAATCTAGATGGATCTGAGCTTGTTCCGGGGATACTGCTCTGATCAACCAGTCGTCCAGGTAGGGGTAGACATGGATCCCTCCCTCCTTAGACTTGCCGCCACAACCGCCATTAGCTTGGTAAAGACCCTCCGGGCGGAGGTCAGCCCAAACGGCAGAGCTCGAAATTGATAATGAGAGTTGCCAATTGCGAACCTCAGGTATTTCCTGTGTTTGAGATGGATTGGCACATGGAAAATAATCATCCTGAAGGTCTAGAGATACCAACCAAACCTGAAGCTGGAGGGCCTGAAGGATCTGAGAAAGGGTTACCACCTTGAACTTGTATTTCCTGAGGAATTTGTTCAATTCTAGCAAGTCCAAGATGGGTCTCAATCCTCCGTCCTTCTTTGGTACTAGAAAGTAGGAGGAATACCAACCCTTGTTCCTCTCCGCTACAGGTACCGGTTCTATGGCACCTTTCTCTAGCAGGTCTAAAATCTCCTGCATAACGAGCAGGTCTGGAAACTTCAAAGAGTTGTTCCCTGGTGGATGACTCTGAGGAGTTTGTAGGAAAGGCAGGCAGTAACCTTGGGCAACTGTCTCCAATGCCCAAGCATCTGACGTAATAGCCTGCCATTCTGCCAGATGTTGAGTTAACCTGCCCCCTACTGGTGTCTTGTGAGGGGAGACCTCAGAGGGGTTTAGAAGCGGCTGACACAGATGCTGAGGGTAAAGCATGCACCTGCTGGTGCGGATTTTGTACCTTTGACCCATCCACCACGGGTGAATCGTCTCTGGTCCCTTTGAGCTGGCTATCCTCTGGCTTTTCCGAATGTGGAGTAAAAGCGAAAGGACTTACCCCTCCAGGATGTACCTGTGGGGCGATTTGGAGTTTGCCAGATTGCAGCCCCAAGGGATTTCGCTGCTGCTTTGGATGTTTGCAATTTCTCCATGCTGTCATCAGCCTTCTTTCCAAATAGAGAAGTGCCATCAAAGGGCACATTCAGAGGTCTGGCTTGCACATCTGGAGCAAACCCAGACTTCCGCAACCACGCAAATCTGCGGATTGTGGTACTCGCCGCCATGGCCCTGTTGATGCTGTCAGCAGAGTCAATGCCTGTTTGAAGGGGCTCACACATTGCATCCTTTCTATCCCTGATGATGTTTAAGAATGCTTCCCGTTCTTCCCCTTTTGGGAGACAGTCAGCCGCAGATGAAGCACACTCCCAAAGTGTGTGGCTGAATCTTGCTAGTGTGCAAGTGGCGTTGATAGATTTAAGCGCCATACTACATGCCGAAAAGACTTTTTTGACATGGTGTCAAATCTTTTATCATCTCTGTCTTGTGGAATAGTGGGTTATGATGACTTACTGTTTGACGAAGTCGCTGCCTAAACAACTAAACTCTCTGGAGTTGGATGTTTGATTAGATATTCAGGATCTGAAGCTGATACTCTGTATTTAGCAGAGAGTTTTTTATTTACTGCAGGGAAAACTTCAGGAGTCTCCCAATTTGCAGATATTTTCCTTTGCAGAGCAGCATGAAAAGGGACAACGGGATCCTCTTGGGGTCCTTTATCTAATATATCAGTAAGGTCATCTTGCTGAAAAGGAGGTGCAGGTGTAGTCCACCCCAAAAATTCAATTATTCTAGCCATAAGAGCCCTATAAGGTATCTCAGCATGTTCTCCGGGTTCTGGTCTAGCAAACTCTACTTCTGGAGATGTATCTATACCACTCGCCTCATGTAGAGACTCCTGTAGGTCTTTCAACCTATTTTCTTCAGAGATTAATACCTCTGGAATGGGTACTGTAGTCCTTTGTAGACCAAAGGGTCTCTCATTGTCAGAGTCCTCCCCTTCCTCATATATGGAGAACAAGGCTCTTAAGTAATCAGACCTAGGATATGGAGTAAACCCATTTCTAGAGAAGAAGGAGCCAAATTTGTTGTTACTGCCTGAGAAAATGTCGTGGTTGTCAATGTGGACGTTGTAGGCTTCGACAATCCTGAAAAAGGCATCGAAAACGTCGGAAAAGGCCTCGATGCACTCGAGAGGATCGGAATCCTACTCAGCGTCGTCGAGATTGTCGATGGCACTCTCGACGTTATGGTCGGGGCTTTCGACATCTCTGGTGCCGGTGACGTAGTGGCAGTTCTAGGCTTATCCTTCATCGGAGTCGACGACGGCGTCAAAGACGGTGTTGATGAGGCAGATTTATGCGTCGAAGGTCCCTTCGACAAAGGCGTCGATGACGCAGATTTGTGTGTCGAAAGAATCTTCGATGATGGCGTCAATGATGCAGTCTTATTGCCTTTACTCGAGGGTTCATGGCACTCTCGAGTATTTTTACTCGCTGGGTTCAACGACTCACAGCATTTTGGTTTTTTGGGTCTTTCACCCAGGTTATCACCTTTAGACGTCTCAGAGGGGGTCGAGGCTGCTTTCTCGAAAACGCTAAGCATTTTTTTACGGAATTCCTCCCACTTAGCCGGAGAGCTGTGTTTCGTGGGGTAGGCGACCCTTTCCGGGGAACTAGAGGAAGAAGAAGAGTGAGATCTATGGCGCCTCTTCTTAGAATGTCTCGATCTCAAAGAATGATGGGAACCGCTTTGAGATCTCGATCGGGAGTGTTTCTTTTGACGACGAGGAGACGAATGTCTCGGCTCAGCTGAAGAAACTTATGAAGGGGTAGAATTTTTAAAAGCCTTACCTCTTTCTAACTTCCCCTTACGCTCCTTCAAGGCTTTCTCTATCATGGACATACAGTCCTCACACTATGAACAGTGATGCTCCGATCCCAGGCAACACAAACAGATCCTGTGAGGATCCGTTAAAGACATTTTCTTTCCACAGTCGCAACATTTCTTAAAACCAGACCGTGGAGTCGATGGTTCGGATGAAGATGCCATCGTTATAAATTTAGATTTTTCGAAGAAATAAGAAGATTTTTTATGAAGTATGGAACCGAGCGTTACGTTTCGGAGGCTCACGAAGTGTGGAAAAAACGGAACTGAGCAACGGACGCTGCGCGAGTCTATTTGTACGCAGGGTGACGTCTGTGCCGATATAGAGGCTGTCGATGGACACCAACTCGAGGGACGTCAACGTGCAGCGCCCTCTACTGGAAAAAATGTCCGAGGCAAGCAAGCTGAAATGGATTATATCAAAGATAGGGAATACGTCGGAGGACACAATCCCTGTGAAATATAAATCTTAATAGCAACACGTTGAGCAAAATGAGTATGATTGTAGCTTTATTTTCCCCATCCAGAAACAAAGACTATGGGCCTCATTACAACTCACGGGAAGCCGTGCCGGTAAAACCGGCAGGCTGCTGCCAGAGTTTACTTTTTATCCAGCACCTGACTTCACGGAATCACCGGGGCATTACAGCCCCAGCGGTCTGTGAAGTCTGGGCGCTGGAAAATGTTACTCCCCATTCCCATTGAGTACAATAGGACTCAATGGGAATGGGGAAAACGGAAGCACCGGCACTGTGTGCAACAATGCCAGTGCTTCCATCAAAGTCTGCGGGTGGGTACCGTACCGCCCATCAAGTCTGACCTGGCGGGCGGGATGGCAGCCACCCATCAGAACTCTGAGTGTGCCTGTCCGGTAACAACAGTGCTGGTACACTTACAGGCACCGTTGTTACTGGACCGGCACACTCGTAATGAAGCCCTATAAGTCACAGCATAAAAAGTAATGTGAGCCTAAACATTCAGGACTGACGCACAGTGAAATAAAAGGCAAGAACAGGTCATATGCTTGCAGTTAATGTGCCACAAAGCAAGCAGATTTCCGTGAGGCCCAGTGCCATTATAGTTCTCTCTTTGTGCTTGATATGCTCTTTCAGTCAGAGCTTGGTAATCTCTGAGCGCTGGTAATGCTGGCAACAGCTGATCCTGTACTCTGAAAGCAATGGTGCCCAATGCAGTGGCGGCTGTTGCTTCAAGTAAAAGTTGGTGCCTTCGCTCAAGGCATCTCCAGAAGAGTGAGTGATAGTGATTTGACTTGGGCTAAGACCATGTGGCCGGTCTCTCCTACACTTCTCTCTAAGCTCCTTTTGCTTTCTTAACCTGCCCAAGGAGGGTGTGGGGCGGGGTTTGTTTTCTCGTATAGCAGTCATTTTTGATTGGTGGGGCTTGGTGGCATTCTTTCTCTAACAATTTGTGAAATAGCCATGAGCTGGTATGAAGATAATCCAGGTGTCTGTCTGATGGAAATAATGTTAGTAATGTATCAAGTCAAAGCAGTGGCATTGGACATTATGGGGAGGTGTTTTGGGCTTAGTTAATGGGGACAGCCTTCAGCTTCAAGAGATTACATGTCTTAGATCAGCAACGTGTCTCCCCTTTTTGTTTTATGTTTATGCCCTTCACCTTGGACAGGGGGTAAGTGGCCTTGCTGGTTTTATCTGTCTCAACACCCTCACTTTTTGGATTTTCATTTGGGCTAACACCAGAGCTCCTTTGACGCCGGCCCGGTTTTTAAGTCTGATGAAATCTGACCATGCTCATAAGCTTGAATGGCTCAATTACATTAGCAAGGAATTCACAGAGCTTGGGTTGGAATCATAGTACAGTAATCACCCACATATTATAAAGCATGGCTTGAAGTCATAGTGCAGTAACCACCCACCTTTTACGAAACTTGAGTTAGAATTCTTGTCTAGTAATAAGCCAACTTTTAAATGGCTAGGATTGGAATCATGGTCCGGTAATCACCCACCTTTTATGAAGCTTGGGTTGGAATCATGGTCCAGCAATCACCCACCTTTGTGAAGCTTGGGTTGGAATCATTATAAAGAAATGACCAACCTTTTATGAAACTTAGGTTGGAATCATGGTAGAGTAATCACCCAACCTTTATGAAGCTTGAGTTGGAATCATGGAACAGCAATCACCCAACTTTTACGAAGCTTGAGTTGGAATCATGGTACAGCAATCATCCACCTTTTACGAATCTAGGGTTGGAATAATGTTAAAGATATTACTGACCTTTTAGGAAACTTAGGTTGGAATCAAGGTCCAGTAATCACCCAACTTTTACGATGCTTGAGTTGGAATCATGGTACAGAAATCACCCACCTTTTACCAAGCTAGGGTTGGCATCATGGTCCAGTAATCACTAAACTTTTACAAATCTTATGTTGTATTCATGGTACAGCAATCACCCACCTTTTATGACGCTTAGGTTGGAATCATCGTACAGCAATCGCCCACCTTTTATGAAGCTTAGGTTGAAATCATGGTCCAGTAATCACCCAACTTTTACGAAGCTTCGGTTGGAATCATGGTACAGCAATCACCCAACATTTACTAAAATTGACCGCATGGCAAAGCTCTCTTGCTACACCTATGCATGTTATTCTCTCATGCCCTCAATTCCACCGAATAAGGGCATTCATGAGACAAGACGCTTACATAAACCTTTGTTCTTATCATACGTTTTATCTTTATCCTGTATTTTATATGCTTTACATTGTCAGTGTTTTGCCCATTAGTGTGCATTGAAATGCATTCCTTTGTCCCACAATCTATTAACGTGGGAAGAAGGCTAACGTAACCCTGTGGTCTTATCGTGCATTCTATCTGGCTATATAAATGTGTCAAATTATGGTTTTATTTCATATTGTGCAAGTCGATCCCTACCTTTTAAGGAACTGGATGTGTAAACCATGTTTTAACTGATTACTTTTATAGAAATGTGTGCTCCGAAAAAAAGCCTGACTGCACAGACTGATAAGATAATTTGGCAATCTGTTTTTTGTTATGGTTTGTTCAGGTCATCATTTTGGTAACCCTATCTCCCCAAAACAATTTCTTATCCTTGTAAAGCATGACATCGCATATGTATCATCCGCCAATTATTTGGCGATTGAATCCACTTTCCAACTATGTGTAAAGTTCTAGTGAATTACCAATATCATTTCTATTTAAAGGATCATTTGTGTCACTATTGCTGCTGGCTGACTGTTGTGAACCAACAGTGAATGGGGAAGCACTCAGTGGAGCGTATCTTTTAATATTTACTCCACTGAAGTGTCTATTTACATGTGCTGGGGTTTTGTGCTTGTCCTTTACGGCTGTTGGACCGTTTAAGAGGGAAGATGGATGCATTAAAGAAGGTTTAGAAAAGGATGAAATGGAACAAGTTGACCTCAGACAAGTATGTTAGAGGAATTCCGCAGTTCATTTTGCTGTGTTTATCTAGTTGGTCTCATTTGTATTTATCATTATTGAGTGAATTTGCAGTAGAAAGCATTCCAAGACTTTTTTGATCTACTCCCTGGTGAATGTTTTGTTTGTCTCCTTGCAGTCTCTGTTGTAATTGTGATTGTGTGTTTAGTGACGAGAGAGGAATAGTGCTCAACACTGTGTATGACTATGTATGCAGGGGGTGGAGGGGATTATACGTTTCAAGCTACTAGCTGCCATAAAAAGTGACTCGCCACCTCAATTCTATGTAAACAGCCAGCACACCATTTCTTACTCGCCAAGCGTCACTTACCACTAGCCAATGGCTACAGGTGAGCGCAAATTGTGCACTCTGCCTTTGGGATTACTGTCCTGAAATGTTAGGGACCGTCACAGTCCAGTGAAGGGAAAGAAAAAAAGTCACTTGTATTGAGAACTGCTCTTTTAGTCCCTCGTGCCACTTCCTCCACCATGCCATGAGGACGGGATAAGAATGTTTTTGCAGCACAAAGAAACTGTATTTTTTAAAATGTCGATGTGAGACTGCACAGCCACAGCCAGAATCCCCTGGCCCTGACCCAGGTAATACATCAGTTCTCAAAATTCATCTGATCCGAAATAGGGCTGCCTAGATGATAAAAGGCCTTAGTAAACAGAAGCATATAGCAGAGGAACTGAACCCAAACCCCCCCACCCACCTCCCAACCCGACAGCGGAATTCAGCATATTCTGTATTACACACAGAGCCTATTGGTGAGTTGTCGCAGTGTATTCAGCCACACATTATTCCCAGGAGAAACCTATGATCAGAAAGCAAAGTTCTTTGGACACAGGCCATGTGAAAGATACAACAGCATGCAGGTGAACTGTTCTTATGTATCAGTCTCAATGTCTGGAACAATATAACCCAGGTAGGGGAAGAACAGTCAAAATACATAAACGCTCTGACAATCTTGTTCTGGCAAGCTTTATTGAATTGATACTGTGGCCATTTCAACAAAATAAGGTCATCTACCGTAAGTAAGCAAAAGAAAATAGTTGCACTTATAGATAGCATACATATATGTGATGGTTACCTCCCAATTCCCCCAGAACTGCACCACGCCAACATTACCCCTTTCCTCTCCCAATCCTAGCGATGACACTCTGAAGTGACAACCTTTTGCACAGGACTATGTTTCAAACTCCAATAAAGGAATGAATTAATAACTCAACAGTTTCTTGACCCACAGGCATAGATTGCTGTTTTTGGGAAATAGTGGGAGCGTGTGGAGAGAAGCGCTAGCTCACATGCTTAATGAAAGCGAGGAGGCAAGGAAAATGTCTACAATGAGTGATGGTGGACGGATTGTTAAAACTGCTGCAGATATTACTGATGCATTCACTTGCTACTATGAAGACCTTAATAAATAGATTATATCTTCTTCAACATAGAAGTGTGTGGAATTTGCTTTCATAGTTCCACTTGTGCAGCCTAAGGACGAACGGTGGAATTATACTGAGGAAATAAAGATGGGAAGGGTGGTTGAAGGTGCAATTAAAAAAAATAAGAAGTGGAACTTTGCAGGTATAGATGGCTACTCGATCAATTTCAGGAATTCTCTGATATTTTATTTCTGGTCCTTTGCGACCTTTTTAATGAAATATTTGAAAGGTAAAGAGTACTAATGTCTATGCAGCTGGTTAGGATTACGATGACCCGTTTACTGATGAAAGGTAGTCATATGGCCGGATGTGCAGGCCAATTTTGTTAATAACATTGATGGTACAAATAGGTGGTATTTTGAATACTGCCTTTTCAATTGCACGCTAAGTTAGAGGGCATGACATAGTTGCCTCATGTGGTAATCATGAGCAAGGCACAAAGTGGTAAATCCTAAATATGTAATTCTCTTAGGATATCTATGCATTATCAAATGGACATGTGCACAGCGATCCTTACCCTGAGAATGTGCTAAAGGTCTGTGCAGGAAAGGAAAAGAAAACATTATCTTTGGATGCTCCTGGGACCCCATGAAGTGACTGGTGTTGCAGCTAGTATACCCACACTCCACAGTCCCCTTCCCTTCATACTTATTTGCAATTCATGCTATGGGTAGGGTACAGGACCGTTTGATGCGGAGGAGCACATTAACAACAAAAAAGGTAAGGTGTCATCAGACGTGCGCATCTCCACATCTCCTGCATGGGAACCTCCCTGTGCGTGTATGTGCTTTTGAACAGTTAGTCCTTTTCGTAGCATAAGGAAAGACCATGCCACTCTAGTGGGATGGAGTGTTGGGCGTATGGAGGAAACGGGACTATTAACACAGACTACAGTAGTCACTAAAGTGAGTAACATTTCCTTACTCCTATGTCCCGTCCCCTTTCCTGCATACTAATGGACACTTACAAATCACTTGAAAACCGTGGGTGAAATGCATTAAATAAGATCACATTTATATAGCTCCACACTCAAAGAGAAATGGAAGACACACACCTGCATACCAAAACATACATACAGAGAAATATGTCAGCCGAAGATGTCCTGAAGGAAAACTGAATTCGAAAGATGGGACCTGCCCTGATAAGAACAAGAGGGAGGGGGTAGCAAACATTAATAACTTTGTGTGGGCAGCTATATGGGGAGATGCATATAGGTATCCTGAAAATCTATCGGGCACAGCCAATCTGCCTTCCACAGGGATGAAAGGATGTAGGCAGGGGTGACCATTTTGAACCTCTCCCATGGGAGAAAGGTGTTGAAATCTGAGAGCTCAATGATCGCCTGCAAATCTGATATCTCCTTCTTTGGGGTTGCAAAGATTTCAGAGTAATACCCCTGTTCCAACTCTTGCACTGACAACATCTCTATGGCCCTCAATTCCAGCAGTTTTTTAACCTACACTAGGTGGGTCAATTAAAGTTATTGGGGGACAAACGGGAGAGGAGGAATGTGAAGGGAGAAGTGGAAACACGAAAACCCCTCTTTACCTGTCCACTGATAAGGTCCAGGGTCCCTGGTTATCTTTTCCCACTATTGTGTGTGAAAGGAAACTCTGCCTCTCACTTAGGAGGAGTGCTCATTGGGTTCTGCACCATCAATTCTTTGTTGTATCTGATGCTGGCCCTGAGGAGGGGAAGGAGACCATGGTATTACTTTGCTTTTTGCCTGCTTGAAAGGAATACGAGCAAGAAGTGGTGAAGGAGCTTCCGTTTCTCTTTTTTCCTTGTCTCATTCAGAATCATCTGAACCCCAGAAATACCCTTGGTCATCAGAACGACTATACGAGGAGAAAGTCTTGGATCTGGAAGAGATGGTAGATAGGAATTTGGCCATCAATGTGTTCTTCTCTTTTTCAAGTTCTTCATCTGTGGAAGCATGGAACTATTGGACGCCATCGAACAGGAGCAATATAAATTTTTCCCGAGCATCATGGTACAGGCTGGTATTTTTGAATCCTGCTGATCTGCGCATGCCCAATACCAGGCACATGCCACTCACTTCAAGCTATGTCGATGTGACTCACAGCTCCTTCCAGCATGTCCATAACCTCACCAACACCTTAGAGGAACTTCTCTTGCTTGGGATGAATGAAGAGAACTCCAAGATCTCTTCTCACAAGGACAAGTTGCATACAGCTTGGAAAGTGTCAGTGTTGGTCTGCCTCAGATGTAGCACGCTGTTAGCATACACTTTCATCCCCAAAGGGTCTAATACGTCATTTTCTTTGCCTGTGAGAGCCATGCTGAAGAAGTTGAGTAAAGTGAAGAGGGACGTTAGTGCTGCAGGAACTACCGCCGACTGAGCTGGTGAATCAGAGGCCAAACAGAGTAACTCTTCAGGCATCCATCTGAATTGGGCATCAAGCCTTCTGTTCATGGGTGCCACCAAACCAGAAGCTTCCCAGAATTCACACGCCTTCCTCAGCACATCATTCTGAGGTAAAATGCCTAATTTTAGCTGTTTAGCTGCCAGCACTGCTGATAGAACTCCAGATTCTATTGGGTTAGGCTCACGTTCCTGGAGGTCCATGTACTCTATAACACCAATTACACATTTATTGAATGGTTTAACTCATGACAAAACCTCCTCATCATAGTCCGGGTCATCATCATCCCCAGCCAGGTCTGTCAAAGGTTGAAATAAGTCCATAGTGATATCCAGTGGGGGAATGATCACTGATGGCCCTGAAGGAGCAGAGGCAGGTTGCTGGAACAACTGGCTGTGGGACAGCTGACATAGCTGTATTGAATGGTACTCAGAGGACCGGTTGAGTAGCTGCTGAAGTAAGGGAGGCCATATGACTTATTGGGTGATACGTCCCCAAAGCCTGGGTCAGTCAATACTGGTAATGTTGGTTAAGGCATGCCTTCTCTGATGGTGTCTTTGAAGAAAGAGCGCATCACTGGTGTAGTCAGCAAATAATGCCATTTCGTTAGCAGGTTTTCTTCACAGTGTATGGAATAACGTGAGACAGATGGTTTGGGGTCCATTGTTAGAACATGTGCATTTACGCTTTTGAATCATGCTTGCAAATAGCAGATGCAGAAAATCAATTAAAAAAAATGCATGCACAAGACATAATGAGCCACTAAAAGTTTGTTTTGAAAATCCTAAACAAAATCTTAGATGCCCAGGTGGAAACGATGATAGGGAGTCTGGTAGATCGGACCCAGTCAGGTTTTATCAATTGTGCAATGGCCAGACCTTATTTAGTCAAGGATTAACGTGATTAAACATTTTTTTTAAAAACAGGATACACCTATAGTTCGGATTTGGGAAAGGGTTTACTGATCTGTTTATGAAAATGTGTAGGGATGGTGAGAGTGGCAGGAGATATACTGCATTAAGGCTAGTCCATGGCACAATATAAGATGGCCGATGTTTCTGCAGCATTTCAATCTCGTAATTGAATCGTTCGCAAATGCAACTCCTCACTCTGTTGAGAGCAATTAGGATGATCTCTGAGGAACCGGCATTAGTGTGCTACAGGCTGTGCCACAAGCGGATCCCTCTTGAACCTTGTCGCTCCAGCTCTTACATACATTTGGGACGTGAACCTTGTCGCTCCAGCTCTTACATACATTTGGGGACGTTTCAGATCATAAAATAAACTGGCGGAAAAGGAACGTGTTTCCAATCAACCTGTAAAACCGGCAGTATTTCTCAGTATTGTCGAGTTGGCTGAAGATGGATTTGGTTATTTAGGAATCCAGACGATCAGAATGCTTTCTCATATAGGGTTGTTTAATTGACGTTCAATTACGGACAGGGTTAAAGCAGACTACATAAGGTGAAATCTATAAACATTTTGCTTTGTGGGATGTTATGGCACTTAAAAGAAGTATCCAGCTATATTATATACACATATTTGTTTGCCTCATTCCACTATCTCGGAAATACATTAAACAGAATAACATGTGAAATTCGTCTGCTTCCGTGGGGTGAAAGAAAGAGGATAAAGTTGTCCACTGCCAGTCTCTATACAAAAAAAGAAGGGCAAGGATTCAGAATGACACAGCAGAGAAAATATCACACTGCAGTCACTCTAAGGTCATTGCACTATTGGTTGTAAGACTTCACTGTGTACAGGTGCAGGTGCTGACTTCTGGAACAGGATGCGGTTAACTCTTACCACCTTACAATACTTTTAAGCATTTATAAGGGGTACAAAAAGTTTTAAATCTCTTGAAACAGTATTTGAAAGACTGAAGACGTTTTGAGACGACACTCAGACAGGAACTCTTAAAGTGGCACATTTGAGGTTTTAAAACCTGTACTTTGTGCACACATTTGCCATTTTAAAAACCTACATCTTAGAATTGGCACTTTTGTGTTTGAACATGCTGTGTGTTGCATGTGGTGGAGCATGTGAGAAGATCGCATCTTACATACTATGTGGCAAAACCAAAGGACCACAAGGCTTTTTTTTAGTACATTCCATTTCTTTGTGAGTTAAATCCCTCCACCGCCTGGAAGACTGATGTGCTTATTTTCCAAGCTCTCAGTCAACCCGAACCGCGAAGATGGTTAGTGCCTTCGAAAAATCAAGAGATGTCTTCCTTTGCTTTTTTGCAAATGTATTCTGTCTAATTTGCCTCCAAATACCCTCTCCACCATTTTCTCTGCAGCTCAGTTTGAAATCTTGTTATTGGCGTTTCATCCCACAAATCGTACATTTGTGCCATTCAAAACTAAAAATATCTGTGACAACTCTACAATAACAATAGAAAATCCTCAAATATTGTGGGCGAGGTGGATAACAACAGGCTTCTGCAAAATAGAACAGCTACAATCTGCACTGGCGTAACAGGGGTCCCCGCAGCCCCCACGTGCGGGGGGCCCCGCGACCACATGTCCTGGGAGGGGGCCCCACTTGGAGTAAAAAAAATGAAAAAAAATATGCTTTCAAATTTTTTTTACATTTCTTTTTTAATTCACTCTGCATTTATAAAGAAAGACATTATTTCTGTAACAAAATTAATTTCTTTTTAAAGGCAGAGTGAATACAAAAAGAAACGTTCTTTTTGAAGTCCAGGGGCTACTCCCAACTCATGAGATTAAGATCCTAGGATGGAGGCCTCCATTTCATGGGATGGAGGCAGCCCTATGACTTCAAAAATGAATAGTTTATTTTTGAAGTCACTCTGCCTTCAAAGAAATTATTATTTTTGAAGTATTATGGCTACCCTCAACCCCATGACGTGTGCGTGTGTGAGTGTATGGTGAAAGAGTGCACACAAATGCATGGGTGGCAGGGTATGCGTGTGTGCGTGTACTGTGAAAGGATGCACACTTAAATGTATGGGTGAATGCCTTTGTGTGCCTGTATGGTGAAAGGGTGTACACGTAAATGTATAGGTGACTGTGTGAGTGTATGGTGAAAGGGTGCACATTTAAATGTATAGGTGGCTGCCTGTGTGAGTGTATGATGAAAGGGTGCACACAAATGTATGGATGGCTGGGTGTACGGTGAAAGGATGGACACTTAAATGTATGGGTGGCTGCCTGGGTGTGCCTGCATGGTGAAATGGTGCACACTTAAATGTATGGATGGCTGGGTGTGCGTGTGTATATATGGTAATTGGTGTGTGTGCTTGTGTTCAGGGGCGCAACAAAACCTACATTTCAGAGGGGCTAACCCTTCAAATGTTGGGAGAGGTGCTAACTTCACGTGTGGTGGGGAGGAAAAAACGTATTTGTGTGGGGGCAACCAACTTCTTTACGCATTTTAATGAGACTATTCTAGTGCAGCCTCAATGTTAAACGCAGTTAACTCTCTCCTTTATGTCTGAAAGCACCCACTTGTGGACTGCTGTGAGAATGACTGGTCTCCTGTTCCCTCTCTACCCTTCCAATCACTCCCCTGGCACGCAAGTACTAAACCCACATCACAATTTCAATTGCCTAAAAAATGTGGCATGTGCTAACAGTGAAATGCTGTACGTTAGTAATTGGTGCCGTTTGACATCTGTGTCCTTTTCTGTCCGGCAACTGTTCTGTAAGTCGGCCAGGTTAAGTCAACATAGCCCACAATTTCAGAGGGGGTGGGGGAGTGCTGAAGCCCAGTCAGCTCAATGGTGTTGCACCACTACTTGTGTTTAATGCCTTGATTACGTATTGGTAATCTGCATTAGTCTTAGCCCTATTCTTCCTCATCCCAGTACTTGTGTATGAGGCAGTACTTGTGTATGAGTCACTATGCCTCATACACAAGTACTGGATGATGTAGATGTACATGAAGGTAATGCCTGACTTAGCTACCTGTAATCTTCATTACTCCTAGTCCCACTCTTCCTCATCCCAGTGCTTATCTATGAGGCAGGGAGCCTCATAAGTAAGCACCGGTACAAGGAAGAGGGACCTGGAGGTAATTCTGGGCCAATGAGCTGATTTTGGAGGTTGGGGTAGGGGATGGGAGGGAGAGGAGATGTGTGAGGGGCGGGATTGTGCAATAAATCATAATGGTCGACCATGTCCATGCTAAGCAGGCATGATATGTGGTATTAGTGGCTAGAGAAGCATTTTGGTGTAGCCAGTCTAGTCATTCCTCCGTTTGGTATGACTTTTTTAAACTGGGCATTTCTGATAAAGCAGTCCTGCTAAGTGTAATTACCTGGCTAGACTAGCATTTGGGTTCTACCAGTTTAGGCATTTCTTACTGCGGCACTGTATATTTTTCTGGGTATCTGTGATAAAATTATGATATGATAAGTCATATATAACGCGCCTGTACACAAGTGTTTTTAGGCACAACAAGACAAGGGAAGGAAAACAGAGGGAGGACTAGACAAACCATCTTACTAGGCCTTGTGTCATTCAGATTGTGCAAGTGCGAGAGCGAGAAGTGCAAGGGGAAAGGGAGGGGGGAAGTGCAAGGGAGAGGGGAGGGGACAACAGGGCAGCAATGCTCTGAGTAAGTGCAGCCAGGGCAGTGAGGCTCTGGGTAGTGATAGGGTTACAGTTACAGCCCCTAAGTGCATGGTAGGCCCAGAGGCAGTGCAAGGGTGACTGATCAAGAAAGAGCCTGGACTCAGTGAGACTTAGGGTAGCCAAGCAACCAGTTGGTACAGCAGACAGGTAGGTCAGGCAGGTCAGCAGGGGAGGGAGAGAGAGAAAGCAGAGGAGAAGAGGAACGTTTTGAGCTGCTTCTGGAACTTCAGGTGGTCTGGTTCAAGTTTGGGAGGGGCAGGGAGGCCATTCCAGAAGGGGGCACCTGTAGAGGCGAGAGATCTACCCCCACTCTCTGCCTGGAGAAGCATCTAACCCTTTGGGCTTAAAAAGGAAGGTATTTTGGAAGAGAGTGTTGGATGTAGTGTGGATCCCAGCCCCAGAAAGCCTTGTGGTCAATGCAAAGGGTCTTGAACTTGATTCTTGCAGCCACCGGGAGCCAGTGGAGACATTTCATGGCTGGAGAGATACGGTCCTTCGGCTTGATGCCAAGGATGAGTCTCACAGTCCTGTTCTGGATTAGTTGCAGAGGGCGGACAGTAGAGGAAGGCAGATTGAGAAAGTGGCTGTTGCAGTAGTCCAGCCTAGAGAGAACCAGGGCTCTGGAGACACTGAGCTTCTGGGGGAAAGTGAGAAAGGGAAGAGTCCCTTTGAGGAGGTGCAGCTGGTAGTGGGACTTCTTGGTGACGTCTGAGATGTGAGGAGAGAAAGAGAGAGTAGAGTTGAAGATGACACCAGGAATGAGCGAGAGAGGAGAGGAGGCTGAGGGGAGCCTGAAGGAAAGCTAAGTGTCATCCGCATAAGACTGAAAGTTAGAGGAGAAGGTAGAGATCAGGTGGGCTAAAGGGGCCAAGTAGAGGTTGAAAAACCAGGGTGAGAGGATAGAGCCCTGGGGGACGCCACAGGTAGAGAGAGGTGGCGGAGAGAAAGGGACCAAATTGGACCTGGGAGGGGCGGTCCAAGAGGAAGTAGGTCAGCCACTCCAGGGCCTGATCCATGATGCCCAGGTTCTCATAGAGTCGATTGATCAGGATGGAGTGGTTGAACATGTCGAAAGAAGAGGAAAGTTCAAGGAGGATGAAGACAGAAGGAATGCTGGAATCGAGGTTAGAGATCAGATCTTCAAAGGTGTTCAGGAGAGCAGTTACTATGCCTCTGGCAGCTCTTAAGCCAGACTGATGGTCATGGAGACAACCAACAGATTCAGTGTGGAGAGTAAGCTGGGAGATGGACAGCTTTTCCAAGAGTTTGGAAGAGGAGAAAATTCCAGTGGGACAAGAATTATTACAGAAATCGGCCAAGGCTGGAGCAAGGGTGTCAATATGGTCCTTGATGGTTCTAGAGGAGCGGGCGAGCACCTATCTCACTGACATTTCCATAGATGGGACTTGTCTAGAAAGCTTGTCAGGTGTTAGAGAGAAAGAGGAGAAATGAAGAGGAGAAGGAGAGATGGCCAAAGGGGGGCCGAGAGAGGAAGAGGGAGAGGAAGAGGAGATAGTGGACAGGATGTCCTGAGTTTTAGCAGAGAAACGAGAGACTAAAGCCATACAGAGGGCTTGTTGAGGGAACAGGAGAAGTAGAGACTGCAACAGGATTGGCAAGTTCCTTGCAGATTTTAAAGAGTTTGTCTGTGTTGTTAGAGGCCGCAGAGACACAGGCTTGAATGTGTGCTCTCTTCTTGATGAGTGTTATTGCTTCGACTGGCATTTTGGTGCAACCAGTCTAGGAATGTCTAAATGTGGCCTGGCATGCTTTAGTGTAATGTTATTACGTGTCTACAGTGGTCTACATTGTGCAGCCAGTTGGACACGTTTACATTGTGGCATGCATTTTTAATAGCAAAGCATTAATGTTACTGTGCATTGTTGGTGACTTGCATGTATTGGATTGGTGTTACCCTACAATATAATAGCAAACACTGTGGCTTTTTAGCCAATTTTTCTCAGAAAGTGTGCTGTGCATTGCAATAAAAACACATATTTATATCTTTCTCCTAGTGCAGTGTGCGACATACCCCTTCAGCAGCACGTTCGTGGGTATTGCGCAAGCTTGGTAATCTAGGCCGGCTGAGAGTGTGGCGTGACCCATGATTTGTTGCCTAGTGGGGGGGGCCCTCAGCCTGGCTCGCAGGGGGGGCCCCCAGATCTTGTGTTACGCTACTGATAATCTGATAAAAATAAACTGGGCTTTGCGTTTCTCAAAGCAAATACAAATAAAAAGCAAGGAGTTTACTCAATAAAACAAGTTATCTCTGAAACACTTGTGGAGCTGGCAGTAAGTAATTGAAACTCACTGGGCCTCATTAAGACCATGGCGGTAGGGAGTTAACGGCGCCGGTAGAGCTGCTGTCACCGTTAATCCCCTACCGCCTCATTACGAGGTCTGCTCGCGGGACTCGCTAAGGACGCCTGGTAAAACCAGGCGTCCTTAGCGGGTCCCGCAAACAGAGCAGGGTGCTAACAACGGGCCCGTCATCAAATGGGAATGGGGATGTACCGGGTCCTGGTTCCTTGAATGGGAAAATACCGGGCACTCCAAGGTCGGAATGGGCCGGTATTTCCCTATTCAAGGAACCCGGACCTGGTACTCAGAATGAGTCCCACTGTCACTTCAGGCGTTGATGCTGGTTCCACTTAATAATTGGCGGGCCCCATTTGTCCCTGAACGAACCCATGAAGTTGTTGACAGTGGTGGTAAGCTTTACCATCGTGTTTATGTCTTTAAGTTTCTGTTCCCACCCACCTTTATTCTGAGCTTCCAGCTTCCAGGAATTTCAACTTCTGCGCCAATGCAAGTCTACCACCTCTAAGCATTGACTCCCAAAGCCCCAGGAACCTATTCTCGTCTCTATCCACTGGCGGGACACCTAATAGCATCCGAAGGGGGTCGAGATCAAGCGGAACACCTGCAACTTCCTTCATCCAGCTCAAGACCTGCGCCCAATAGATCTGGATCTTGGGGCACTCCCACCACATATGATACAGTGTAGCCTGCTGGCCACAGTCAGGAGGACAGAAGGGGGATGAGCCTTGAAACATCTTAGAGATGCTAACAGGGTCTCTGTGCCATCCACGTAAGACTCTAAAATTGTGCTCCATCGTGGCAGTGAATACATTTCCATGGAAGGTACTCTTAAATATATTGTTCCATGTCTCCTCGGGGATGTCACTACCGACCCAGGTCTCCCACAATTGTTTAAAGTCTTGCCTGTTACCAATGACGAATGTGATCATAATCCCATATAAACGTGTAGCAGAAATTATTTTGTTTTGCCATTTACTAACATATAAAACATTCATTAGCTAGCGTGACTTCTTGGTAGTCTTTTTTCATCCCGGAACGAAAAGGATCATGACGTCTAATTACATTAACGCCCTTTACGCTAATATGCATCTTTGTGCCGTATTTAAGATGGCCATTTTTGTACCAACATGGCCATACTTCATTTTATAGATGCAGAACGCTACATCATAATGGGGTGAGTTTTATTCATTTCTACCTTTTATTATTTACCATCAAAGCTGAAGGGATACACATAGTCATGAATTTGGTCTTTTGCATTTGGATGTAAATAGCCATATGAGGTTTACATATGATTTTCAGATTAATAATTTAAATCGAATATTATTTAAATTATGTATTTCTTACTGTAGATTGGATTACTATACTATGAAGAATTACTTTACATTTGCTCCTGATGAAGGGAAACCCCAAAACGCGATGAGCTCCATTTTATTAAAATTTAGAATGTGGAATTCTTACTGACATGAGTTGTTTATGATTTATCATATGAAAGTTGATTTTGAAAAGTAAGTACTTGAATGCAATGAAGAATAACTGTTGACTGGTATTTCAGTTTTGATCGTGTGCATGGGACAGGAGTGTCTGTCACTTTAGGACACTGTTCTTACTTTCTTAGTTAGGTAGCAACTTTTGTGTGCCAGAATATGCAATATTCTGCTGCACACCTGAATATTATCCATAAAAACCACTTTAACTTGGATCAATATTCATATTTATGTAAATTGGACGGAGATGGGAGTGCACCCTTCATTCGGGATTTCCTGCTCCAAAGCAAGGCAGAGGTACTGACTCAATCAGCACCACACACTGTGGGAAATAAGCAGCGCTGAGATGCCTGAGGGTTTGTAGCGCTATATAAATGCTAAAAAAATAAAAAGAAGTACAAAAAAAATGCTAAAGAGGTCGGCCACCAGGGGGCGCACGGATGAACAGCCTCACTGTGTGAGGTGCGCACCCACAGGTCCCTAAAGCGAGTTGAGCCCCTGCTTAAGACCCCCCCGCGGAGTTGTCAACCATCCGGGGGCTGTGTGTAGCCCCCCCCCCCACCAGTAGGAGAAATCCTGATAAAAATCAGACTCAGGAAAGCCGTGATATCGTCATCTAAACTTTGGCCCGTGACAGGACCCAGCAGGCGCAGAAACCCCCATGAGCCCATGCGCATGCCGGCAGACCCAGTGAAAGTCCACCAGTAATGCCGGAGAGGATGAGTTGGAGGGCAGCCAGCCCGAACCGCAAGCCAGGCAGGAGATTCCCGAGGGGACTCCGTCCCCCCGTGGGCGAAGAAATGGAAGCGCCGCACCGGGACACAAGGCCCCCCCGAACCAAGCAAGACCGCTGGTAAGAAACGCACGGCGCCGCCCCCTCCTCGCCACACACAGACAGGGATACCGGGCCAGGAGGCACACGGAACCCAGGAGGGGGGCCCTTGTTGATGCGCTACCAGCCCGGGAGACTACGCGGGGCGTGTGCTCTCCAGAACTCCCGCGCCCTCTTCCACGGGGCCCATACTTTTAGGGCGCCGGCAGAGGGAAGAGACCGCGCGAAACCATCGCGGATGCGGGTGGGCTCATAATCTCACCCGGGACACAGCAGGGGGAGCCCCCCAATATAATAGAACGAGGAGAACGGTGACAAATATATTATTGTCAATATTATACTAATATTAAACAACATAGGCAACGCGCTGAGGATCACATTACGTCCCGCTCTGAAACACGTAGAGGGGGAGGGGGAAGACACAATCCGCAGCAACCTCCACACACCAGAGAGCAGACCTCACGAGGGGCACACACCAAAGCATTACTGAGGACAAAGGAATTACACAGAGAAACACCAAGAGGTGCCACAAACCACGAACCTCCCGTATGTAAAGAAAACCAAATAGACAACAATAAGGTGACCCCCATTCCACTCACACCCTGGAAGGAGCCCAAAGTCACCCCAAGGAGCCCAAATAGCCCCTATTGCAACCCCTCCCACTGGATTTCACCATCCAGGGAAAGACAGAGGACTCCACTTCTGAACTAACAAGCCAGCAAGGCACGCCAAGACTGAGGGTTGGGCCCCCATAACTGGGGCGTGTAACTCCTCGGGTGAAACATCTCAAGATGCCTAAAAGCCCACACCAAGGCACATTGAGACTGAGGGTTGGGCCCCCGTAACTGGGGCGTGTGCCTCCTCGGGTGAAACATCTCAAGACTTCTAAAAAGCCCACACCAAGGCACATTGAGACTGAGGGTTGGGCTCCCGTAACTGAGGCGTGTGCCTCCTCAAGTGAATTACCACAGGACGCTCACAAACCTGAGGCAACGCCACCCACCAGATTGCCCACGGAGCTCGAGCAATACCAAATCTGACCCAAAGTTAAACGAAACCGAAGTCGCAACCTAGTACACCAAGGATTAGACCCCCAAAAATCGAAAAACAAAAGGGGTGTGTGCCTCCCCGGTTGCACCACTGACTGCAATTCCTTATCAGACAAATACCCCGAAGGGCACATTGAAAGGAGTCCACGAGGTGTATTAACGTGCAACAGAAGCTCGCCATCTACGCTTACGACCCAACAGTGCTTCACTCTGCTGGTCCCAGGATGGCATCTACACTGAGCCCCAGTGCCGAAACTGCCGCCACGAAAGGGGATATTGCAGCTTTATTGACAGAAATAAAAAAACATGGGCGCCAACATCGGCGGGAAAATTGACAAACTCAGGCAACGGATAGATAAGATAGAGGATGGGGTCGAGGGAGTTGAGAACAATCAAGCCTCAATAGACACCTTAGAAACACAGCTGGCCCACAGAATAACAGACCTGGAGCAGAGAGAAGAGGAGTTCAAACTTAAGATGGACGATTTGGAAAATCGAGAAAGGAGAAACAACTTACGCTTTTTTGGGATTTCAGAACGAGAGAGGGAGACGGAGGATGATCTCAAAACAATGATCCACAACATCATCAAGCTGCTAGTCGCAGATGAAGACATTGATGAACCCAAAACAGAACACATCCATAGAGCCGGCGGCCCACCAGGAGGCCCAAGATCAGTCCTAGCACGGTTTCACCGATACCAAGACAAAGCTAGAGTGTTGGAAAAAGCGAGAAACGGAGGCCCCATCACCTTAGAGGGAGCACAAATAACGATATACCAAGATCTCTCCTCCCTAACTTTGGCCCTCAGGAGAATGTGTAGACCCCTCACGCAATGGCTGAAAGCACGAGACACTTGCTATACATGGGGATACCCCTTCTCCCTCTCCTTTGAACATGAAGGCACAAAGATCAGATTATGTTCGTAGAAAGAAATTAAAGCATGCATAGTGGATCTGCTGGGCTCACAAGGACACAATGAAGACCGAGACGATTTTACGAAGGGTGGAAGAGAATGGCATATCCAAGGTCCAAAGAGAAGAAAGGTGAAGGGTTCGAGGAAATTTCACAGAGGCAACAGCTCTCCTGAAGGGGGCAATTGACCCCCAACAAGCATGGTACACTCAACCTAAATGTCTCTTGATACCAATGGTTATATGTACTGATCGTTGAAATGTTATAGAGACTGATGTGTGACTTGGAAATACACAGGGACGTCAAAGGGGGGATAGAGAGGGGGCTCATTCATTATATTCATTTTATTTTGGCAAAAGGGACCGAGAGGTAACGGTCCCTATCGGTGGTCCGATGACGGACCAGTGTTATCATCTGGGTTCGATCGGACGCCACCAAACTGGAGGAGGGAGGGCGGGAGGCGGAAGCGATACAAGGGCAAGGGAAAATGTCAAGGGCAGGGCTAGCCCAGAATGTGGACAAGACAGAAATGTAATGTGGTCAATTGTGAGAAAGATATGTTGGAGGAAACAATCGAATACTATGTATGATCTAAGATCGCAAAACTATGATGACGGCTGAATCTCACAGCGGGGGCTCCATAAGGGTGGGAACACTTAATGTTAAGGGCCTTAACTCGCCGACTAAGAGATCTCTTGTCTTTAGGGAATTCCGTAGAGCTAAAATCGACATTCTTCTCTTACAAGAGACTAAATATATGAAAGGCGATGAGAGACTAGTACTGGGAAAACGGAGTGGAATAGAATTTTGGGGCTCTGGCCCACTGAGAAAAGGAGGGGTGGGAATTCTCATCAGGAAGGGGATAGATTTCAAGATTACCAAGACGTGGTCAGACATAGAAGGCCGAGCTTTACTAGTGTCAGCATCTATTGGGAATGTGCCCACCACAATTGCTACGATCTACTTCCCAATGCAGGTCAAGCAAGATTCCTGTCCAAAATAATTCCCAAAATTATGCTAGAATCCTCTGGTCATGTCATTTTAGGAGGTGACTTCAACATATGGGCGGACCCCACTTTAGACCGCAAAGCTGGTAATCCTGTAACACAAGATAGAACCAGAGATGAACATGCCAATTTCACAGAAATGATGGACCTGTACGGAATGAAAGATGTATGGAGACAAATGCATCCCACCGAAAGAGGTACCTTCTTCTCAACCCCACACACCTTCACGCGCATTGACTATATCTACTTCACTAAGGATTTATACAACATGACCACACACACAGAGATCACCCCAATCACGTGGTCCGACCATGACATGGTGATGGCTGACATACAATGGGAGCATTTACCGGTTAGAGGTGGGAAATGGAGGTGCAATGAGACCTTATGGAAAGAGCCCATCTTCAGGACCGAGATGGAAACTGAAATCACTGAATACTTTAGACTGAACAATACTGGGGAGGTCTCTAAACAGGGGGTCTGGGATGCGGGAAAGGCAACTTGGAGAGGGATTCTTATGAGAGAGGGAGTCAACAAAAAAAGAGAGAGAACCCTAATCGAAAATAGAATCCGGGGGGAAATCTGTCAGCTGGACAAGGAGGCGAAAGAAGGGGATATCCTGGACCCAGTCAAAATTAGCGAGGCAAATAAAAATAGGGAGGAACTCCGCCTCCTAGAACACAACCAAATAGTCTGCAAACTTCAACTATTGAAACAAATATTTTATGAGAAAGGAGACAAAGCGGATGCACTCCTGGCGGCTAGGCTAAGGGAACAGCGAGTGGACCATAGTGTCCAACAGATAGTAGATGGAGGGCCCAATACAGAGATACGCAAAATCACCATCCCCGAAGCCTTTGCAGACTTCTTTGAAACATTATATACCCCAGAGACAAACCCAGACCCGCCCAGCATCGAATCCTACCTAGACAACATAACTATGCCCAAAATAACGTGCACAGATTCAGCCTATCTGGACACTCCCATAACAGGGGAGGAGATACAGGATGCGATAAAAAGATTACACTTAGGCAGGTCCCCGGGAGAAGATGGATATACAGCTGGATTCTATAAATCCTTCAGCACGCAACTCATTCCCTTTTTGGTTGAACTGCTCAATGAGACCTTGGAAACAGGGAGATCTCCGGACTCCTTCGTCAGAGACCTCAAACAGTGATCCCAAAAGAAGGAAGAGACCCTAAAAGATGCGGATCGTACCGTCCCATATCCCTGCTCAACATAGATGCGAAAATCTATACAAGAGTCCTAGCCGCAAGAATTGAATCATTTATGCCCACCTTATCCACCCTGACCAGGCCGACAGGGAGCCGACACCACGTGCAAAACCCTGCACCTGATCCTCGCCTCTCAAAACATGACTAACGACCCCGCCTTGCTCTCCATCGATGCAGAAAAGGCCTTTGACAGGGTTAGCTGGGATTTCCTTATATCTTTCTTATGCAAGATTGGAATAGGGCCCAAATTCAGAAGAGGAATTCAGGCAGTATATAATGAACCCAAAGCCTTGGTATATGTAAACGGGGAATACTCCAGGTGGTTCGAACTAAAACGAGGTACCAGACAGGGATGCCCCCTGTCAGCCATTCTGTTTGCCCTCACACTGGAGCCAGTGGCACAGAAGATGAGAGCGGACAGCCAAATAGAGGTAATGCACCTAGGCCAGACCGAATATAAAGTGGCACTCTATGCCGACGACATACTTCTCCATGTGGTCAATCCAGAAAGTCCATTCCTAGAGCTATGCTCCTCCTTGAGGAATACGGCCAGTTATCTGGATTTAAAATTAATCGTTCCAAGTCAATCCTGTTCCCACTACAAGGGACCACAGAGGCAAATGTGGCCAAGTACTCCTCTCTTGGCCTAACGCTTGAACATAATATGTTACAATATTTGGGGATACGAATCACGAAACAAATAGGAACCCTATATGAAGCCAATTTTCCAAAACTCCTTGAAAATTTTCGTGCAGACCTGGCTAGATGGAACAAAATGACAATATCCTGGTTAGGACGCCTTAACGCGATAAAAATGGTATGTCTCCCGAGGTTTCTAGTCATAGGAGCACCCTCCCCAACACTAGACGGTACCTTCCAGATACCCCAAAAGACATAGAAAGAATATACAGAAGTACCCCCTAATGAAGGAGGCACCGAAAGTGTTGAAAAAAAAGTAACCACCAACACATAAAGATACTTATAAGCACATAAAACAACATTACTCCTGTGAACCAAAAGCCCAGCCTGTGGGGGAGGGAAGGGGGGAGACAACTCGAAGAAATGGGAACGTGAAAAAGTTACTTACTTTCTTTTTGAACTTTGTTGATTATTATTGAAAATCAGAACTAAGTTGATGTAAAACGATGCTATGGAACTATTGAAAGTTATATATTCCGATGTATAATCAATACATCAATACAGCTAGGGCCCCTCAGCAGCCCTAGCTGTTACCACATTATTACTGTTATTGTATTCATTTAGCGTGGACATAGCTTCAGGAAACAATGTATTCGTTATAAGACATAGAAGGAAGTACACAGCGAGGGAAACAGGTTGAAAGCAACCAGTGCAAGGGGGTGATGAGCTAACAGCAGTGAAAGAGGCTAGGACATGTGGGCAGCCAGAGGAGAAAACAGGCGGCAAGCAGATCGCCTAGTCTCAGGTTTGGTTGAGGATCAAAAAAGGTATGGACCTAGGTGTTAAGGGGGATCCATTACTCGAAGAAGAGGGTATTCATCTCCTTACTTAAATGTAGAAAGGGTTAAGCCCTGAGGACTAAAGGGCTGAGGAATCCACTGTTTGGCTGTTTGGCGAGTGGCGTATTGTATTGCTGATGATGGATCCACCAAATCTAACCTCGAGGACTCAAGCTCAATCAAAACGTATGGCCACCGTAGAGGATCTTCCTGCAAAACACACTCGTCAAAAACAGGTGACCCAATACTTTTCCTGCCCATCAGGGTCGGCAAATAACGATTTGTTAGAGGGGCAAGAGGATCAGGCCGTACTGATGACAGATGATGTATTTCAGCCGTTACGAAATGAAGAGGGTTCGACCCCGACTCCTGATGCAGTTGTGCCTCCCGCTCCCGCTTCAGCCCACCCCGAAATACTTGATTTAACTCCTGCATCTATTGGGCGTAAGCAAGTAGAGGCATCGACTCAGCACTTGACTCAAAACGCCTCTTGTATGAACTGCACAGACGTCAATCCTACTAACAATTTTGATCCAGACTTACCGGCGGGGGAGGTCGAGCCGCGAGCCGCCCTGGGGGCGGTGGGCGGGGGTCGAGCGGCGGGTGTGCCAGTGTTTGCTGTGGCCTCCGCCCCCGTCGGGGCGGCGGTGGGGCCCCTGGAGTCGGGTTTGCGGTCCCCAGCCGGGGCCGATCCAGTCGTCGCTGTTGGGAGGAGCCAGGTAGCCGTTGTGGCGGGAACGGCCGACGTCGCTCCTGGGGAAGCCGAGGCTGTGCAGCACCTGCTGGACGGGACGGAGGCGCGTCTGGTTAGTCGTGCGCGCGCACCTTCCGAGTCTGCTCAGAGACGAAATGCCGAGTCTGACGGCAGAACTATTGCTGTCTCTGAAGACGTGTCAGAGGTGGGTGCTACTCCCGACGTAATTGAAGGGGGAAAGATGACCTCATCTGGAATGCCAAACAATGATCAATATGCCATGCCTCCATCCATACCTAAAACCTCGACCCCTGAGACAATCTTAATGGCCTCTCATTTTGAAACACCGGCGATTAATTCACAAATAGAAGGTGTGCCGAGGGGTAGCGATGTTGGCTTACCCAACTCTCATAAAAGAAATTCCCTAGAGGTGGTATCCTCGGTTCTACAGAATTTGATCAATTTAAATAAATCCCGTTCCAAGAAACAGACTGTGGCGTCCACCCCGGTGCAAGATGTAATGCCCAAAGCTCCCTAGAAAATGAACTGCATCAATATCACTGACGTCAACAGAGACATATGGGGTTCTGGCAATTATAAAAGATCTAAAGCGGGAGTGTCTGTATCCTCGAACGAGTCAGATTTGTCACATCATGGCACCTTAGCAGACTCCCAGAAAAGATTGCCTTTGCACGTCAATGTAGCACTCACACCTAGGATGAAGCCTCAAACTCACGTAAACAACTCTTCAAACAATGAAGATTCGACAGATGACTCCACCACAAGAGACTCCTCATTTATTGAGCGCCCCTTTCCAAAAATTCGCTGCAAACGGGCACGGTTGACACGAGCATCTTGTGACCCACAGGAGAGAGGAAGAGAGGGTTGTCCTGCCCCGTGTGTACATGTACCTGTAAACGAGCTTCTAATAGCCCTAACATCTGCAATGGCAATTTCTTTAACGCATTTCACTAAGTTGTATGAATCCCTAAATGATAATGTGAAAGACCTTACAACTTTAATGGTTATGATGAACTCGAAAGTGATGCATCTGGAAGCATCACACAGTGCACAAAAGTCCAAACAAGAAGAACTAAACCAAAAAATATTGGCGGGCTTTGAAACTTTAAATGATGTGAAACTAAATGACACGAGGTTGCGAAAGAAGCTCTGTCACTTTTTCGAAAAACATTGCCTGTTCAAAGAGGAGAGGAACAGGGTAGCGTTGGCCCCATGTTAGAGATGACAATGTCTGAATGACCGAGTTCCGATAAAGCTCCACCCAATGCCGATAAGATGGCCATGAAGGCGGCCTGTCAGGTGCAGCCTGCGCAACCCATGAATCAGTTCATTATGCCTTTAGAAAGCCTTGTAGCGGAAGGGAATGCCTCGTTGAGCCCTGAGTATAACCTTGCCTCACCGCAGGCGGTAACTGAGGCAGGAAATCTCATCAACCTCAGTGAGCTACAGAGAGAATGCGATGGGCAGTCTACCCTACTGGAAATGTCGTTCAACATGGCCTTCCAGCAAGCCAAAAATGCATCAAATCTGGCCCTATTGGATACCCAAAAGGCATCTGGTTCAATTCCCCCGGCGAAAGAGAAGGTCCAGGCGGCCGGGATGATTGAAGGACCTGCGGTTATCAGCATTCCCGCCGGGCTATTTCCTATTTTTGGAAGTCAAGATGCGGATGTTATAAGCAAAGCCAATATGGATGCGAAAAAAAAACCACCACGTGTGGAGAAAAAGCAAAAGAATTTACCAGCCCGAAAAAAAAATCAACAAAAAGGAGCACGAAAATTCCTACGCAACATTAATATGTTCCAACTGGTAGACCAAGCTATTACTTCTAGTCTGAAACTAGCGGATACAATCAAAGTGAGCTCAGTGGGTCAGCTACAACCACTGGAAAATAAGATGACAGCCGGAGAAAATTTGCCAAGTGAAGAGGAATTGGCAACTCATAAAGAGTTAATAGATCTATCGACTTATGAAGATTTAGAACCAGAGAGTGTTGATCCGACGAAAGTTCTGCTCGTTGCCCAAGCTCGCAAAATAGTGCGCAATTGTCATTAGCCTCGAAATCGAGCGGCGATTCTGAGAATTCGGCAATAGAGCCTACACATCCCAAACGAAATCCACCTCAATCAATTCAGAGCTTACCCTCTATTATAACACGAGGGAACAACGAGAGGCTATGTGAGTTAGTGCCTCTTGATGGAGAAGTAGGGATCGTAGATTTGGAACCTAGGAGCCCCGAGTTTATTACGCTACAGGCAAAATGAGAAAGACTGCGTTCGAGCAATCAGAAGAAGCCTCAAGACTCTGGCTGTGTCGGCCAACGCTTAGTGAACGGAGTGAATTTCACAAAAAGATCTGAAGTGCTTACGACGACAGCTGCCGTCACCTCTCTACCTATACTGCAGAAAATTGACTACCAGCAGGTCGAGCCTCCTAAAAAAAAACAGAAGACTGAGAACCGGCAGGAAACAGCCAGATCACTTGAAAAGTCTACCTTGATTAAAATAATGCTTGAGAGGTTGGGAGGTGGCGATAAATTAATCCTGAATAGATCTAACGTGCTAAGGTTGCTTCATCACATACCTCGGCTCCGATCTTTAGATTCGAAAGATCTGAAAATCGTAGAATTTCCGGATGAGTCGTGTACCGATAAGGTGGTCTTGCATGTAAACTCTAGCATAATTGCGAATGTAATTCTAGACGCAGATGAAGACCTGTTATTGTTGGGCTTTGATACGTACAAAGTAATGGAACCAGAAAGGTGTAACAACACAGGGAAGAATGATGGAAAAGGAAAAGTCACTGTTGCTGGAGCCCTTACAAAGCATTGAAGCAACCATACAGCAGGAGCCGCAAGGCCAGTGTGGTTCAATCCGTAAGGACCGACAGGTTGCTCCCTCACTTCAAAATACAGTGGCCGTTGAGCAGGTGGAGGCAGCGAGAATAAGCCCGATGGCAAAAATCAAAATAACCATAATTAATGAGGTGTCAGCTGTCATTCCAGCAGCAACGACATCAGGTAGCTTGCATGAAAATGATCCAACGCATGAATGGAAATGGCTGGCGTCTGCCTTAAATGCCAAAAAGCACAGCTAATGTTTAAAGCTCAGCGCGGCTCAGGAATGTTCCCTTGCATCATGGAAAACGCGCGGCTTCATTCATCTTTTAAACAACGACTGGCTTCAAGACTTAAATCTGATATGCTTGCAAGAAACCTGGTTGTGCGATTTGCCAGTGATCTCTGAATTCGAATGTGCTTTAAATCCAGCGATCAAAGCTGATAAGGGGCGGCCGCTAGCAGGGCTGTTAACGATGATCAAACGGTCCTCAGGCTACCAGTTGATAAACTCTAAAAACTTCTCGCCCTACATTCAAGTTTGTGAGATAAGAAAACTTATGGAGGAACCGATGGTGTATGATGTGATACACATAATCAACGTATATTGGAAACATCGATGGACTGGATCAGCTCCATTCATCGACCAGGTTTCCTGCATAATTAACAACCTGCTCGAGTCATCAAGTGGAACTGGCTTGATACTCTGCGGAGATTTAAATATTGATTTTTGTAAACCACAGAGTGTCGCCAAAGGTCATTTAGCTAAAACCTGGTCAGATGAAATGAACGTAAGAGGTTTGTCAATGTTAAATGGCTGCACCCAAGGCGACATACCAGCGAAGTCCACGTGGCAGCGAGAAAACCACTGCCCGATCATCGACTATATCTTTGTTTCCGATATGATGCACGCGAGAATAAAAACCTTGAATATTCGTGCAATGGACAATAGTGACCACGAAATGTTGGTATTAAAATTTCATGACACAAAAGGTGTCCAAAGTAGAAAATGGGGCTCAAAAATTTTGGTTGAATCTAATCGCCTACGTGTAAGATTGGAAGAACACAAGGTGGCCAACATATGCTCTCAATTTAAGTTGACACCGGCAGAGATTGAATATGCGCCGATATTGACGCAATTTAAAAGCAAAAACAATGGAATGAAAAATTATTCATTCAAGAAAAAACATTGTTTTGACCTAATGGTGATGCAACGCAAAAGATCCATGAGAGCTGAAATACGTAAAAACAATCAAGGTACAAAAGAGGAAATAACGTCAAGAAATAAAGCTACCAAACAGCATTACAAAAACTGGATTAAAAGCCATCAATTTGTAGTATACCAGAATGATGCGGAGGCCATGCTGAAGATCTTATCAAACAAGAACAGCGGTGAGTTCTGGAGAACGATAAATGGCATGGAATCCCCGCAAGAGGCACTACACGTATGCCTGGTGACTGAAACTCAGTGGGTCCACCACTTTATGGCGCTATATCATAAAAATCTTGCGCCAATCTTGTCCACATTTTCCCAACCGGCGTGGAACCTAAACTTTTCAAAGGACGACATCCGAGAGGCAATAATGAGAACGAAAAATTCAAGGGCCCCGGGCCCTGATGGATTGTCAAACTTCATGATCAAACAGTTTCCTGATCTTTGCGCTGACTTTTGCTTCGATCTTTTTGCAAGAATGAACTCGCAAAAACAAGTGCCGACATCATGGAAGTCAGGAATAATTGTGCCAATCTTTAAGAAAGGGAATAGAGCTTCACTGAAAAACTATCGTCCGGTGGCACTGCTTGACGTTCTAGGCAAGATCTATGCTTCTTTGTTGCAAAAGAAATTGACTAACTGGGCCCAAACAGCAAAAAAGTGGATGAAAGACAGGCAGGTTTTGTGAAATGGTTGGGTGTTCACTGACCTTGCTAATCTTAAACCTACTGAAAATGGAAGCCCTGCGAACAAACACGAAAGTGTATGTAGCCTTTGTTGACTTCTTCATGGCATTCAATATGATTGATCGGGAAGCATTGTGGCACAAATTAGAAGTGTGGGGATGTCCCGGAGATATACTGGCGGCAATCAAAGAACTCCACACAGACACTTCAATTGCGATTCGTCTCGATCGATCAGGCTCCCTGTCTGCCCAAATTAAGACACACAAAGGGGTGAAACAGGGATGCCCGTTGGCAGCTGCAATCTTCAGCCTCGTTGTACGCCGATGATCTGGTTATACTAGATCAAACCCCGATTGGCCTTCAACGCAAACTTGATGCGGTACAAAACTACGTGAGTATGAATAGCCTGAAGATAATCCAGCAAAGACTGAAATATTGGTGTTTGAGAACCTAAGAACGCGCCAAAAACAAAGGCGCTCTCAACACGTATGGTCATTAGATCAAGTGGACCTTTACACTTCAAAATCTGTAAAATACCTGGGTATGATTCTGAACTCTAGCATTTGTGATGAACCTTGGGTGACTGATTCGAAAAGGAAATGCGGACAGTTGGCATGTCAGGGTCTGGTAATACACAAAAAATATGGGCGTTTTTCAATGCGACCGTTGAGAAACCTTTATGAGCAGAAGGTGGTCCCAGTTTTGACATACAGCGCTGAAAATGCTTTTGGTTGTCCACCGACACATTGGGTATCATTGGAGCACATGTTTTGGTCAAAAGCTCTAAGCCTACCAATTGGCATTTCGACAGCATGCATAAGGTACGAACTTGCTTTGGTATCGATGCATGCCAGGATCTGCTGGAACCTCCTAGCTTTGTTCCGGAAAACCAAAATAGAGGAGGGAATCTTCCAATTTAAGATTCTCCATAACGCTCGTATTAGAGGCACGGATATTCTGTCACAATGGGTGGAACGATGTGAAGATCTATTAATAATCAATAATATCAGCTTGAAAACTCTCCATTCAAACCCGATAGCAGCAAAAGTGAAGATTTGGTGCGCTGATTGGATCAACACTTGTAGTGAGCGCCAGTCTGCCAGTGTGATGAAGGACGCTCCCGCTGAAGCAAGAAGCTACAATGTGTTGCAATCTTATATGACCCGTTTTCCAAATTTGAAAGCCTGTAGACTATTCATGCTATTCCGGCTGAATGCGTTTAAAGATCGTACCAGTCACTTGGCGGGGGATGTAGGTTTAAATCTTACTTGTTGCATTTGTAGCAAGGAGCTGGAATCCCTCAAGCACCTTGTGCTATTCTGTCCGAATTTAAAGAATGAAAGATCTATTCATTTGGGCCAGTGGAACGCTAACCATCAGTCCGTGTGTGCAGAGGATTGGTGGCAGAGTTTGTGGAATGGGTTGGAGAGGAAACTAATTATGCCCCTGACTTCGTTTTTGGCAGTAATTGAGGAGAGGGTAAATAAAAAGAATTAACTGAATCATTTCTAGGCAATGAAGTTAAGTAAAATAAAGGCTGACTGAACATTGTGAAAAACACGCTCACGAGAGGAGCCATAGTCAATGCCTGGGGACGTGGAATGGAGGAGGACAGCAGGGGCATATTGTTAAGATGTTAATTGTTGTTTGTTTTGTGGTGTAACATTTTAAAGGTTTGAATTTAAACCAATAAAATAAAATAAAATTTAAAAAAAAATGTAGAAATTAGGAGCAAGTCTGGTGTTGACAGGGAGGAGGTCCGGAGGTTCTTTTCCAGAGGTTCTTTTCTTCCTACAACAGTGGAGATCAAGTCTGCAGATATCCTGGCCTCTGGTGGATTTTAGGCCTCCGGAGATACTGAACTTGTCAGCAAGATAGCTTGGGGACTCGAGGGTGAGGGCCTTGTACAAGATGCAGCAGGATTTGAAAGTGGAGAGGTACTTGCAGCAGGAGCGAGTGCAGTTTAATGAGAGTTGGGGTGATGTAGTTGTATTTGCGGAGCCATTTGATGAGTCTTGCTACAGCATGTAGGACACATCTCAGATTCTAGGGTGGTAACTGGAAGGCCTTCCATGAGGGCATTGCCACCATCCAGGTGGGAGAGGACCAAGGCTTGGAGAGCAGTTCTTAAATTGTTTGCTGGGTGGAGTGAAAGTTGATATAAATCTGTTTATCTCTTCCTTGCTATGTGCTCCTTGAAGGTGAGCTGTCTGTCAATGTACACGCCAGTGGACCTTCTGCAGGGTGTCAGCTTGTGAGTGAAGCCATAGAGACTCATAGCAGAGAGCCAGGTGTGTTTGATAGGGTGTTCGGTGTTGTTACACAGCAGTCGCAATTTGGTGTTGGAGGGACTGAGCTTCACAAAAGCACTGGACATCTAGGACTGAATCAAAGTGAGGCCTTCAGTCTGTGGATATCTACGATGGAGGAGATCTCAAGGTAGAACTGCGTGCCATCTGCGTATAGGTGGATGTGGCAGTTGTGTGGAGCCAGGAAGGTTCTGAGTGGTTCCATGTAAAAGTCAGGATCAACCCTTGGGTGATTCTGCAGATGCTGTGTAGCGTTAATGATCAGGAGAAATACATTTAGAGAAATTGGTGGCAGTTAGTGAGGTAGTGGAGGATGGTCTCCCTGATTCCCATGCGGAATGTAGAATGTCGGTGAGTGTCTAATGGTCTACTGTGTCAAACGCGGCTAAGAAGATGAGGAGAACCAGGAGGCAAGGATGGCCACCAATGATGATGTGAAGGCCAACGGCAATCACCTTGATCGTATCCGAGCTGCATTTGGGTGTGAAGCCAGATTGGTCAGACAGCAGGAGGTTGTTGGCATCAATATGTTGGAGGAGTTGTGTGGCAGTGAGGAATTAGACCATCTGCACTGGGAGTGTGCACTCATCTGGGATTTCGTGAAATTTTGTAAGAAATGGAATGATGGGAGATCAGCCTCTGAAAATGTGTGGGGCTAATCCGCACACATTTTCCTATGCTCCCTGCAAAAAACACACACATAGTCAAGTGTACTCCGGGGGGACACAACCTACAGGCGCAGTCCTCTGTGTCATGTTCAGCTGGAATGTGACAGTCACAGGTATATCAAAGCATCTCAAGAAGGGGGAAAGCGGCACCTTCCTCTGGCCATGGCCAACCTAATTAAAATATCAAAGGCTCCATGGATCCGCCCTGTTCTGTTGTAGTTCTGTGTGGTGGTAGCGCATACTGATGAGAGTTAATTGAAGCAGGTCTGTGAAGGGGCTTGTTCACAGAACACAAGGGAGAGGAAACACCAACACCTCTTTGATATGCAATGTGTCAACTTGAAGCTAGCTGCCACCCCTCTGTTTGAAGGGCTGTGAATGGCATGATCGGGAAAACTGTTTACAGTAGGCAACCCCTGCTGGGAGACCCCCTTTCAAAGGGACGGAATATGTGAATTGATGGAGACAGAAAGTCTGTTCTCGCCACAAACTTCAAGGGAGACCTGCACTTTGATCAGGTGTCACAGAGAGCTTAATTAACCAGAGAGACACTTTGATCCACAACAGACAGAAAGATGGTGGGACTTAATAGTACATGTTGTCACCCCTTACCTTCCCTGTTTCAAAGCACTCTGGTTATGACCTCACGCATAACAGTAAATTGTTGGTGGGGACCAACGATTGCTTCATTAAGGTAGGCTTAGCCTGCACCAATCACTGGGGCCAGTTTGGCTTTGAAAGAGAGTTAAGCCACTCTTTTGGGAGATCATCCGATGACTTTGAAAGGAGCTAGAAGCAGGACTCATTTGGACCCTGGCTGAAGGTACAGTCTGCCTTACAGATTCCGCCAGTGAAGGAAGGCCAGGATTTACAAGAGGGAAGCAAGATCCCTCCCCTAAACATCTCCCAGGGAACAGAGGGAGATACTGAACTCAGAGGACCCGTCCAGCAGCTCCAGAATCGGTACCCAGCTAGCACACAGCATGCCCTGCTAGGTTCTGTCAGAAGGCTTCCTGGGTGGGAAGTGCCAGAGAGTCTCTGAACAAAGGACAAGGACGTTGCCTGCAAACACCCTCCTAAGTTTTGGGCAGTCCATCTAAAAGGACGACACAAGCCCTGCAAACAAGCTAGAGGAGTGCCACAACAAGCATCAACCAGCGCCCATCTTTTAGGGACATTTTTGAGACATTCGAGCCCTCGAAACATGACCAAATGCACCACTGACTGTTGTCACACTGCATATACTAAAGCCATCCGAGACGCCTCGGCCAGCATTCCAGATCCGCCAACCAGCACAGAAACAACAATTGTTGACCCTGAGACATGGTGTAGGACAGCCTGTAGCCGTCTGTCGAGCCTTGCTTGCCGAGCTTCCTGCCACCTGATACCCACTGCTGTCTCCCATCCTGGAACTGACTTGACGCTGTCCAGCATCAAGATCATCTCAAGCACCAGGTACATTGTAGTTCTGTCCCCCTGATCCTTCTCCAAAGGCCCCTAGTGACATTGATGACCTCTTGCTCCATTGGTGCTGAAACCAAATAACCTTGAATAGTTAAGACTGATTGCTTTACCGACTACCCTCCTGTCAGTACCCAGAGTGCTTCCCTTTCCTTCGTGAAACTGTCTGTCCTCTGTGTTCCTTTAAAGGTTGGGTTTTATTTTTTAGTTTGCTAGAATTGTCTGTTGTAATAATAATAATAAAGTAGATATTTGCATACAATCTCTAGTGCACAGTCCCTTTCATCATTGGGTAATAATTGTATTTTCACTGTGTTGCAACTAACCAACTATCCACGGCCTTGCGGAGATAAGCCTGCCGTTCCGTCCACGTAACCAAAATTGAACAAGGAGGTTTAGAACTTACTCATGCTTCCAATCTGTTTGGATCCCTTCTGGTGTACTAGAGGTGTGGGGCTGATTGATGCTTTAGAAACCAATACTTGTCCATGGACCACTGGTGCCCCGGAAGTTGTTGGTTACATTGGTGGCAAGTGGTCGGATCAGTTGGAGCCTTGCTCACAGCTTAGTCACCCAATGATAAAAGTACTGTTAAAGGCAATGTTTAGTCCCTGCTAGGTATTAGTAATAGTCATGGATCTTGACATGGAGACTGTAAAAGGCAGGACCAAGGATGTCCTGCGCGTTTTATGTCAAGAGAGGGGACATCCCCACAGCACTAAGGTTAATAAACCTGAGATGGTGACCAGCCTCCAAGCTTGGGTAGAAGTGGGGGAGGTTGGGGAGAAGACCCGAGGGAACGGGCTAGGCCCTGTGTACCCGAACGAGCAAGACCTTCCAGAGGGGGAAAATGACGAGGATGACCGCATGAGCAGTGTTTCCCACCAATCATCCCGCCAGGGGGCAAGCGTGGTTTCTCAACACTCAAGAGTGTCAGTGAGGACAGGGGCTAGTGCAGCATCCTGCAGGTCCCAGGCCACAGCACAATCTCTAAGTGGCCCAGTAAATGTTCCAGCTGTTAATGAGGTATCGGGTAGAAAGCTCCTGCTCGAGGAGAGGAGACTAGCGCTAGAGGAACAGAAACAGTGGGGCAAGGTCACTATAGAGCTGCGCAGGCTGGCGCTTGAAGAGAAGAAGGAGGCCAATAGATCCACTTCTAGCAAAAGCAGCAGTAGTGGCTCAAACCAGAGTGCCCGGGATAAACCGCTGGCGGCACATTCCCAAAGACTTAGTCCAGGGTTATGAAGTGGGGAAGGATATTTTTGACTAGTTTGAAACGCTCAAGCTGGCTTTGCAGCTACAGGAGGTGGATGAGGTACTGTGGGGTGCAGCCCTGATGAGTCGCTTACCGACACCAGGGACTGATGCAATTCTTCAGTTAACTCCTGATAAAAGGCCGGTTTATGAGAGCATGAAGACAGCCCTCCTCAGAAAGTTCTGTAAAAGCCCAGAACAGTATCTCAAGAGCTTCAGAGAGCTCAGAAAAAAAGTGGGCAGACATCTGGAGCGTTCACACAATTTTCGTTGAAATATCTGAGCGGGTGGGTAAATGGTAAAAAATTTGACACATTTAAAGGGATGTACAATTTGATTGCGTGGGAGCATGTATTTAAAAATTGTGAGGTTGACCTACACCAGCATCTTGTGGGCAAGACTATCATAGACCCTACAGAGCTTGCAAAGGCTGCTGACAGGAGAAATAGGCGTTCAAAAAAGTAAACAAGGATGGGAAGGAAAAAGTTCCAACACAATCCTATTTGAAGTCAGGTCCCCAAAAGAACTAAGGGAAATCCTAAAACTGTATTTCAGCCGTCCACGCCGTAAAGAAGAGCGAAGGCACCCCTAACACTAGGACACCTGCGTTCCCACCACCCAAAGTTGTTTGTGTGTGAATGGAGCTCGGCCATAGGAAAGGGAATCCTGCTGGCAATGGTTTACCCATTCAAGCCATAGTGAATGTTGGACTTGTGGAAGAGGCCATCAGTAGTGTGGGCCTTTTAAAGTAAGGCTTCCTACTAGGCCAAGGAGCGGCCGGATGTGGATTGGTTACAGAACGGTACCGGGTCTCCAGAAGAGACTCCAGTTCCCAATAATACTCAACTCTACCTAGAATATGTGTATAGCAATGGACACAAAACTCCTATGGTTTGAGACAGAGCGGCTAGCGTCACTACTGTTACCCGGCAGTGGGTACAGCCAGGCCACTATATTGATGGGCCTAATTTTTGCCTCAGTGGGTTTAACGGAAAGAGTAAGTGCCCCTTGGCGATAGTAGAGTTCAGCTGGAGAGATGAAACGACCCATCACTATGTAGCGGTAAAAGACTGCATCTCTGTCCCATGTCTGTTGGGTAATGATCTTCCTGATCCTAAATTAGTTGCAGAGGCTTCCCGATCGAGGGCCAAAGAGAGTGCCAGATTGAAAACTCTGAGAGCCTTAGGGCCTCAAGTACTTCCAGAGGGCTTGTTGGAACGACTGGGGTGGCCGGTAGCCCCTAGTCCAGTTCCACAGGCCACTGAGTTGCCTACTCCTGCAGGAGAGGGGCCAGTACCCACTGAGGACCCTACTTTGGTAGCAGGGGACTCAGTGACTTCAGAGTTGCCTGCCACAGTGCAGGAACCTGAGGTGGAGGACCAGGTGAGCACAGATCTGAAGGGCCTGCCTAAGCTAGATGAGTTTGCATCAGCTGGGGGCCCATGTCAGACTGACTTCTTCACAGCCCACAAAGAGTGTCCCACTCTGCCGGATCTGCAGAAGCAAGCAGAGGAGCAAGCTAAGAGTGAGGCCCCTGGAATGTTCAAAGTGTACCGGGAGGATGGACTCCTGTACAATGAGCCAAAAGACTCTGAGGGTGAGGGCACCAGGCGGTTATGCCACAGAAAGTTCCTTGTGGATTTGGCTCACCAAATTCCTTTAGCGGGTCACTTGGGAGTGACTAAGACATCAGATCGGTTGTCTGTGCACTTTTACTGGCTGCAGTTTAGAGTAAAGGTTAAGGACTTTGTCCGGTCCTGCCGACTTGTCAAGTTTCTGGCAAGTCAGGTGGTGCCACAAAGGCCCCCTTAATTCTATTACCCATGCTTGGGCAGCCGTTCGAGAGAATAGGCATGGATATTGTGGGTCCATTGGATCATCAAACCAGCACAGGGAACAGATACATCTTGGTGGTACCCTGGGGCTATACCTCTGTGAAGCATCAAAGCCCCCGTGGTTGCAAAGGCTCTGATTGGGATATTCTCCTGTGTTGGATTCCCCAAAGAAGTTGTTTTTGACAGGGGATCAAACTTCATATCAGTGTATATGAAGGCCATGTGGGAAGAGTGTGGAGTCACCTATGGGTTCTCTACAATCTTCCGCTCACAAACAAATGGGATTGTTTAGTGGTTCAACAAGACCCTGAAAGGCATGATAGGTGGCTTGGAAGAACACCTAAGGAGAAAATAGGATATTTTCCTCCCATGCATTCTTTTCGCCTACAGGGAGGTGCCACAGAACGGAGCAGGGTTTAGCCACTTTGAGATTCGGTTTGGACACCCTGTAAGAGGTCCCATCAGTCTAGTGAAAGAGGGATGGGAAAGCAAACCCTACACAAGATGTAGTGCACTATGTACTTGGCCTTTGGTCTAGAATGGCAAACTACATGGCACAGTTAACAAAGAACCTAAAGGCCAGTCAAGAGCTGATGAATGTGAGAAACCAGAGGGTGTCTCACCTGGTAGTCCCTGGAGATCTCTCTCTCAGGTGTCCAGGGAACGGCTATCGCCTTTGGATCCAGACTCTGGGGATGGCCAGTGCGGGAGGATCACCTGGGTGATGGGTCTTCAGGGAGTGGGGGTGACACAGCCGACGGCGAGACACGGTATTCCTTCCTTTTTTGTTTATCCAACCAATCCTTTATTTTAGGATGCTCTGAAGTCCCAACTCCCCTCCCCCTTTTTACACAAACACTGGGCAGATGAAGAGGGTGCCTGAGAGTAACAACATTAACTTTCACACATCGTACTGGCCATGTCCCGCTAATCAGGTCAGGCAAAGTCAGGCACTTAATTCTAAGTGCATTTACCTGTTACTAATTAGCTCTCCTCACACAAATAAAAGGCAGAACCCAAAGTGACACTCTGAGCAAGGCAGAACACGAGAACGAGCAGGGCTTCCGGGATGAAGGCAGACCTATTGATGGAGAGCGACGGACCAAGGGGCAGGAGCAGCAGGTCAGAAAACCACAGAGTTCCCTATTGGTGGTCGTTGCATCCGACAGGCCGACACGCCATGAGAGACACATGGAGAAAGCCGGATCCCCCCAAGTGAAAGCTGCATTGTGTTTCAAGGATGCCAGCGACCCTCCCGACAGAGTTGGAGAGGGGAGGCCAAGACTGTTGAGCTTATGGCCTTTTAGGAACGTGCATGCAATGGATGGGTTCACAGAATAACTCTGAGTCCAAATAACCAAACCAACTCATGAAGATGGCAAAGTACTGTTTTATTAACAATTATCTTAAAACAGGGAGTTACAACGAACATCAGCAGACATACTCTTGATTTTTCTCAATGACTTTTTCACAACATAGACTTTATACTAAAAACACATCAGAGGGGATGTCTTTCTATGTGGCAAATAATACAAACCTACTGGGGATCGGGATAGGCTTAAGAGGAACATCTAAGTACACATTGTATAGGAACTAGTATTGTGATTGGCTTCCCACTGTCAGGTGGGCAATATATGCCTATCTCTAAATCATGTAATCTTTAAAACCATTAGATACACTGTTTCTCATTGGTCTTAAAACTATAAGGTCCTTCGTTACATGGACCACTACAATTGGGTGGCATGCTTGTGCCATGTCTGGAACATTCGGTTCATTTAGCTCTACCTCCCCACCCAATTAGCCCAGCATCTCTCATCACCCAAGTCTTCTGCCATGAAGATTGTCTTTAAACTTGACATTGCAAAGTATCCTTGTCACTGAGAATACATGGGAGTGCGTGCACTCACTATCGTGTTCTGGAGCTCCAAGTTCGACTCTATTTTCATCCTTGGCACACGTGACAGGAGACCACGATCTGGTTCATTTTGCAGATTTTAAATGTCTTAAAAGAGTACAACTTGGCACTCTTGGTGCTCTTTCTTTGCACCTTAACAAGGGATGATTCATCCTTCCCACGTTCACTCCTTTCCAGAATAGAAAGCCGATCTTGGCGTTTCAGTTTTGACTCCAGGCCAGACAACCTCGTAGTGCAGCATCACTATTCAGCTTATTCCTACTGTGACACAATTTTCCTTTCTTCTTCATGGGTCCTGGCTTACTAAAATTCATGATACCTATGTCCAGCTTCTATACAGTGGTGGGTTCGCCTGCATTCTATTCACTACAAAGAGCCAGCTTCTATTATTACTTAGTCTACCTTGCGTTTCAGCATCTGTACAATGGTTGAATGGTTGATTCTCTTAGTACTTCGTGCACGTGTAATCTTCTTTTCATATTTAAAAGTTCACTTGAGTCTTTACTTTGTCATTCATTTCTGTAGGATCCATACATCCTCTTCAGCCAATATCCTGAGAAGTCATTCATACTCTCTTATGACGTAACAGACTTCTTTCCTTGCTCTTTTTCATATTCCTTCAGGGAGTTCCTCCCTCAGATTGTCATCCCTTCGGGGAAACATTTGATACGGGTTGTCTCAATGGATACCTTCTTTCGAATATACACTGCGGTATTGGCACAACTGCTGGTGTCAAACACAGCACGATCTCAAGCTTCCAACATATAGGAGGTAGAGGCCGGGATTTCCTTCAGAGGCATGCAGCTGCTCCTCTACACTGTGGTACTAACCTTGACTCGTGAATTGGAAATCGTAAAGCAAAGAAGAAACCCACACAGCCAGTGAGTTGGCAAGCGACCTGAAAGACCGCTATGTGTTAAAGTTTGAAATATCAACATTTTATCACAAGTGAAGGCTGCACGCATGTAAATGAGACATGAGGAAAGGGAGACCTGTGAATGAACTTTGAAGTAAAAGGCAGCTGCGAGTTCAGCAATGCCAAGTAACGGAGTGGTCCGGAGAAAGGATGTAGCCCACTCGAAAGTCTCTGTGAAAGGTAAATTTGTCGAAGCGAGAAACGAATATACAGCAAAATTGATATGGAAAAGTTGAACTCCTATTAGGTTGAAAGTTAAAGTTGAACTATACATTTTGAGTTGAAGTGGTCCAGCGGTGGTCTTAAAAGTAAGCCACGCACACTTAAAAGCCTTCGACATCTGACAGTGGTCCGAGCCTGACAAAGGAAGACCCGAAGTGAAGTAAGCTTGGGGGAGGGAACCCCCCTTGCAAGTTTTTGTTGAACTTTATCGTGAGAGGTCTGAGCCCGGCAGAGGGGGACCTACGAGAACTGTGTGGTGGAAGGTCTGAGCCCAAAAGAGGGGGGCCTTTGTGAACATTTTGGTTGAAACATTATTTTTGGCAGTCAAGAAAAGAGACTTAAACGTGGATGGTCAGATGGGCCTCGATCCACGTTCCGGAACTGTATTTGTGTTGGAAGCTGAGCCAGAGTGTGCCATCGTGACTACAGGGGCAGCCTTACTCTGTGAGGTCTAACATGGGGAGGAGAGCTGGTTCAACCACATTTATTTCATTTGAACACTGATTTTTCCTGTTGCATACATTTCTCCTTTGTTCACTTTTTTGTACAAGAGATAGGGCAGGCATTAGGTTTTGTTAGCGTATGCTATTTTGATTTGAGAGACTCCACTATGACTGCGTTATTTATTATTTGATGTTTGAGACTACTCCCATCTTAGTTATAGGGCAGAATAGGAGTTTCTCCAACCCAAACCATTTCAATAAAGGTTTTACAAATTGTACCCATTGCGTCAGTGTCATACTTGTGATACCATGCGTCCCCTACATGAAGCACTGGCACGACCAGAATGCTACAGTGAGAGTCTATTCTCCGGGCCAGTGGGTGTGGCTTATGGAGCCTGTCAAACCCAGTGCCCTTCAGGACAAATGGACTAGGCCTTACTGTGTGCTAGAACAGGTCAGTGAGGTGAATTATCTCATTGACGTGAAATGACCTAAACAGATGTGCAGGGTCTTTCAGGTTAACCGGCTAAAATCCCATTATAGCTGGGATGACTTGCTCATGGCAATAGTGACTGACGGAGAGACTGAGGAGGAGACAGATCCCCTCCCAGACCTCTTGCACACTGAAGCCACAAATGGGTCAGTTGAAAGTGTGAACCTTGCAACAGACCTATCAGAGCAGCAACTGACAGACTGTCGCCATTTACTGGGACAGTTTGCCAGTTTGTTTTCTCTGGCTTGCAGTCGTGCAGTTTTGTGCACCCATGATGTGGACACTAGAGGCAGTAAGCCGGTAAAGAGTAGGATTCACTGCATGTACTATAAGGTCAGGAACACCATCAAGGAGGACGTTTCGAAGATGCTGTCCCTTGGTGTGATAGAGCCATCCCATAGCCCACGGGCTAGCCCAGTAGCACTGGTCACTGAAAAGACTAGTGGTGAGAAGACAGAAATTCCCTTTTGTGTGGACTACAGGGGGCTCAATTCTGTCACGAAGAAAGATGCTCACCCCATTCCTCGGGCAGATGAGCTCATTGACAAGCTCGGCGCGGCAAAGTACATGAGTACCTTTGACCTCACGGCGGGTTATTGGCAGGTCGGCTTCACAAATAGAGCGAGAGAGGTCAGCATTCTCAACCCCGGATGGACATTATTAGTTCACTTTGATGCCCTTCGGATTGAAAAATGCCGCAGAAACTTTTCAGCAGATGGTCAACCAGGTTTTGTCAGGTCTGGAAAATGTCAGTGTCGCCTATTTAGATGGCATTGCTGTCTTCAGCCACACCTGGGAGGATCACTTATCCCACTTCGAACAAGTGCTTCAGGCCCTGCAAAATGCAGGTCTGACTATCAAGGTCACAAAGTGCCAGATAGCGCAGGACACAGTGGCTTACCTGGGCCACCTGGTCGGTGGAGATAAGAAACAACCTCTCGAAGCAAATGTACAGACTGTGAAGGATTGGGACATCCCCACCACACAGAAGCAGGTGAAAGCTTTCCTAGGTCTTACCGGGTACTACCGGTTATTCATCAGAGGGTATGGGACCATTGCCAGGCCCCCGACTGATGTAAATTCCAAGAAGATGGCGAAGAAGGTAACTTGGACACCCGCCTGTCAAACTTCCTTTCAGGATTTAAAGGATGGGTTGTGCGGGGCTCCAGTTCTGAAAGTGCCAGACTATGGTCAGGAGTTCATTATCCAGACAGACGTCTGTGATTTTGGGATTGGAGTAGTGTTTGCACAGCTGAACTCTGAAGGGGTAGAGTACCTGTCGCCTACATTAGCAGGCAGTTCACAAAAAGAGAAAGGACTGGGCTGTCGTAGAAAAAGAGGCATATGCGGTGTGGGCCATAAAGAAGCTGAAACCCTACATCTTTGGTTCTCACGATTCAGACAGACCACCGGCCTCTGCGATGGTTAATGGCCATGCAAGGGGAGAACCCAAAACTTTTGCGTCGTGCCATATGCCTACAAGGATTAGATATGGACATCCAGCACAAGCCAGGTTCCCAGCATGGAAATGCAGATGCCTCAGCCAGCACTTTTGCCTTGATGATGAACCAGACCCTCAGTAGGGTAGTGGTTCACATGTTGAGGCGGGGGTGGGAGGGGATGTGAGAAATTTGACCATCCGCATGGGGAGTGTGCGCTCGCCTGGGCTTTTTTGAAATTTTGTAAGAAATGGAATGATGGGAGAGGAAGTGCGTTCAGCTCAGTGTGCGCCTGTGTGTGCGGAGAGAGGTGCGGCTTGATGGTTCTAGGTCCTTTCCTCGAATCTCGAGAGTGAGCACTGGTGTGGACGCAGACGAGGAAATGGGCGTGGGAGCAGGTAGCTCTGTAATTACGGAGTGCCGAGCTTCGACCAGGACCCCGTAGCCCATACAGAAGTCCCCCCCACGCCCCCTGAGCCTGGCGCCTAGGCTGGACACCCTACGGCGGAGTTTGATGAGGTGACACGGATTCGCAGCCCAAGTCACTTTGCCCTGCACTCCCGTTATACTGTTCACAGCTGACTCCACAGTTTGAGCTGAGCGGGCTGCAGGTTACGGGCCACGGGTAGTCTGGCATTCCATGGTCTCCGCTGTTTGCAGAGGGACGAGGACTAGAGGGCCGGAGGAGCGGAAGGAAAAGTGGACTGGGCGGAGTGTGGAACTTGGGAAACCCGGCAGTAACGCTATACAGCAGTGCAGCTGTCTGTGCACGGTGCTTTGGGGGAATGGGGATCCCTCCTGTGCTAAAGGAAGCTGGGAGTGAAGGCTTGAGCTTGACTAAGTGCCCCGTGAGTACCACCTTAGGAGGAGTTGTTGACTGCCTAATGTGGAGTGCTACTGGTAGTTGTGGCTAGCCACTCCTCCTCCCTTCATAAAGACTTATCATAAGGTGACCAGGCGAGTCCCGCTTTGCCGCAGACGACTTATCCAGCATTTGAAGTGCTTGTGAATAATTTCACTTTCTGGAGGACTACTGGCCCCACAAGGCTGTGCAACCGTGTGGGAGGTCCCATAGAGGCTCCATGACCCTATTCTCCTTAATCACCTTCTGGACTCGAAGTAAGAATGCGGCTCACTTTAACATCGGGCATGCCAGCCCGCAGTACCATTATGCGAGCGAGTGTCGGGGGCTCAAGATACATGGAGATGCCTCCATTATTTGTTCCACTCCCAGAAGGAGTCGGGTCAAACTCCTCGCCCCAGGTAATGTGGATATCCGCAAATTTTGCAATGGGTCTCTCTCGGCCTTTCGGGCTCAGGTCGGGAACCCACCCCAAGCTCTACCTGAGGAGGGGACCTCGGGGGGGGGGGGGGAAACCGACCTGAGCTTATCAATAAAGGCCCTAATATTCAGGTCGAGCCTGCAACAGAGGTCGCTTTGAACACACAGCCTCTGGTGGGCTCCGGGAAGCAGTGCTCCATATCCAACACAGCTTTGTTAGAATCTTTACCTGTGTCGGGTGCAGTGGCCCAAGGTCCTGTTGAACTTATTGAAAGTGATTCTAAATTGGGGGACATTGCGGTGATTGATTTGGAGCCTAATGATTCTGTTTTCTCTGACAATCTCTTACCAGAGAACCTTTCAGCGTCACCAGTAATGTTCTCAGAGAGTTCGAGAAGTGACCCTCACTCGATTAGTAGTGACCAGGGTGGGTCAAGGGGCTCTTCTTGTTCTGCAAGTGAGCCTTTACCTCCACCTCCGCAAGGGAAAGTGAGCAATGTGTTAACCCATAATCAAAGCATGAATACATCTGTTATGGTAATCCAAAGGGAGAATGATTGGGGAATTGCCTTACATTCGATGAATCTCGCATTATCTACAATGTCTAGAGCCCTCGAAGCATGTGAACAGAAATTAATTTGGCAGGAGGGCTGTATGGAGACGATAATGAAAGGGCAATTCACCAACGATGAATTCTTAGCTAAAATATGGGAGAAATGCGGGTCACCAAAAGTGTTGAAGCCACCTATGAATAATGTAGCTGCGCAGACAGAGAATGATGTTGAGCCGAGTATACGAGTGGGGGGTGTCACAAATGTGATCCCAATACCAAAGGTGGTGGAATCGGTGATCCCGTGTTTTGTGGAAGTCATCTATGAAAATTCAAAAGGTGGGGGTGGTCACAGGGTGGAGGGGGTTGAGTGTGTAAAGCCTCCACCCGCTATAGTGGAAGAAATGGTGGTGGAGAAACCAAACCCTAATATGGTAGATGTAGTGCCTCTGGGGGAAAAGCAAACAACAAACCCAGAGAATCCCATATTAAAACCCATCAAATTGGCTGCAAAAAAGCTCCCAAAGAATCAACAATTACCCAAGTGCGGGGGGAAATCTTCGGTCAAACACTTCTTCAAGGTTATCTCGGTTCCCAAGCGTACGACGTTGGCAGCCTCTGAGGCTATCAAACAAAAATACATATCCCGAGCCCTGGATAAAAGAAAAGGGGCACTTAGCTTCTGCCCCCGCCAGCCCTTAGAGTACCCCCCTTTGGATAACCTTGTAGAGGAATTGTCAGAGACATGTGATGGTCCTGAGCAGGCGCCACCCCAGCAGAAATCTAAAACAGTCATAAACCACCCGAAAGACACTGTAAATGAGGGGGGGAGCATCCCTAAGGTCGACCAGTATCGGGCAGAGATCAGGAAAGCGGTGGATGAGTATATGTCAAAGACTCGTCCTACTCCTCTTCCGCCTCCTGTTAAACCGTCTGGTCCCAACCAGTCCGTCTTGACACATAAAGAAAAAGCTACAGCCGGCTTGGATAGTGAGGTCCAAGCTGTATCTTTCTGCCCAAACAGTGACTCCCGGGTAAATCCAATGCAGGCGAAGGATTCTCGGAGGGCCTCCCAATGGAGTGGTGAAGTGGAGGGTCCGCATACAGTAGATTCTGAAAGCCACCCGATAGGGGCCAGGGTCCTGATTGACAACACTGGAGATTTAACACAGATAACAGGGCCAATTATCTCTTTAATAGAGCAGGCTTTGAAGAAGATGCAGAGCCCGAATATGCATTTGGAAGAGGTGCCCCCTGAGAGTAATAGCAATCACCCTAAGGGTAAGCAACACAAGCCCCCACTGAGAAACAGGATGGTAGAGTTTCCCCTGCTTTTTTCATGCAGAAGACCACCCTGCACACAATATGATCTCAACAGGCGAGCAATCTTAGCAATCTTCTCAGAGATTCCCCAATTTACGAGATGTGGTGTCTGCTGACTTGTTCCAAGTAGAATTCTTAAACACATCTAATTTGAATGCAGTAATCCTGTGGGTAAAATCAAGGGTCGTCCAGAATGTAATTTGGCAAGAAAGAGAGGAGTTGTTCGCCTTAGGGTTCGTTCTCGAGCCTTTAAGTGATAGAGCATTAACTCCCCAGCAATCGCCCCGGTATCCCAATGATGTGAGGAGTGAGATTGTGAGAAATCCCAACGAGCAACTGCACCGTGAGGTCCATTTGCATGGTGGAAGGCCTGGTACAAATATGATGAAGTAATATGCGAATGGGGGGAGGGAGGTGCAGATGTCATTGGCTAGTTGGAACACCAGGGGATTCTCACACCTTTTGAATAGTGACCAGAATGATTTGAATAAATATGACATTGTCTTTTTACAAGAGACCTGGCTCACGGATGCGCCTCTTTGGGATGACCACGAAATCCTCCTAAACCCAGCTGTGAAACCAGCCTTGGGACGCCCAATGTCAGGGTTGGTCATAGCGGTTAAAAAGGGGAGTGGTATGACAACTGAGCTCTGGGCAATGCCTAACAGTTATATGTTATTGGGCAAGCTTATGGCTGGGTCAGAAGTGTACGCTTTGTTAAATATATACTGGAACCCAATTGCTATGTCGGACGACACCTTTTTCAATGACTTAAATAACATCCTTGACCTAGTGGTCTTGAACCCCAGGATAACTGGCCTGGTCTTAGCGGGTGATTTAAACCTAAAGTGCATGAGCAAAGGTACATGTAAAAATAAAAAGAGATGGACAAGATGGGACTCTCTTGTTAAAGCCAGAGGGTTAGTTATGCTCAATGGAGCCTTTAAAGCAGATATTCCGCCAGTTCCGACATGGCAAAAAGGGGCCAGTGAGTCAATCATAGATTTTATCTATGTGAATGAGGGTCTCTGGCCAGCAGTAGTCCAATTTAATGTCACAAAATCAGACTCTAGTGATCACAATATTTAAGAAACCCATTGGAAGTGCGCTCCATTATGTGGGCCAAAGGATAGGCAGTATGTAAAAGCTTCTTGTGTTGTATATGCTGGTGGTAAAAACCTATGATGGTCGGAGAAGGAGGTACTCTCCCTTAATCATGATTTAGACAGATGTCATGTTGATTATTCTTTGTTGTTAAGAGGAGACAAAGTTGAACGGCCTGATCAAATTCAGGTATGCCGGAAACAAGGACCGGATGGTAAGAATCCTTCTCAGCATTTACATGTATTTGACAAAGAAGTGAAAGAGAAGAAAGCGAGATTACGCAGGGATCTTAGAGCGGTTCACTGTGGTTCTTTAGGGGATAGGTCGACCAAAGCCACTAGACTGAAAACCGCGTACAGAAATTGGGTAAGACAGCACCAGGCGAAGATGTTTCAGGAAGATGGGGCAACTATGCTGAAAGCATTAGCAGGGAAAAATATGGCAAAAATGTGGTCATTGATGAATTATGCTACTATGGGTTCTCAGTTAAGTTATCAAGTTATAGGAGTCCAAACTCAAAAAATGGATTGACCACTTTACTCTGTTGTATGCTCGAAATGCTTTGGGTAGTAGCTGGGTTGAGCCTGGTCCTCTGGGTCAGTTTCATCGGAATTTTGAACTCGAGGACATTGTCGAGCTCATTAAATCTGCCTCGAATTCTAAAGCCTGTGGCCCAGATGGGCTGTCTAATTTTGAACTTAAAAAATTCCCTGAGGTGTGGGCGGCGGTTTTATATAAAATCTTTAAGACCGTAAATGAAACGCAGCGCCTCCCCTCTACGTGGAATCAAGCGATAACAATCCCGATCTATAAGAAAGGGGATAGACTGGAACCAAGCAGCTATAGACCCATATCACTGCTTGATGTTCCAGGAAAGTTGTACTGCCGTCTAATCCTGCGGGAACTTCAAGCATGGGCGAGCCAAATGAAACTGGCAGACCCCTTACAGGCGGGTTTTGTGAAGGGGTTGGGAACAATCCCCAATATTGTGCTACTCAGGGTCATTAAGGCACAGCAAGCGGAGAGAGCAAAACCCCTATATATGGGATTTATCGACTTTAAGGCTGCTTTCGACTCTGTTGACCGGGAGTTGCTGTTTCGAAAACTGAAGGCCTATGATTGTCCTGTGTCACTGTTGTCTCTGATCATCCTGTTCCACACTAAGACATCCATGCGTGTACGCATTAGCTTGGATGGAAAATTGTTGCCCGAAATTGCAACACAACGTGGCCTTAAACAAGGCTGCGCGTTAGCAGCTTTTTTGTTTAATTTTTTCATTCTCGATATGGGGAAGGAATTTGCTAACTGTAATGGGGATCCTCCGAGGCTGGGCCTTCACCAAATCCCGTATATGTTGTATGCAGATGATTTGGTGTACTGTCACAAACACCTCAGGGGCTACAACGCATGTTGGAGAAGTTGGGGACCTATGCCTGCAAAACGGCCTGAGTATTAATGTGAGTAAATCCCAGGTATTAACATGTAAACCTTTGATAACTAGTAAGAGGTTTCAAGTCAATCACAAATGGTCAATCCAAGACATAACATTGGAAAAAGTCTCAGAGTATAAATATCTGGGAACCCTAATCATGGATAGTCAACGTAAGGGTGACGATTGTGCAAGGTCTCTGCGGAAGTTATCGCAGCTGATCTCACAGGCCAGAATAATAATTAAAAAGTATGGGAAATTCACGTTAAAACATGCACTTGACTTTTATAAGATGAAAGTGTCCCCGATCTTGTTGTATGGGGTGGAAGGAATGGTACTAAATAAATCTCACCCATGGAACGCTCTTGAATCCAAATATTGGAAAGAGACATTATCAGTACCAAAGGCAGTTCCGATAGCACTGATTAGGTACGAGCTGGGCCTGTTGTCCCTCCACGCCCAGGCAAGTTGGAGACAATTTGCGTTATTGCGAAAATGCTTATTGGGGGTCAACACGAGTACCATCTTAGAAGTGTTAGCCTCTGCCCTGCTGAAATTAAGAATTAAATTCGCAAGAGAATGGCTCAATTGTGTGTTAAATTGTCTGGCCAAGGCGGAGGTATCACTTGAATTGTTACTGCTGAATCCGGACCGGGCTAAAAGAAAGATATATTACGTAGACTGGGCTGAGACGCTTGCTACTTGCAACCTTTATAAAGACTTTGATATCTGGTCTTTTGGCATAAAACCTTATGGGAGAATGGCGTCGTACCTGGTGAAATGTCCATCACCCAAGACTAGGGCTGAATTTCTAAGGTTCAGACTTAATCTGTGGGGCACGCGTGAGGTATTGGCCCGGCGTAAAGTCATAACTGCAGCACAGAACTACTGTAGATATTGCTTAGATACTTCACAAAAGGAAACCCGTCAGCATCTTTTAATTGACTGCCCGGCTTTAAGGGAGGTCCGGAATAGATTTTTCCTTAATATTCTCACTTTTCACATTCATACCTCAAGTGAGAGTAGATGGCAAATAATATTTTCATCTTCAAGAGAACGTGTCCAAATTGCAGTGGTACAATTCTTTAGAGTGATTCTCCCGAAAGTTGAAGCCACAGGGGGTCAAATTGACATAATGCTTCCTTAGACTCACAAGTCATAAAGTCCGCTGTGAGATAGGATGTTGGTCCCATTTTAGGAGGTTTGAGTGAATTTTATGTTAAGAGGATTGGTTGGACCCTAATATTCCTTTGGCCTAATGGAGCGGGAATAGTTTAAATTGTTAGGGGGAATACGTTTTTATCGGGTTTTTTTATATTTGTTATGCAATTTGGATTCATTTGTTATTTGTATATTTGTTGTTTTAGGAAAACTTTTGTGTTGTATGAATTGTGTAATTGTTGTATAAATGGTGATAAAATATTTGAAAAGTTGTTATGCAACTAAAACAAATAAAAAAAAGGAATGATGGGAGCGCAACCTCTGAAAATGTGTGGGGCTAATCCGCACACATTCTCCTATGCTTGCCGCACAACAAACACATTGTCAGGTGTACTCGGGGGGACGCAGTCTATAGGCGCGGTCCTCCCTTTCATGTTCAGCTGGAATGTGACAGCCACGGGTACATCAAAGCATCTCAAGAAGGGGGAAGGCCGCACCTTCCTCTGGCCATGGTCAGCCTAATTAAAATATCAAAGGCTCAATGGATCTGCCCTGTTCTATTGTCGTTCTGTGTGGTTGCAGCATATACTGATGAGAGTTAATTGAAGCAGGCATGCAAAGGGGTTTGTTCACAGAACACAAGGGACAGGAAACACCAACACCTCTTTGATATGCAATGTGTCAACTTGAAGCTATCTCCCACCCCTCTGTATGAAGGGCAGAGAATGGCATGTCTGGGACAACTGTTGACAGTAGGCAACCTTTGCAGGGAGACCCCCTTTCAGAGGGAAGAAGTATGTGAATTGATCGAGACATAAAGTCTGTTCTCGCCACAAACTTCAAAGGGAGACCTGCGCTTTGATCAGGAGTCACAAAGAACTCAATTAACCAGAGAGACACTTTGATCCACAACAGACAGAAAGATGGGTGGGGTTTAGTAGTACATGTTGTCACCCCTTACCTTTCCTTTTGCAAAGCACTCTGGTTATGACCTCAGGCATAACAGAAGATTGTTGGTGGGGACCCAGGAATGGTTCATTAAGGTAGGCTTAGCCTGCACCAATCACTGGGGCCCATTTGGCTTTAAAAGAGGGTTGAGCCCCTCTTTTGGGAGATCATCTGACGACTTCAAAAAGGAGTAAGAAGAAGGACTCATTTGGACCCTGGAGGAAGGTACAGTCTGCCTTACAGCTTCCGCCAGTGAAGGAAGGCCAGGATTTACAAGAGGGAAGCAAGATCCCTCCCCTAAACATCTCCCAGGGAACAGAGGGAGATACCGGGCCGGGACCGGTACCCAGCCAGCACACAGCATGCCCTGCTAGGTTGTGCCAGAAAGCTTCCTAGGTGGGAAGTGCCAGAGAGTCTCTGAACAAAGGACAAGGCCGTTGCCTGCAAAAACTCTCCTCAGCTTTGGGCCATCCGCCTTAAAGGACGACAAAAGCCCTACAAAGAAGCTAGTAGGAGTGCCACAACAAGCATCAACCAGCGTCCATCTTTTAAGGACATTTTTGAGACAGTCAAGCCATCGAACTGCGACCGGCTGCACCACTGACTGTTGTCACACTACAGTCACTGAAGCCGCCTGAGATGCATCGACCAGCGTTCCAGAGACAATGCACAGAGACAATAATTCTTTACCCTGAGCCGCCGTGTAGGCCAGCCTGCAGCCATCCGTCCAGCCTCGCTTGCCAAACTGCTGCCGCCTGATACCCGCAACTGTCTCCCATCTTGAACTCCGTCGTAGGAGCGGCAAAGCATCCTGGAACCGACTTGACGCTGTGGAGAATCAAGATCATCTCAAGCACTAGGTACATTGTGGGTCTGTCCCCCTGGTACTTGTCCAAAGGCTCCTAGTGACATTTACGACCCCTTGCTCCCTTGGTGCTGAAACCAAATAACCTTGAACAGTTAAGACTGATTGCTTTACTGACTACCCTCCTGTCAGCACCCAGAGTGCTTCCCTTTCTTTTGTGAAACTGTCTGTCCTCTGTGTTCCTTTACAGGGTGGGTCGTATGTTGTAGTGCCCTAGAACTGTCTGTTGTAATAATAATAAAGTATTTTTATACATCCTTGAATGGACAGTCCGTTTTATCATTGGGTAATAATTGTATGTTCACTGTGTTGCAACTAACCAATGATCCACGACCTTGCAGAGATAAGCCTGCCGTTCCAGCCACATTACCAGAATTGGACAAGGAGGCTTACAATTTACTTGTGTTTCCAATCTGTTCGGATCTCTTCTGGTGTACTAGAGGTGCGGGGCTGATTGATGGTTTAGAAACTGATATTCATCCATGTACCACTGGTGCCCCGAAAGTTGATTCGTCACAGTGGCTACTGCTTTCTCAAGGATCTGACCTAGGAAGGAAAGATGGGTGATGGGGAGGAAGTTGCTGAGATCGTCGGTGTCCGGTGTTTCTTTCTCAAGAAGTGAATTTATTCAGTCTTGATGGTTGAGGGGAAGGTGCCTTGAGTGATGGAGCTGTGATGATTGTCAGGTAAGGCAGGAGTGCTTCAGTCAGAGGCAGGCAGGATGGCGTCTACGAACGATGTGGCTTTTAGGGATGCTATGGTGGCAGTTAAGTCTTCCATGCAGAGTGTGTTGAAATTTGTCCAGGTTAGTAGTGATTTTGTGAGATGGGATGTGGGGTGTGCTGTCAATTGTTACATGAGTGTCCATGTGCTGGTGGATCATGCTGATATTATTGATGAAGGAAGAGTTAATGGCGCTGTATTTGAAAATTAATCAAGCTTTGACTAAGGTGGCCTCCTTAGCCTCTTGGCACTCCCACACATTAGCGGCTAACAGGATCCAAAGTGATGTCGTCTATCAGACCTTGGATTCTTCTCTCCAGATAACATACCGCAGGTGCATCCGCCCAACTGATAAAAGCAGATTGCCACCCAGGCTGTGGGCACTTCTGACCTGCGATCATCAACTCAGAAGTGTTTCTTTTGCCTCTCCCACTAACACTTCCCCACTCTTTACAGAGCCACGCACAGCAAGACTAGAAACACAGCAGAGGGACTGTACGTAAGATCAGTCTACACTACATCACCCTTATGTACAGCACTCCATTGCTTACCAGTTAGGTTTGCGCTTTATAAATCCAATACAAAAACGCATACCAATATAGATACTTTACATAACTTGTATTGTACTGGGTTTGTTTAGAAATCCAATTCTGCTTCTTTTCGAATTAAGACCCAAACACACTGGACTTATCACACTGAAACCATGGATCCCTTCTAACTTTGTAGCAAGTACTAATTTAAAATCCCTAATGTTATTGTGCTGCTACTCATAGTAATTCTTACCATTGGTAGAAGTGCGATGCAGCCCAGAACTGGAAGCACTGAGCACTGTTTCAGAACCATCACTATCAATGAGTAAAGGCGAGTTGGGAGCAAAGGTTGGGGAGCTTGGTGTAGATGGCCCCCGATGAGCAGTCACAATTGTGGAACCTGCAGTGAAATAAAAAAAGGGAACATGAGTAGATGAGATTCAAGTATTAGGCCAGTTGGTTGTCATACAAGCAAACATTTCATTACAAAGAAGTACAGTGTTGAAGCACTGAACTGGCATTGAGTCAAACCACATTTCTACTTCTGATCATGATCATAAATATATTTTAGAAATCTGTAAACTGTAACTGCTAGTGGAAAGGGAGGAACATTTCTTATAAAAGGAGGTGAACCTCCATTAATATTGGCTGCTTATTGGGTGCATGCAGAGCATAGGCCTGAGGTACTATACATTTTGGAAGAATTTTTTTTTACACATTTACTGCATACTTTGAGGCCAGTTCTAACCCTGGAGATGACGCATTGAGTTAATAAAGTGATTTTGTCTACTAGGTTTGTCTGAAAATGTCTACCTGTTGCCAGAAAGGAGCATGTGAACAGAAATTAAACAGTGATTTTGTCTACTAGGTTTGTCTGAAAAGCATGTGAACAGAAATTAAACAGTGATTTTGTCTACTAGGTTTGTCTGAAAATGTCTACCTGAGCCCTCGAAGCATGTGAACAGAAATTAATTTGGCAGGAGGGCTGTATGGAGACGATAATGAAAGGGCAATTCACCAACGATGAATTCTTAGCTAAAATATGGGAGAAATGCGGGTCACCAAAAGTGTCTACCTGTTGCCAGAAAGGAGTGAGAGAGAACTGAAGAGCAGGCTATGGTACACATTATTGTTGGGATTGCAGGTGGGAATGCAAATACTATCTCACCCCTTTTTACTTCTGAAATTGTGAGTTGATATACAGTTAATTTAGCAAGACTAAATTACAGATGAATTTATTTAGTAAAATATAAGAGAGATATCAAAAATTCCAGGTCAATGATTGGTAATGAGGCTGAAAATCAAGTAGGATGATCAGCAAAATATTGTACATTTTGATCAGGAGGTATATAGGGAAGATTAACCAGGAACATATGAGGATGATTAGCTAGCCTTGCTCAAGTCATTTGAGGAGGGCGACCAGTTAACATGTGGTAAGGTGAATTGTTAATAGGGTTGGTACACCAGTGAAAAAAGGGGGGATAAACATTCATTGACACAGTACGACCATTTTATGGGGCGGAGTGACCAGTGAGTGGGTCTGAGGGACAAGTGGGTGGAATGGGCGCACTGGCACAGGGTGAGCAGTAAATAAGGGCTAGCGAGTACTGAGGTAGCCTACAAACGTAGGATTGGAAAAAGGTGATCTTGATGAAATCGAGCCAGCTGACAACTCCAGCACAAATCTTCCTACAAGGATAAAGGCAGCTGCAGGAGCACGTATGTTAGCCACTTTACAAATGGCGTTTAAATGATGCCCACCTTTAAAATGTAAAATGAACAATTGTAAGACCACTGGATGTAAGAATCTTTTGACACAGGATATAACTTTGAAAAAGCTATAATTTTGTTAAAATGTGCAGTAATGTTTTTAGATATTCTGTATATGTGGTCGCACTTGTTTATTAAAATGTAATAACATTATTTTTTAACACAAATGCATATGCACAACAGTAATGCTATCAATACTCATATATATGCTTTAGCAGTTCTCTATACCATCAAATACCATCTAGATATTTCTGTTCGTCCTTTTTCTCTCACAGACCTCAACAATTGGTGTGTGGTTTTCTTTGTTTAAAAGTTGTGCTTTGTTCATAAAATGCGCAAGCCGTGGTCCAGGTGCATAATTCGTTTTAGATGTATTTATTTATTGTTATTTTATACCACATTGATCGCAAGTCAAAGCCACTTCAGTGAACAAAAGCGAGAAAGGATGCAGGGAGGTAACAGTGAGGGCATAGTGTAACCATGCTAACGTGCTATAAGCCTGACAATGTGGTTGCGGACCTCATGATTTTGAGAGCAATGCCCGGCAATGGCTTAAGTGCCTCAGCTTTTATTGGTTAATAGCTGTTGTATGGTAACATTACCAGTTCATTTCACAGCACATGGTACTAACGCCTGACAAATGCCTACACATAACGGAAAGAGAACGACTTTTGCAAAAAGGGCAAACAGAAGCTTAACGTTCTATACGCTGCTGAATTGAAAATGTCATTTGACAGAGATTACAGCTATTTTTGTAACCACTATTTTTCAGCCAGTGTTCTATTTCATTAGACATTATTATTAAAATAAAAATGAATTCAAAATACCCTAAGATTTCATAGGTTCATAAAAGTCCATCCGCGACCTACAGTACGTTGTCACATAAGAGCGCAATGTCATTCGGCATTAGAACTTTCATTGTGACTGTCTGAACACAGAACATCCTCCAAGTGTTGCTCGATGTAATAGAAAAATATTGCTTGAAAAAATATCTGATAAAAAAAAAAGGATAAAACAAAAACCGTGGCCTTTAGTGGAAGCCACTGCAACACCCCAGCCAGACGTTGCAGGATTAGAAAGAAATTCTCAACATCAATTTTCGAATTTCCTTATTTTGGGATTCAAATCAGCACAATATAGCCCTTTGCGAGGAAGCATGGGCGTGCTGTTACACGACATATGCATAAAATCGTGCAGTAAAAATATGGGAGGATATTGACTTTCAGCGCTGAGCGATAGGATTTGAATCAAAAACACAGAAAAGGATCCACCAGGGGGTGCCGAGATGCACTGACGCATCCGCACTGGTCTCCTCCAAAGGGCGCCGTAAGTGGGACTTGAGCCCCCCCCAGGCCCCTAGGAGTACAGTGCCGACCCCCACCACGGATTGCTATCGCAGCGGAGCCCCCGCGGACCCCAACTCCGATCCTCCGACGTGGAGAACTCGTCGAGTTCGGGCCCTTGGAGAGAGGAGGGAGAGGGAGCTCCGCCTCCCCCCGCGCCGCGGCTCCGCAGGAAGTAACGGAGAGCCGCGGCTCGGCTAGGGCCCACGGGAGCTGCCCCCCTCCACACCGAACTTCTCTGTGGCGGATCCCGCGTCCCCCGGGGCCCGAGCGGGGCCACACAATGCCTCGGGCAGATCGCTGCTCTGAACCGGGAGGGAGAGTGAGCCCCGCCTCCCCCAGCACCGCGGCCCCCGCGCGAGGCAAAGGCGAGCCGCGGCCTACGTGAGGCCCACAACACCGCCGGACGGCGCGGAAGAGCTCCCCCCCCCCCTGGACCTCGCTGTGGGAGCTTACGAGCCCATCTGAGCCCGGGCAGTGCTCCGGGCTGTTCCCCCCTCCTGGGGCTTCGTTCTGGGACTACGTGCTGGGCCCGGCGGATTGAACTTCCCCAGCGTGCACCGGTGGACTGTGGAGCTGGCGCAGGAGCGCACACAGGAGGCACGGCCTGTCCCCTCAAGATCTTCGGCCCCCTTGATGCCCGCAGGGCCAGACCTCATCGGGGACCCCCAAAAGCAGAGGCCCCCACCGGCGGAGCGAGAGAGCGGGTGCTCCCCCCTTGCAGGGGTGCCCACGACAACCCCTCCATCCCTCCCCCATCGGGCCTTCCCTGGATCCCACACAGCTTAGGAGACGCACGACGAGAGCTCTGTGGCCCCCACGGGCGAGGGTGCCCCAAATCAACAATCAACAACCAGCATCATAGACAAAGGGGTACTCCCCCGGGCTAACTACAGGACTTATTGTATGACCCCAAAACAGTGACCACAAAGACCGCTTGTGCAGAGGCGACCTGATTCAAAGCTGGGACGGGGAGTGATAGGCCCTTATCGGCTGTGGCTTGGGCCTGGGGCATTCAGGAGAAGATCCCGTGGAGATGGTCAGGGGGAGCCTATGAACTGGAAGGAATCCCTGCAGAGATTTCGACGCTTGCCCCCAGGCTCACCAACCCGCCCGGAGATGGCGGCCCCGGCACACCTGGATATGTCTGACACTAGCACAGTCACCAAAGGTATGGCTGCCCTCCTGGAGGAAATAAGAGGCTTCAGAGCAGACATAACGCTACGGCTGGATACCCTGGATAAAAAAGTGGACAATATAGACGACAGGATCCAAGCACTTGAAAACAACACAGCCTCGAATGACATATTCGAGACGCAATTCGACATGCGCCTATCGGAACTCGAGAGGAGAGAAGAGAAATGCTCCCTAAAGCTGGATGACTTAGAAAATAGGGAACGACGCTGTAATCTTCGCTTTTTGGGGTTCCCGGAGCGGGAAGGTGAAACGCAAATGGACATAATCAAAGCTGTGAACGTGGTGGTGGGATCACTCTTTGAGGGGGCGAACACGAATGAACCCACTATTGATAGAGCTCACAGGGCGGGAGCGGTCAACAGAGGCCCCAGGTCCATTCTCGTACGTTTCCACTACTTCGCGGAGAAGAACAAAATACTGGAACTGGCACGTAAGAGGGGCCCGGTGGACTGGGAGGGGGCCCGGATTTCGGTATACCAGGATCTGTCCACCTTCACCCTGGCAAGACGTCGTCTCTGCTCCCCGCTGACGAAAATGCTCCAAACCAAGGGGGTCCGATACATGTGGGGATACCCTTTTTCGCTTTCCTTTGAACTGGAAGGGTACAAATATGCCCTGGTCACGGAGGATGACATTCGTAGGGTGTCGGGCGAACTTCTCGGAGAACCAAACATGGAAGGGGAAGAGCAAGAGCGTGGAAGAGAGCCTGTTGGACCCGGGAGAATTAAGGCTTCTCAGGAGAGACGTAAAGTCCGAGGCCACAGGAAGTTCAGAAGAGTGGCTCCGACATCCCCTGGACAACCTGACACTTGAGGAACCCCAAGAAGCTTCACGGTCTAGTTTGATTTTCATGCCATTGGGGGAAGCACTGTAATTATTTGTAATCTGAACATGGCGGGGGGGGGGGCTCAAGTTGTGGTTATTGAAGAGCTCAAGAGCCCGGAGGAGGGAGACAATGGTGGCCTGGCTCAGCGACAGGATGAAGCCGCTGGTCCACCAGGCGTTCAGGGGGGAGGTGGGAGGGGGAGGGAAATGTTGGGGTTTGTTCGAGAGGATTTTAGTTGGGTCAAGCCAAGTTTTCTGGTCTGTTTTGTAACTGTAGGTTTGTTATTTGACTATAGCGGGGGCGGAAGTACTGCGGGAGCACTGGAATTAGTCATCCCGAGAAGGGAGACATAAGCTCTTACCATCGCTATGATGGATGATTCCTTGCAATATTTGACAGTGGGTTTGTTAAATGTGCGGGGGCTCAACTCTCCCACCAAAAGGTCGTTGCTGGTGAGGGAATTCTCAAGGCTCCGGCTCCAATTCTTATTTGTACAAGAAACACATTGGGTTAGGGACAAGGAACCAAAGCTGAGAGCTAAAGCTATTGAACAAGTGTATGCAGCCTCCTTCCAGGCCAAGAAACGAGGAGTGGCCCTATTGGTTTCTCCCGGGGCACACTTCGTTCTCAAAGCCCAGAGGTCAGACCCGGAAGGACGATATATCATGGTTAAGGGGGAGGTGAGGGGTCGGCTGTTCACCCTGGTCTGGATTTATGCTCCGAATGAGGCGCAAGATGGCTTCTGGATGGGGATGAGAGAGAAAATTGTAGCATTTTCTGAGGGTACTTTACTGGTCGGGGGGGATTTTAACATGGTTCTTTGCCCTGACAGAGACAGGAGCTCGCCCAACCCATGCCCTAATCAACGCCTCCAAAAAAAACTGGCTGAGGCATTTCAATCAGTTAACGAAGATCTGGGCTTGAGCGACACACACCACACAAAAAAAGATCGAGACCCCGACTTCACATTTTTCTCGAAACCCCATGCTACTTTCTCCCATATTGATTATATCTTGGTTGACGCCACGCTCCGGGGCGAGGTCACGGAATCAGGGGTAGAGGTGGTTCCCTGGACAGACCATGACATGGTTAGAATAAAAATGGGTGTGCCCCCGGCCCCGCCACCTGGGTCCTTATGGAGGTGTAACGACCTCCTTCTGCACGACAAAGAGGTACGGCAATCCCTCCTTACAGCTATCACAGAATACTTCTCTATCAACGACAATGGGGAGGTCGGAGTTATGGGTGTCTGGGAGGCATTCAAGGCGACCATTAGAGGCATTCTCATCGAGACAGGTTCAAGAAAAAAGAGGGAGAGGGGCCAAGAGGAGAAATTATTGAGGAAAAAGATAGAGGCTATCCAACCGGGTGGGAAACTAAAAACACAAATGTTCCCCGGAGAGTGGGAGGAACTCCAAAGGTTGCGCTCAAGCCTGGCAGACCTCCAGGTGGGACAAACAGAAAAAAAGCTGTCCTTCCTGAAACAGAAGTACATGGAAAAAGGGGAAAAGGCAGATAAAATATTAGCTTGGAGGCTCCGGGAGCTCAGAAATAGTAGGAGGGTTAACTCCATCCGGCCACCGGGAGGGGAGTCAACTGTAAGACATAATAAAATAGCTGAACACTTTCGGCACAATTATGAACGCTTGTACTGCTCGGAATACGCAGGGGACGGAACCGAGATCGACAACTTTTTGGACTCCCTCCCGATTCCCGGCCTCTCACCCGAAAAAGCAGACATACTGGATCTCCCGGTATCCCCAGAGGAGATAATAGATACCATATCCTCCCTGAAGAGTGGAACAGCCCCAGGCGACGATGGGTTCACAGTCAAGTTTTATAAGACCTATCGGTCAACGCTAGCCCCGTTTATGGCCAAAATGTTTAACTCGGCACTTGATCAGGGCACCCTCCCACCCTCGATGATGTCAGCACTGATAGTAGTAATCCCCAAAGAGGGGAAGGACCCTTCCCAGTGTCAATCATATCGCCCCATTTCCCTTCTTAACGTGGATGTCAAGATCCTGGCCAAACTTCTGGCGAACAGACTGGCGAAACTCCTCCCCTCACTAATACATGGAGACCAGGTAGGGTTCATCACGGGACGCCAGGGCTCCGATAACATACGGAAGACCCTAGGCCTCATGTATGAGGCCTCGAGGCAGGGGGTAGAGGGCTACTTGCTAGCTTTAGACTCTGAAAAGGCCTTCGACCGAGTCGAGTGGCCTTATATGGGCAGAGTTCTCCAGAAAATGGGCCTCGGGGAGAATTTTTGTAGGTGGGTCTCGACACTATATAATACCCCCACGGCAAGAGTCTTGGTCAATGGTGGCACGTCGGAACCCCTGGCCCTATCTAGAGGAACCCGGCAAGGCTGTCCCCTTCCCCCCCTTCTATACGCTCTGGCAATGGAGCCCCTGGCCATAGCGATCAGAGCCGACCATGAAATTGCAGGGATACGCTGTGGCGACTGCGATTTTAAACTCTCTCTATTTGCCGGCGATATTTTGGGGTATCTAACCAACCTCCAGGTCTCACTACCTAGATTATTCGATCTTATAAATCTCTATGGGGCCTTCTCGGGGCTTAAGATAAACGCCTCCAAGTCTAGTATTATGCCTATGGGTCCCGGGGACCAAGACATTGGGGATCGCTCGGAATTATTGGGAGTGAGAATAGAACGAGTGTCCACTAGGTATCTGGGCACCTGCGTTCCTAGGAACCTTTCGCTACTATATCAGTGTAACTTCCCGGAGATTTTGGCCAAAATTAGCAGCGATCTCAAACGCTGGGCGCCTCTTACACTCTCTTGGTTTGGCCGTATGGTAACGGTTAAAATGAATATCTTACCTCGCTTATTGTATCTTTTTGCAGCCCTCCCTGTGGTCATTCCTGAATCCTTCTTCGAGGTTTTACATGCCCGAGTCCTCCAGTTTATATGGGACGGGAGGAGAGCAAGAGTCAAATTTTCCACCTTGACCCTTCCGAAGTCTCACGGTGGATTCGCCCTTCCCGACTTCAGACTATACTATAAAGCAGCTCAGCTCCGGGTGATGATGGAGCACATGAGAGAGGATATGAGGACATATTGGACATACATAGAAGATATCCATACCCACCCGAAAAAAGTTAGAGATCTCCTATGGGCCTCCCCTAAAACCATCCCCTCCCATCTTAGAGAGCACCCCACACTAGCAGTCTTATGGGCAGTCTGGAAACCGAATAAAGATAACAAAATGTTGTCATCCTGGCCGCCCCCTTTAACATCGTTATGGGGTCCCCCTATCAATCTAGACACCAGAGGCTTCCGCGACACTCAAGCTTGGTCAGACATGGGTTTGGAGAGAGTTTCCCAACTCTCCCGCGAGGAGGGCTTCATAGATTACGAACAATTGACCGAAGCACTGGGTGACAAACCACCATCGATCTTTGAGTATTTGCGTTTGAAGGGAATTCTGACTCAACCTCGGTGGGCTGACAACCTAAACCGCTCCCTCACCCCCTTTGAAGAAGTAATAGCTAAAAGTGTCTCTCGAAAGGGCTCTCTGTCCAAGTTCTATAGTACTCTGATAACGGCTAATTTGGAGGGTAGGCAACCCTTCAAACGAATATGGGAAGAAAGGCTGGGCATGACGTTGGATGACCACACATGGAGGGCAATTTTCAAAACTATATTTACCGGCACTCTGTACACCGCAGCCATGGAGCACAGCTTCAAGATTCTCCACTCCTGGCATCGCCCCCCAGCCACCCTCTCCAAAATGTTCGCAGAAGTATCCCCCTACTGTCCTAGGATATGTCACCAAAGGGGCACATGGTTCCATATGTGGTGGGGATGTTCGGTTATTCAGGTGTACTGGTCGGAGCTTCTCAGCTGGATTAAGGATATAGAGGGGTTCAGTCCATCGCTACTCCCCTTAGAAATCCTCCTGGGTACTCCCATGCCGGAAACGGAACAGAGTGCATTCCCGAGGGTCATCGGGGCTATGCTGAGGGCAGGGAGGCTAGCATTGGCCCAAAAATGGAAAAGCGCCTTAGCACCAACCAAGGAGGAATGGCTTTGTAAACTAAGGGTCATTTTTACGTATGAAAAACTTACAGCAGTGAAAAATGATAAAGTCTCGGATTTCACACAGGAATGGACCGCAGTTCTCCTCCATGACGAATGTGTCTCTATGCGACTGTAAAGATATGTCTTATTATGTATCCTCTGGGCTTATCCCAGCACCGGCCCTAGAACTGGAGACTGACCCTCGTTTTGCTCTGAACCGCGCTGTTCCCACGATGTCAAATTGTATAACAAATGCATACAACGATGTTCGAAAGTTCTCTCTGCAGCTTCTATAACCTGCAAAAACCTCAAAACTTGGTATGTTGCAAAGTTGGGGGGGTGGGGAGGGTGGGGGGTGGGGGAATGGGATTTAAAGATAAAAACGTTGACATCCTTGTCTGTAAGCCTATTGTATGGTCGGTGGGGTTTGCCGTTGCACCCTACCTTGTATGTACTATGTCAATAAAAATATAGTTAAAAAAAATAAAAAAAACACAGAAAAAAGATGTAATGATAAGGTTCATTCTGCTTCCTCCTGCTGCCTTAAATGAGACATATAATTCCCCATACCATTCACAAGAGCAATACACTGACCCACAATATAAACCATGAATTTAGAATTTTTGACGATTTCTATTGCGCATCTGACAGACTAAACTGCATCTGGGTACAGGTGGTAGTAGAGAGTATTCAAATACACCAACGCAACGGTACTGCGATCAAGAAAGCGGACATAACCGAAACAGCTAATTAAACAGGTGGGTTGAAAGGGGTTTACAGAATTGGGCATTCACTGTAATATTTTGGAGCTCCCACAGCAAAGAATACCACAGGCCTCATCATGAGTTCGGCGGTATCCCGGCGGTATTACCACCGGAATACCGCCCGGGCTAATCTTGTAACCGCCACCCAGTCCGGCGCTATTAGCACCGGATCAATGGTTGGGCGGTAATGGGTATTCCCCATACCTAATGGGGCATTTTTGGAACAATTAACGTGCGCTGAGCTAATTGTGCCGAAAATGGGCGTCAAGTTGGTGCATATACCCCCAGCTTAGAGCTGGGTGCAAATGCTGCCAGACTCGTGATTGGGCAGACCATTAAATGCGGCAGTAATAGCGTTACCGCCGCATTTAAGGGCTACCGCCAAAGTCGTGATGAGGCACAAAGTCTAAGGCCATAAACCGCAAAACGCCTATTCCCCATGGAAAGACATCTGGAAGCTGGAATCGCCAGAAGAAGTTTATCTGATGAACAGAGAAAACCATGACACTATCAACTTCGTGGGTATGGAAAGGACAAGAAAGGATGGAAAATCGGAGGGGGCGTGGCCAGAGAATATGTAGTTCTCCGGAGCTCCCAGGCCGCCCGAGGAATCCTGGTGAATTCCTTCATGAAGAGGAAAAGTAGAACACAGTCGAAGTAATCCCCCGATCTATGGACCTGGAAGGGGCGGTGTAAATGAGATCCTGTGGGGTATATTGCCCCTCAGAAGCAGTGACGGACGGATCCGACAACGCAGCAGACCTGTAGCAAAGATGGCCGCCGGACAGTGCTGAGCCGTACCCCAACTGTGGCTGCTAGTATGGGGAGAGCTGCTGGCTGATACCACCGAGGAAAGCCTGCGATGAGATCGGTCGTGCAGGCGGACCAGCAGAGAGGGACATGCTGCCCCCGGGAGGCACACAGAATCATCTGTGCTAGTGAGGGACGGTGAACAAAGAGGAGCGAGAGGCGCGCGGTTGTTCCGGGAGACATACTGAAGCACCGGCATCCAGGAAAGGAAAATTATGAGTTACTTAGACCCCTTTGCTCCATACTGCATGGGCGTCCCTTCCAAGGGACAGGAGACAGAACCTTTTTCACCAGAAAAACATTCTTCCCCTTTAAATTTGTATATACTCCCCCTGTATCATACGCCTGTAAACAGGTACATTAGGTACCACCTGTATATATCCTTTTGTAATTATGTCTTGTATGTACATTTGTTTATACCTTGCCTTCGTAACTAAGCTTTGCATATACTTGTAACTGCTGCGCCCTGTTACCCCCGGGTATGATGCGCATTATAAATAATAAACAAACAAACAAACAAGAACCACCTGTCCGAAAGCCGCGTCTGATCTAGAGCCGGCATGCAAACAGTAGTGCTTGCAGAAAGCCGAAGGGGTGGCCCATGTGGCCGCCATGCTTATGACTTGCCAGGGGACATGCCGCTGGAATGGAATGGCCATTGCCTTGGCTCTGACCGCGTGGCAGTGGCTTATGCTGTCCCTCGTAAGCTTCTTTGATGGCCGAGACCATCCAACGGGCTATGGAGACCGTGGAGGCACTTAACCCCGGTCTTGATCCGCTGAAGGTGACAAACAGTGTGTCTGACTTGCGGAAGCCCTTGGTCCTATCCAAGTAGAATTTCAGCGCACGCCTGACATCGAGGCAGTGCAGAACTCTCTGTGCCTCGTCCTTAGGCTCGGCAAAAAACGTGGGCAGCACTACTTCCTTGTTCAGATGGAATGCGGAAGGCATCTTGGTATGGAATGCTGGGTGTGTCCGCAGGACTACTTTATCATTGCGAAACGTAGTATAGGGCTCTGAGGTGACCAGTGCCTGGATTTCGCTGATTCTGCGAGCCGAGGTGAGGCCGACTAGCAAGGCCGTCTTAATGGTGACCAGTCTGATGTCCGCGGATGCCACTGGCTCAAATGGTTTTTGGGCCAGGGCCCCCAACACTATGTTAAGGTCCCATACAGGGTGTGGGCTCTTGATGGGCGGGTAGAGTCTGGCGAATCCCGTCAAATGCTCCTTGACAATCTGGTTGGAAGAGGATAAGACCATGCTCCTTGACAATCTGGTTGGAAGAGGATAAGACCTCTTGCTCAGAGTTTCGGTAGGCCCCAATGGCTGCCAAGTACGTGTGGCAAGTGTCTACCTGCACGCCCGAGTGGGGGAGGTGCACCGAGAAGGAGAGCATGTCGTCCAATGTACATGCGAGGGGGTTAATATCCTTGGAGGCTGCCCAGTGGCAGAACCTGGTCAACTTGCGCTTATACTGGGTCCTGGTAGCCTTGCTCCTAGCCCCTGTATGATTTCTAGATTAGCCTGGGAAAGGCTGAGGTGCCCTAGCATGATGTGCTCAGGGACCACGCTGTGAGGGCCAGTTTCTGTGGCGCAGGTGGATGACCCTGCCCCCCTGCTGCGCCACAAGATGTGCTGGGCCCGTCAGAAGGTGAATGGGTGGTTCCCCGAGAGGCTGAGCACCTCCGAGAACCATGGCCTGTCTGGCTGGCCACCATGGAGCTATTAGGATGACGCTGAGGTGGAAAGACTCCTTGATCTTGCATATTACCCCTTGTATCAGCATTGTGGGTGGAAAGGCGTATGCTGTCATGCTGTTCCACTGAATCTGAAATGCGTCACCCAGGGAGCTGGAGTCCTGTCCCTGCCTGGAGACAAACTGTTGGCACTTCCTGTTGTCCCAGGTGGCAAAGAGGTCCACTTGGGGGTGAACCCATCTGCTGAAGATCTCCTGCAGGACGAGGTCGTTCAATTGCCACTCGTAATTGTCAGCTCCCAGGCTCCTGAGCCTTCCCGCCTCCAGGTTAGATTCCCCCAGAAGGTGGACAGCCGAGAGGTAGATGTTCTCCAGGGCCCATTCCCACATGCTGACCCCCAGCCTGCACAGCGGAGGAGACCTGCTACCTCCCTGCTTGTTGACATAGAACATGCTGGTTGATTTGTCTGTCTGAATGAGGACGACCTTGCCCTTGATAACCGCAAGGAACACTCTGAGAGCTAGCCAGATGGCCTTCAGTTCCAGCCAATTGCTATGGTTCTCCTGCCAGGTCCATGTCCCATGGACGCAGTGGTTGTCCAGAGTGTCCCCCATCCCTCGAGAGAGGAGTCTGTAGTGATGGTGACCTACGGGGTCGGCTGCCAGAAAGGTTTGCCCGTCCGCAGGTACCAGTCCCTAGACCACCATGTGAGGTCGGTGAAGAGAAGGAGGAAATTGGATCATCTCCACCCGAGAGCACCGCTCCTGGTTCCATGCTGCTGCGAAGTGCAGCTGTATCCTCCTCATCCTGAGTCTTGTGTGGGGGATGGCCAGTAGGACTGCTGCCATGAGACCCAGTAGGTGTTGGTACCACCAGGTCGATGCCACTTCTCTGTTGAGGAAGTGCACCGTGGCCCTCTTGATGGCCATGATCTTGTCCTCCGAAGGAAAAACCCTTTCGGAGCACATGTCCCAGATGAGCCCCAAGAAGGTCAGGATCTGCGTGGGCTACAGCTGCGATTTCTTGAGATTGAGTGAAAAGCCCAGATCGTGTAGTGTGTTCATAAGAGCGTGGGAAGTGCGGTGCACCACTTCCGCAGATAAAGCCCTGACAAGCCAGTCGTCGAGGTACGGGTATATGTGGTGGCCCTGCGCCCTGAGGAGGGCCGCCACTGTATTCATTAGCCTGGTAAAGACCCTGGGGGCCGAGTTGAGGCTGAAGGGAAGAACCTTGTATTGGAAATGGTAGCCCATGATCCTGAATCGTAGAAAGGAACGATGAGGCTGCCAAATTGGGACTGTAAGTATGCGTCCTTCAGCTCTAGGGAGCACATCCAGTCTCCCCTGCACAATGTCTCTGCTATTATGGCTGGCGTAACCATCTTGAATTTTTGTAGAGGTAAGGAGAGGTTGAGGGTGGAAAGGTCCAGAACAAATCTCAGGCCCGCCTGGTTCTTTTTCTGAATGGCAAAAATCCTGGAGTAGAAGCCCAAGCCTCGCTGGGAGGCTGGAACTTCCTCCACTGCCTGGCTCTCGACGAGCGACCGGATCTCCGCCAAAAGAGTTGCTGTCCCAATCTGTGGGAGTGGAGGGGAAAAGGGAGGAGAGGCTGGGAGGGGTAGGTGGTACCCCGTGGATACTACGAAGAAATTCTGGTGCCAGAATTGTGCATGGAGAGCAAGTCTGCCCCCCACTGGAGACACGTGGACCCGCAGGGGCGTGTCATGCCTTCTTTCCCTCTGAGGCTGTTGTGGAGGAGGGGGCCTGGAAAAAGCCCTTACTCCCCACCCCTTTTTGTTGTTTGCGCCGATGTTGGGTCGGTGAGCAGTCTGGTTGCCTGGACCTCCGCTCTTGGAAGTCGCGGAAACCTCTGTATGTATGCCCCTTCTCCGAGCGCTGCTGTGACTGGGTGTACGCTTTGGGTGTGGTCTTTGTAAGGATAGATAAAGACTTTGCCATTTGTGAGCTGGTTTTCTTTTTATCCAGTTCCTCGTCTGTAGTGGAGTGGAATGGAAGAGGTCACCCCCTTCGAACAGCAGGTCTAAGATGTGTTCATGGACATCCGGGTTGAACTTTGTAGCACAGAGCCAGGCCGTTCTACTCATGTCCGTGGCAATGCAGATGGCCCGGCCAGAGGTGTCAATTTGGGCCACGGTGGACTCCATGATGCCTTGTGCCACCATCTTGGCCTCTGCCAGTCGTCCCTTGAATCGTGATTGGCTCTGAGCCAGAAGCTCTGGGAGGAAATTTGCAATTTCCTGCCAAAGCCTCTGGGTAACGGCTGCCAGCAAGGCATCCGCGTTGGCTTGACGAAAATGCAGGAACACGTTGGAATACAGCTTCTTCCCGTACGCCTCAAAGATCTTCTCCTCCTTGCCTAGCAGAGCCGCGGAGGAGGAGGCTGAGGACGACTGAGGCTTGGAGTATAGTGATGCCGCAGCGGTCACTGAGGAGTGTGGCCGAGGGTGGGCCGATAGCAAGAGTGTTGGCGTACTTGGCGTCCAGGCGTCGATTGACAGGCTGGACCGAGTGGGGATTGAGCCAGCCCTTTTTGGCCAAGGCAACAACGTCTTTCTGCATTGGGATCCCCGTTCTCGGTGCAGGACGTAGCGTGTGGACTTCGGCGAGGACCTCCCCCTGATGGTTGCCCACCAAGACGTTCGTGGAAGGCCTTGGCTGACGACGGTGTGTCGGGGTCCTCCTCAACTGTGTCCACCTGGGGGTCCGATTGGTCTGGTACCGGCAGAGGGGTGCTGGGTGCCGAATGCTGAGGTGTGGAGACCGGAGCCGGAGGCTACAGCGGAGGCTGGTACGGAACTGCCTGCACTATCGGTTGGAGGGCCGGAGCGGGCAGCAGAGTCTGCACAGGGCCCAGGGGCGCCGGAGCCATTGGCGGGAGCATGTCCCTGAAAGCGTCCTGAGGATGACCCCCATCCGAGGAGATTTCATAAGCTCGAGGAACCTTTAGGAGAATCTGGCCTCACAGGCCGGAGGGGTAGTAGGTGATATTGACAGGGTAGCGGGCGGCTGCTGGAGCCGTTGCGTTCCCTGCCAATTCGGACACAGGGGGAACCTGCTGTTAGGGAGAATTCTAAAGAATGTGCTAATTTCCCTTACCTTGTGAGACCCCCGGCAACCTTGCTGGATTTCTAGGATTTGATTTTTCTACCTGAGAAGAGTGTGAGCCTTTTTCCCACTCTTCCATGTATTGGGCCTCATTCCGGGTTTGGAGCTAACCATGGAGTAATTAGCTCCATGGTTGCCTCTGAAACCGTCCCAAATCCGGCATGGTGAATGGAGTAATTACCGGTACATTCCAGGGTTGGAGGGACCGGTAATTCCCCATTCACCTTTTGCCCTTCCCCATTCCCATTTCTGCCCCATAGGGCTCAATGGGAATGGGGAAGGAGGTAATTACGGCACCGTAAATTACGGTACCGTAATTACTTCCGAGGTACCTTTGCGGGTCCCGTACTTAACTCCTGCTAAAAGCAGGAGGTAAGGAAGGTCCCGCAAAGGGAACTCGGAATATGGAGGTAAGGGATTACCGGCATCGGCACCCTTACCGGTGCCGGTAATCCCTTACCTCCAACCTCGTAATGATCCCCAATTGTGTGTTTTACTTTTTTGTTCTTTGGTTATGGAATTTTAAAACAACTCCATAGGCACCATCTTTTTCTGTGTGTCACACAGCACCTTCAGTGCAGTGGCACAGGGATGTCTTTCAGAGTTCCCAAGGTTTAAATACCTTCTCAGGGACTGACTACTGTCTCCCAGAGCATGTAAAGTTAAATTGACTTTACTAGTCTCTTTAAATTTACAGACCCAGCACACACTATCTTCCTATAGAGTGCTGGAGGGGTTGCCTAGCATCCCCTGAGTCAAACCACTCATGTAACAGTCAAATGTTACCCTTTCCTACTTGTGGCAGTGGTTTAGATCAAACTACCATGATTCCGCGAACAACGGTAGCTAAAAATCGGGTGAGCCATGTTTTTCAATATGGCGCCCAAGACCTATCTGTAAAAACACACTCTAGTCAACTTTATTCACCATTTCTTTTTGGAAAGGTCCTTTTTGTGTTTATCTCTGTGCGCCAAAACAGGTTTGGTCCCTTTGTTTGTTGGCCTTTGGCGGGCTTCAGTGCTGAAGCCCTCCTCTGGCGCCTGAGTGTCTGGGGTGGACAGGATATGAGGGAGGTGCCCGAAGCTCCCCGTGCTTAGTCTCCTAGGGGATCTGAATGCACTCTGGCGTGATTGGCTGGCTGGCTGTCCGGCAAGGACAGCCACCCTGCTGTGTGAGTGACAACCAGGCTGGAATGAATGGGGGAAAACTGTTTGAAAGCAGGTCTCTGGGACTTGGAAAGCAGAGTCGACCACTGGAATGAAAGAACCGAAGACGAGCTGAAGAAAGACGACTGCTGCAACTCCTGGACGACCGGTGAAGCCCTGCTGCAGGTCCGAATTGCCGGAAACTCCATCGACAGAGAAGCCATTCAAGATTAACTTCTTCCGTTCTTCCGTTGAGTTTTCTGGGAACAACCAACTCGCAATCCGCCTGGACACTGTCCCCTGCTGGTCGAATTTTCTGCAGAGTGCTGTGGAAAACCGGATAGCCAGTAAGAAGGATACCAGTTTGTGGTCTTTGAGGAACTCACACCTTAAACCGATGTTTTGCCAAGCTTGTGGCCTCTCGCCTGGGCAGTGCAGGAACCTCCCGACGTCCTCCTTCTTGTCCCTATGACTGAAGCACAGGAACAGCGAGATCTGCTCGAACTGCCAGAAACAACTGCCTCAGCTACAGCTCTTCTTCACTTTAAAGGTACTGTGCAAACGCGGTCCTGAAATCTTTTCGGCAACGGTGAAAGTTTGTAAAACTTTCCCGACTTCGAAGGCTTGTCCTTCCCATAACCAACATCTAACTTTTCGTCTGACCAAATTCGTCTAAAATCTGTGGCAAAGACTTAACCGTTTACTACCAGAACTGTGCTATCCTATACAAAGACTCTGAACCATTGACTTTGGCCCAGGCCTATGAACTGAATTCCTGATTGTAGTTAATTGAAACCCTTTGCCCTGCCTATGAAAATATTTGTGCTTCATTTCTTATGACCTTGCTTTTTTACACCTTTTTAAAATAACTGAAGTGCCATTTTGCTCCGACTTTAGGGGAGCTGAACTTGTTCAGTAGCTTATTGGTTGTGTATTTGTAGTATATTAGTATATGATATTGAGCTGCTCTTGCTAGTGTAATGATTTCCAAATGACTTTGTAAATAATTATATTAATTTACCAAGAAACCTTGAGTAAGTGTTTGTTTGAATCACTGTATTTGTTGGTCCTTTGTGTAACTTGTTCTACTGCTCACTTTACTCTTGAGATAAGTCTGGCTGCTCAGCCACTGCTACCACATTATTGTGTAGTACATGCTTGTACCAAAGGTGAAATTGTACTGACACGTGTAGTCTTAATTGCATGTAGTGTTCCCCAAGGGTACTACATGTGATTCTGCCTAACACCTGCCCTGCACAAAAGAAGGATAGGCTTTAGGCCACATACCTGGTTGACACCAGTCCCACCTTGACACTCGCTCCTCCACCTGCTACCTTCCTTGGTGCGGTATCGGGCGGGTGTCTGTAATGTCTGGCACTGTGGCCATCTTGTCGAGCGCCTTCCACGTGCCTGCGTCGTGTTGCTTGGCTTACTCGGCCCAACCTCGTCCAGGACTCTTGAATGTGGATCATGAGGCCTACCCTGCTCTTCAGACCGAGGCCTAGTATGTGTTACACCCTCGGCGGATCTGCCGGTTGTACTGCGTATAGGCACCCCCTTGGACATGTTGTCGATACTAGGGCGTGGCCCCTCAGGGGAAGAGCCGGTAAAAGAACCTTCCGGTCCCTCAGCACTGTCACCAGGAGGATCCACTGACCCCTCGGCCTGCCGGCCGCTAGCTGATTTAACCTTGGTACCCGTGCTGGTATGAGATCCTGAGCGGTTCCTCCCGCACAGGCGAGTCCCTGGAAAGGAGTCTCCCTTGTGGGGTGCGCTGGAAAAGAGTGGCCCTAACTTGGGCCTGGATCGATGAATGACAAAGTCCTTCAGGTCCTCTGGAGGTGATCTCTGGAAGAGCTCCCCCCACCAGGCTAGTCTGTTCTTTAGAGACCTCTAGGAAAGCGCGTTGCATGTGGTACAAGCTTGCCAGCCGTGGTCTGGGCCAAGGCAACATAGGCAGAGGGCGTGGGGGTCTGAAGTTGGAAAGAGCCCGTCGCAGGAGGGACACCTGCTGAACCCTGTAGAAGTCGACATGCGCCGGGGAAGAGCATGACGCCGATGACCTAAATGATGAAAAGACAAAAAGACAGGAGAGAAGAAGTGTCCATGCGTGCCATGCGTACATGGTCGAAACCAAACCCAGTAGCGCTGGTGAACTCGGCCTGTTTCCGTCGACACGGAAAAGGGGACGGAGGTGTGGCACCGGAGGGCAGAGTCAGGGCACTGCATACTCCCAGGGCTGCACCCCCGCTTGCCTCTAAATTTAAAGGGGAAGAAGGTTTTTTCTGGTGAAAAAGGTTCTGTCTCCCGTCCTTTGGAAGGGACACCCATGCAGTATGGAGGAAAGGGGATGGGACGTAAGAGTAAGGTATACAATGACCCCTGTGAGGCATGCCACACCACCAGACCGGGTGAAAAATTTCGCGCAGAGGGAGTGGAGACAGTAAAGGGGAGGACGTACTGCTGATAGTGGCACCCCAGCCTGGAGACACGCTCGGCATAGTGGGAGAAGGAACATCAGAGCTAAAAACATGTGAGTGCAGAGGTGTGGGACATTGCTGCTCCTTCAAGGGACAGCGGAAGCCTGGCTGGAGGGACGGGTCCCAAGACAACCTCAGAGCGTACTTGTAGTAGGGTGTGAGGAGGCCAACCAAGGTGCTACCTCTGCTGGAACAGTGTGCTTAAAACCACGTGCGCTGCTGGACTAGTAAGGGCCTAGTGGGAATCTGGTGTGTGGCGAGGTACACACTTAGGAGTAGGAGAGAGGGAAGACTGGGTGTTGGAGCGAGGCCTTCTCCTTGGGGGAGACACAGCGGTAGGGAAGTACGGTACCAGGACTGGCGCGGGGAAGTCACAATGGTGGTGAGCTCCGGAGTGAGGGTTACCCAGGTGGAGAGAGAAGAAGGCAAAAGCCCAGGTCTGGTAGCAGATATAACAGATGTTGCCAAGATGGTGAAAGGCCAACAGAAGATTGACAAATTTACGCACCCCAAGTGCAGGCAGCAAAAGCAGGAAGGTGGGGATCCGGGACCTGAAGCGGCAGCTGCAACAGGAAACGGAGGAGTGACTCTAGAGGCCCTAATGGAGGCCATACAAGCCACCAAGACAGCCCTGGAGGGGAGCATTAAGGAAGTAGGGGTGGACGTGTGCCTGGTTAGAGAGGACCTATGGAAGGTGTGTGAGGGGGTCACGGAGGTTGAGCAGAGGGTGAGCACGGTAGAGGATGACCTACAACAACATAAAAAGCAGGTGGCAGGCCTGGTGGGAGCTACAAGACCACTTGAAACAAGAGCGGAGGACGCGGAAGGACGGTCCAGACGCTGTAACATCTTGCTGGTGGGGATCCCATAAAGGGAAGAAGAACAGAGAATGGAATTTTTTGTGGAAGACCTCATCCTGAACACACTGGGGGTGAAGGGACTCTTGAAGCTCTTCACGGTAGGACAAGCACACAGGATCCCAGGGAGAGCCCCACCACCGGGAGGGCAGCCGAGAGTGAGAGTTGCTACGATCCTAAACTACTGGGACAGTGATGCAATTTTACAGGAATCCCAGAGGTTGGGCTACTATGCGATAGGTAACACCAAGCTCCGAATCTGCCCTGATTTTACACTGGAAGTACAGAGACAACAAAGAACTTATGATGCAGTGGGATGCCGACTACGAGAGCTTAATATCAGATACATGATGTTTTTTCCAGCTAAACTCAAGATTGTGGTGGAGGGGAAATCCAGTTTTTTTGCATCACCGCAGGGGGTTCTCATACCACTCAGGCATACATGGGTCTTACTCTCGCTTGGATTATCTGTTGGCAGGTAGGGAAAGCTTTCATCTATTTGAAGGGGTGGAATATCTGGGATGCACCCTATCGGATCACTCCTCTTTAGTGGCAAAACTGCGGGGGACGGGAAAGAGATCCCCGCGACGGATGTGCCGCATACAGGGGATGGCATTGAAGAGTATTGCTTCCAGGAAAGTGCTCTTGACAGGGATAGAACACTATTTTGAACAGAATGCCGGGTCAGTGGCCTCAGTGGGGGTACTATGGGAGGTTTTTAAGGCAACTATAAGAGGAGTGTGTATATCCACAATAGTAGGCACGAGGAAACGGTTGCAGTGTACTTTGATGCAGGCCAAAAAACAAGTGCCGGAATTGGATAGGGAAGCAGCTGGAGAGGGGCAAGTTGGTGGCAAACTGGCCCAAGCCCTATCGTCATATAACAAGACCTTGGTGGACCTTGCAAATTTCGACAGCAGCAAACGAGATGTTCAACTGCATGGGTAAAGGGACAAAGTGGGAAAATTGCTGGCCTGGTTTATAGACACGGAGCGTCCACGCCGCACTAAAACCCAAATCAGTGATGGAACATGTGAATCGGTTGGTACCCAAGAGCAAGTTAATAGGGTGTTTCAGGAATTCTATAGGGTACTCTATACCGGTGAAGGAAGGTATGTGGAGAAGTATGCAGATGCGTTACTCCGTGCGACCCGACTACCATTGCTGGGTGCAGACCGGAGGAAAGAACTGCAGGGTTGGATAGAGGAGGAGGATATACGTGGGGCATTGCAAACGATGAAGAAAGGTACGACCCGGGTAGCGATGGGCTCCCGATCAAATTTTATTGCAAATATGTAGCTCTCTTGGCCCTGTGGCTCAAGAAGGTTTATGTGGAGGCATTTGAGTACAGTATCCTCCCAGAATCTATGAGGGAAGCCATTATAACAGTTATGCTGAAGGAAGGGAAGAACCCACTGGACTGCATGTCGTATCATCTGTCATATTTCACTGTTGAACGTCGACGGGAACATTTTGGGAAAGATCCTGCCGAATTGACTGGTGGGAGTGGCTCCAGAGCTGGTACATCCGTACCAGTGCAGATTTATTGGGGGGAGGAACACAACAAGGAATATTGGCCGACTGCATCACGTAATGGATCAGGTCAAAATCCAGGAGGGGGAAATGGTGTTAGCTTCTTTAGATGCCATGAAGGCGTAAGACTCCCTAGAGTGGAGCTGGTTATTGGGGTACTGGAAAAGTTTGGGTTCGGCACAAAAATGCGTACATGGCTGGGGCAATTATACACTTCACCTTTAGCAGTAGTGAGAACCAACGATTGGGTGTCTGAACGATGGGAGCTGGGTAGAGGGACGCGGCAGGGGTGCACGGTGTCCCCGATTTTATTTGCATTGCCTCTTGAACCGCTGGCAGGGTATACACGGCAAGAGATGAAGGAGGCTGGGATCTTAGTGGGAGGGGTGAGAGACCTTGTATCACTCTACGCAGACAATCTATTGTTATACGTGAGTAACCCACGGGAGAATCTCCCAATGCTGCTAGAGGTGCTGGGGAATTTCCAAAAACTGTCAGGTTTTCTAATAAATAAGGAGACATCCCTGTTGTTCCCGTTAGGAGGTCTTAGAGACAGCAAAGGGGAGGACCTGCCAGACTGGGGGATAAGATGGGAGACAAAATTATTTAAATATTTGGGTATCAGAATATATCACAAAATGGAGGAAACATTTGTACATAACACGGGGAGGGCGATAGCTAAAATAGGAGACTTGGTACAGTTTTGGAAAGAGTTACCCCTCTCCCTTATGGCAGGGTGGCGATATGTAAAATGGTGATACTCCCGGGATTGCTCTAATATTTTACCAATATACCATACGTGATCAAGTACATGTTTTTTTAAATGTTGGATGGTAAAATCTGGTCATTACAATGGAACATGGGAAGGAGGAGAGTGGCATCTTTTAACACTAGCGCAGTACTGTGAGCTGAGGTCTTTGCGTCGGTATGTGGGTCCATCGGGATTAGCGCTTGATCAGGTGTTGTTGAAAATCCCATGTTTTGAAAGATTTGTGAAATTAGAGAATTAAAATTGCACAGCATGCACAAGCGTGCACCCACACCCTTAAATCCTGGACTGCATTAACCATATGTCCATCCTATTCCCGTGCGGGTGCAATTTATATTGCAAGAACTGAGCAATTGCAAGCACCACTTGTACAGTTACCAGGCATGGCCGCTGATGTAGCTGATAGACTTTTAACAATTCATGGCTACCTGCCGATTTGAACAATTTGTGTAAGGAATTTCCGAATGTCACAGATGAACCAGAGACGTTTACTGAGGAATTGAGATGTTTGATTCAACACTATAATCTCTCATTGTTTAATAAGGATCAGCTCATGAGAGTGACTACGCCTAGAAAGGTATGCCAGCCTCTGACTCAAAAGAGTGGCTGGCCAAATGAACATATGTTTTTAGTTTTTTTATTGTACATTGGTTTATTACAAACCTTATACCACCTTCACATATAAAACAATCGAATATAATAGAGTGCCTGGAGACCAAGTCTGTTGGTGATGGTGTGCGTTATAAATACCTTTAATATTAACATAATATGATAAACAATGTCATCACAATTATGCGTTTTTAAAATAAATACATTCTTACACAATAAATAATCAATTATAAACACAGTGCTGGAGATATTTTGGGGTTATATCTAGTATTTAGTGCTATCTTGTGGTATTTTTCTAGTGGTGAGACTAATTGTTATGCTCACCTGGACCCCACAGGGGTGTCGAGCGGACCCGGACAGCTGCAGTCTCCGTCAACGTGACACGTAGTGCAGAGTTGACTGTCTGGACTGGCCCACCTAGTCTTGTCTGGTGGACCCGAAGAAGTATTTTCCTGCAAGTGGAGACAGGGATTAGCCACCTGTGGGTTTTAGTGATGGCCTCCCAACTGTTCTCGCTCTCCCCCACTAATCACCTCCGATATCCCCTTAGTAACTTCACCTTATGTTTGTAAAAGATAAGCTCTCCATCCTGCGTGTCTCGCAGGGGCGCGTAGATACCAGTTACTTCACTGGTTTGAAGGCGTTGGGAGAGTTCCGGTAAGCATTGACGCTGAAGTCCCAGGCGGGATTGGTAAGTATCAAGTTCAAAGAGTTCAATGTGCCCGATGTTCACTCTTGTCCCCATCCTTCCTTAAATTGCAACTGAGTTTGGGAGAAGAAGGTCTCGTAGCTGCTGCTGGCGTTCAGGTAAGAGTCTGTATTACCCAACGCTGTCCGGTAACTATTACATGCGTTAATGTGTTGTTTTTCTCCCTCTTTACAGATGCGGCATATGAAGATATGGAGAATAATACCGCCGGTGGTAAATCAGGTAAGTCTATGGTGGTAAGAGGTATTTGTTGATTCCCTTGGCTCACCTTGTTATTCTTGTGCCCCTAGGTGCCGGAGTACGGTGAAGAAATGATGGAGACAGTGCCGGATCGAAAGATGCTATGAGAACTGGTGAGTATAGCGCCGTGCTGGAGCTGGCGAAGCGACGCGTGCAGGACTGATGTACTTCCAGGTCGGGCGATGAAATGGATCCGGAATCGGGTGAGGAATTTGAAATAAGTTCGTTTTCTAACCTTGTCCTTTTCTTCTTCTTTATTCTAGGAGCTCCGGATTCGAGGCGGGCGTGGTAGAAGACTGGATGCTGGCTGCAGGCACAGTGAGAGTCACGCTGCTGGATGCAGAATAACACGAAGCATGTGCTGCTGTTCGGGCGTGGTTTAAATAGCCTCCAAAGTAGTCCCACGAAAGAAGTTCCCCAGGACCACACCCGAGTAAAAAATAGTCCCTGTAGTAAAATAGTCCCATCCAGGCCTCACGTTGGCTTGGATTTATTTGCAGCATGGTCTGCATGAGGTAAGTAATGTCTATGAGCCTGGCGCCTATGGCGCCAGGACTGATTTGTATTATGAGCCTGGTGCCTACGGCGCCAGGACTGAACCCTGACAGCCCCTAGCTGGGGCTGCTGAGGTTTTTGTAAATGTCTGGATGCCTGCTCCCGGGGCTGATAGGGTTGATCCGGATGCCCGGGGGTAGGCATCATGACAGCACTCCCCCCAAAGCCCTTCCTAAAGTTGTTCTTCCCCTTGGCCCTGGTTTGTCTGGGAAGTTCCGATGGAATTTCTTCACCAACCGAGGTGCATGAACGTGGTCACTAGGCTCCCATGACCTTTCCTGTGGTCCGTAACCTTTCCAGTCGATTAAATAAAAAAGTCTTCATTTAACCAACTTAGAGTCCAGGATATTCTTTACCTCGAATTCAGGTTCTCCATCTTTTAGGATGGGGTCAGGTGGTTTGGCAAGTCTTGTCCCGGGTTGAACTGGTTTCAGAAGTGAAACATGAAAGACAGGATGGATCCGCATATTAGAGGGTAATTCCAACTTGACGGCCACCGGGTTGATAATGGCCTTAATAGTATAAGGTCCCAAATACCTAGGATTAAAAGTCCAAGTTCCTTTTAGAGGTATGTGTTTTGTAGCCAGCCAAACTTGATCCCCAATCTGATGTCGTGGAGCATCGCTTCTATGTTGATCAGCATTTTTCTTATATTTCTCTTTTGCTTGTTTCAAATGTTCTGTTGCCTCCTTAAAGGCTTGTGTAATAGTAGAGTGTAAATGGCTAACTGCAGGCATTTCTAAGTGCTGAGGCGAATCGAGTTCTGAGGTTCGAGGGTGATGTCCGTATATGGTATAGAAGGGGCTTTGTCCGGTTCCAGAATGTACTGAGTTATTGTATGCATATTCGGAAATCCATAAAATATCCTTCCAATTGCTTTCGGTCTGGTGCAGCATGCAACGTAGGTACTGTTCAAGGGTCTGGTTGGTCCTCTCCATCTGACCATCGGTCTGGGGATGGTGACTGGTTGATAACCTCACGTCGATTTGCGCCAATTGACAACATTTCTTCCAAAATTGTGAAATGAATTGACTGCCTCGGTCAGAGACCAATACGGAAGGAAATCCGTGTATTCGAACAATGTTTTCGAGGATCTCCTTGGCCAAAATTGAAGCGGAAGGTAATCCTTTTAAAGGAATAAAGTGGGCCATCTTGGAAAAAAGATCCACAATAACTAGGATGGTGTTAAATCCATTACATGGAGGTAGATCTGTAATAAAGTCTAAAGACAAGGTGTGCCATGGTGTAGGTGGAACATCCAAAGGTTGTAAAAGGCCAGCAGGTTTTTTCTTCTGGCTTTTGTTTTGGGCGCAAATGCCACAAGACATCACAACTGACTTTACGTCTTTTCGCCAAGTGAGCCACCAGAACTGTCTCTTAATTTTTGCTTCAGTTTTTGCAATACCTGGGTGCCCTTCCATCAGGGTGTCATGGTAATTGGAGATTACTAGTTCTCGTATTTCCTTGTGTGGTAGAAATAGTCGTCCTTGATAGTAAGGTAGGTCATTGACGACTGAGTAGTCCGGGCCTTTCTTTACCCAGTCCTGCAGGGTTGCTGGATCGAAGAGTTGTTGGATTTTTGAATGAATATCTTCTAGTGTCTGTAGAGTAGTTATGCCAATAATTCTTTGCTCGGGAATTATTGGCACCGGTTCCGGGTTTGCATATGCTTCTCCCATCCCTATTCGGGATAAGGCATCTGCTTTACCATTTTTGCGGCCTGGTCGATAAGTGATCACGAAATCGAATTCGGCAAAGAACAATGCTCATCGAAGTTGTTGCGATGATTGGGCTTTGGCTGTTTTTAAATACTGAAGGTTCCAGTGATCAGTGATTACGGTAATGGTATGCCTGGCACCAAGAAGGTAGTGCGGCCAAGCCTTAAAGGCAGATTTGATAGCTAATAGCTCTTTATCGGTAATCGCATAGTTTAACTCAGGTGCTGAGAACTTTCTGGACCAAAACGCTACTGGGTGAAGTTGACCGGTTTCAGGATCCTTCTGGGACAGGACAGCTCCCATGGCTAAACTGGATGCATCAGTTTCTACTATGTATGGAAGCTAAGGGCGTGGATGCTTTAAGACAGGTGCTGATGTGAATTTCGCTTTCAGCTCTTGGAAGGCCTTTTCAGCCTCTTCGGTCCACAAGAAGTGTTTGCTTTTTCGCAAAAGTGCTGTGATGGGGTGTACAACATGGGAGAAGTCTGCGATGAATCTGCGGTAGAAATTAGCAAATCCGAGCATGCTGTCATGATCTCTGCTTCCAAAAGGTCAGGGTTTTCCCAACTCCCTTGGAAGCAGATCCATAACCCAGGTTCCGAGTGCCAACCAGTCCCAATTGGGACCTTTTGGACCCAGTCCTGGCGCCAGTGGCACCAGGCTCATAAATATGCCCAGTCCCAGCGCTGGAAGCGCCGGGCTCATAATGCTTGGGTGGACTTACCTGCAGCAGACCATGCTGCTTACTTGCCTGCCAGTTGAGCCTCTGATCCTCTTCTGTTTGGAACTACTTTTCCTGTTGGGTGGGGCAGGAGCCACTCCCTAGATTCAGAACACTGGAACTCTTCTGGAAAACAGGAACTCTTTTCTTGCCTAGGCGTGGCTGTGGAAGGAGACACCTAAGCACTACTGGAGGCTATTTAAACCACACCCGATGGATGAATCTTGCTTTGCGTTATTCTGCATCCTCAGCAGCAGGACGCTCATCGTGTCTTCTGCATCTGATCCTGGGCCTAAGGAAAAAGGGCTTACCATCCTGAATCCAGTCTTCAGCAACACCTATAAAGACAAGAAAGAACAGGTTAGCATCACGGTCTTCAGTGACAGCTTTTCACTTACCCGGTCCATCGGCTGTCACCAACGCCTCGTGCTGCATTTCGGCATCTGAAAGACAAAGGCTTACCTACTCTTCGTGCGCTCCGGAGGTCTTCACACTGCATTCCGGCATCTGAAAGACAAAAGCTTACCAACTCTTCGCACGCTCCGGAGGCCTTCGGCGCTGCATCCCGCATCTGAAAGACAAAACAATGTGCGTTTAAAGACATTGGGGAACTTTAATACTCACGTGCCATTACTCCTTTCCACATCTAACCCAGTGGGTATTCCGGCACCCGGCAGCCGCTCCGAACTTGTACCTGCAAAATAAAAGACAGTTAGAGCGCTTCGTGAAGCAGGCAACAAGCGCTTACTTACGTGCTTCCAGGCGCTTCTATTCATCACACGGGCTCCATCTTCAACTCACTGCAGCCCGTCATCCGCCATTGCCGGAACCCTGCAAAACAAGAGACATCATTACTAAAGACTTTAAAGACATTAGAATTACTCGAAACTTACCGTTCGTGCAGTAAACGACGGACAGCAGTCCTCTGAAGTCAAGAGGCCTGCTCCCCTTATCCAGTGAAGAAACTGGTTACAGCACCCTGCCTCGAGGCAGATGGAGAGCACGGCGTTCACTTACCTAAGGTGAGAGCGTTAACCTTTGGGGTTCTACAGGAGAAGAGAAAGGGAAGAAGAGAGAGACATTCAACAACCCAGTTCATTAATCCCATATTTTCTATCTGCAGACATCTTACCCTCCGAGCCAGGCATACAGTGCACAGAGGTCCAGCCCAAAGAGCCAGCCGTGTGTTACACATCACCTTTGAAGATACGGTATACGCCCAGTCAAGACCGGCGCCTCTACGGGAATCAGGTGAGCGTTACACATGCTTTGTACCCCTTTGACTGAACTGGGTGATGGCCACTTGAGAATTGCGTCCACCTTTCGAGAATCCATTCGGACTCCCTTTGGAGTCAGGATAAATCCAAGAAATTCAACTTCCGTAGCATGAAAAACACATTTTTCCAATTTTGCATATAACTTGTGCTGGCGTAGTTTCTCAAGGACTGCACACACGTGCTTAACATGGTCTGATTCTGAGGAGGAGTACACTAGAATATCATCTATGTATACGACGACACAGACGTCTATGAGTTCACGAAGGACATCGTTCATAAAATACTGGAAGGCTGCTGGTGCATTGCACAACCCGAAGGGCATCACCTGATATTCGAATAATCCGTATTTGGTGAGAAAGGCAGTCTTCCATTCGTCACCTTTCTTGACACGTACCAGATGATATGCCCCTCGGAGATCTAATTTAGTGTAGATACAAGCATCCTTTACTTGGTCTAGTAATTCGGGGATCAGAGGCAATGGGTATCGGTTTTTTACCGTAATCTGATTTAATGCGCGATAATCTATGCACGTTCTAAGGTCACCTTCCTTTTTTGGCACGAAGAATAAAGCTGAGGATGCAGGAGACTTGGAAGGACGAATAAAGCCATTAGCAAAGTATTGGTCCAAGTATTGCCGTGGGTGAAGATTTTCAGGTTCCGTGAGGGCATAGATTCTACTGCATGGGGGTTGTGCACCGGGTAGGAGGTCGATTTGACAATCGTATGATCGGTGAGGAGGTAATGTATTGGCCTGTTCTTTTTCAAAAACATCCTGAAATTCTTGGTATTCCTGAGGTAACTGCACAATTGGGTTAACGACTGTAGCCAGGCCTTTGTTCAAAGTTTTCTCCTGGTAACAGGTGTGTGCACAATCCGGGAAGGTTATTCTCTTCTCTCGCCATTCTATACAAGGATTATGTGTTTCCAACTATGGCATCCCCAGTATTATCTGGAACTGTGGGGCTTTGATTAGATCAAACACAATAGTCTCTCGATGCCCATCTTGACTCAACAGTGTCATCTCTGTAGTGGAATGAGTTACAGGCCCCAAGGCAATCTCAGTTCCATCAACTGTGGTGATGACATCCGAAGTGGTCTTTTTGCAAAGAGGTAGATTCATCCTTGACACCAATTCGTGGTCCATATTGTTTCCTACGGCCCCGCTATCTATGTATGCCCTTACTGCGTGCATACGTGATGGCTGCCTGGGATCAAGTAGGACCATTGGGATGATCAGATGCAAGGTCTGAGTGTCCTTCTTTAAGCTCGGCAAGCGGACCTCTACGCTTGTCGGGCATGGTCGTTTCCCGAATCAGGCTCTATGTGGCTTTTATCAGCAACTCCTACCACCTTCTTGGGTGGTTTTGTAGGGCAATCCCGTAGAAAATGTCCTGAGGTTCCACAGTACAGACACAACTGCATCTGTCATCTTCTTTCTCTTTCCTTTTGAGTTAAGGGTCCTTTAACCCCCCCGGTTCATATGCATCTGTTCCTTTGGGGGCAACGTTGGGTTTAACCAATACACGATTCTCGAACTTAGCTCGATCAGTCTTTCGGTTCTGAAGTCGGTGGTCTAGCTGGACCACTAAGTCTATAAATTCTGTGCAATCCTGAGGTGGGTTCACAACTTGAGCCAAGACGTCTTTGAGTTCTCCCCGAAGTCCACAATGAAACAATGTAATTCGTTTTTCCTCCGGCCACCCGGTTTCCACCACCAACCTATTGAAGGTTGCAATATAGGTTGGCAGATCCTGGTTACCCTGTCGTAAGGATAAAAGTTTGTTGTCCAGGGCTTGACCCTGTGAGTGTCTGGCGAATAGTTTTTCCATGCTCCTTTGAAAACCCTGAAAATCCCGGAGAAGAGGATCATCCTGGTAGACTAACGGAATGGACCAATCCGCTGCGCTGCCACTAAGATATGGCAATACAAAGGCTACTTTGGCTTGGTCATTTGGAAAGGCTCCCGGTCTGCATAAAAAGTGCAAGCGGCATTCTTTCATAAACACGGCGAACCTTTTGGGGTCCCCAGCAAAGCGTTTGGGTGGAGCTAACAGAATATTTCTTGGTAAAACCACTTGCACAGGATTGCTTGATGAAACGGGGGTTGGGTTTCCCCCATATCCAGGTAGGGGCGTTTGCCTAGCTTGGTTTTGCAGTAGTTGCCTAGCCAGATCATTAGTGTGCTCCTTTGAGACAATCAGTTCTCTCCTGAGGGCATTAGTCTCTTGGCGAGCGGCATGTACTTCTGCCCTAAGTTCCCCCAATAATTGGGCCAGTTGGTCGGTTTCCGAGGTTTCCATAACACCCGGGTGGGTATTTTTAGAAAGGCTTTGTGTTCTGTTACGCTCACCTGGACCCCACAGGGGTGTCGATCGGACCCAGACAGCTGCGGTCCCCGTCAACGTGACGCGTAGTGCAGAGATGACTGTCTGGACTGGCCCGCCTGGTCTTGTCTGCTGGACCCGAAGAAGTATTTTCCTGCAAGTGGAGACAGGGATTAGCCACCTGTGGGTTTTAGTGATGGCTTCCCAACTGTTCTCTCTCTCCCCCACTAATCACCTCCGATATCCCCTTAGTAACCTCACCTTATGTTTGTAAAAGATGAGCTCTCCATCCTGCGTGTCGTGCAGGGGCGCGTAGATACCAGTTACTTCACTGGTTTGAAGGTGTTGGGAGTGTTCCAGTAAGCATTGACTCTGAAGTCCCAGGCAGGATTGGTAAGTATCAAGTTCAAAGAGTTCAATGTGCCCGATGTTCACTCTTGTCCCCTTCCTTCCTTAAGTTGCAACTGAGTTCGTGAGAAGAAGGTCTCGTAGCTGCTGCTGGCGTTCAGGTAAGAGTCTGTGTTACCCAACGCTGTCCGGTAACTATTACATGCGTTAATGTGTTGTTTTTCTCCCTCTTTGCAGATGCGGCATATGAAGATATGGAGAATAATACCGCCGGTGGTAAATCAGGTAAGTCTATGGTGGTAAGAGGTATTTGTTGATTCCCTTGGCTCACCTTGTTATTCTTGTGCCCCTAGGTGCCGGAGTACGGCGAAGAAATGATGGAGACAGTGCCGGATCAAAAGATGCTGTGAGAACTGGTGAGTATAGCGCCGTGCTGGAGCTGGCGAAGCGACGCGTGCAGGACTGATGTACTTCCAGGTCAGGCGATGAAATGGATCCGGAATCAGGTGAGGAATTTGAAATAAGTTCGTTTTCTAACCTTGTCCTTTTCTTCCTCTTTATTCTAGGAGCTCCGGATTCGAGGCGGGCGTGGCAGAAGACTGGATGCTGAGAGTCACGCTGCTGGATGCAGAATAACACGAAGCATGTGCTGCTGTTCGGGCGTGGTTTACATAGCCTCCAAAGTAGTCCCAGGAAAGAAGTTCCCCAGGACCACACCCGAGTAAAAAATAGTCCCTGTAGTAAAATAGTCCCATCCAGGCCTCACGTTGGCTTGGATTTATATGCAGCATGGTCTGCATGAGGTAAGTAATGTCTATGAGCCTGGCGCCTATGGCGCCAGGACTGATTTTTATTATGAGCCTGGTGCCTACGGCGCCAGGACTGAACCCAGACAGCCCCTAGCTGGGGCTGCTGGGGTTTTTGTAAATGTCTGGATGCCTGCTACCAGGGCTGATGGGCTTGATCCGGATGCCCGGGGGTAGGCATCATGACACTAATTTCAGAATACTGCCTAATCAATATTTCACCAGGGTCACTAACAATAAACAAATACTGGACTTAATACACTCTGAATAAATGGCTCATGCTCTCCTGTGATGTTTTATTTACAACATCACGCTCATGCCCTTTTGGCTGTATTTCAACAAATGTAAAGCATGCAAATGAAATACAAAACATTCAGTCAGCCTCTCTAAGTAAAACAATTTACTGCAGCTAACTTTGCTTTGCAATATTTCTTACGGTGCACTCTTAACTACCTATGCACACCAAACCAATGAGACTGAAATGCAGAAAATTAAAATGAGACTAAATTACCTTTTTGAACTTGTTCTTTATCATAAACTAGAATTATGCAAGTTACACACAGTGACACATACACCCACATTGTTATTCACAATGTATGTAAGCAAAGTTTTTCCTGAAATGGCTTTCAAGGCTCTATCTGTGATAATGTGCCAAGCTCTGCCAAATCAAACTTGGCTTCGCAACAAAAGTTGGAAGGATAAATATACTTTGAATAACAGCAAATCTTAGAGAAATACAAACACAGTGGTACATGCACGTTTACATTCTCATGGTTACTGCAGTGCCTACAAATGAACTGAATTATCTAATCTGTGCTACATAGTATCAGTCACTTCAATCGCACCTCAATTAACCTCATAATTACCTAGATTAAGCTGGTGATATTCCCCGACTCAGCTTGGCAGGGCTCAAGGGTCATTCACAGCTAAGGTCGCTTGAGACTTTGCAGTTCTTCTAAAGATTGCCAACCCAGGAGAGTGACAGCCACAGGCCACCACAAGTCAGCTTTCAAGCACTGCACTCAGGCTGCCCAGGAAGCAGCACTTCTGCCTCCTTCGTCAGTGAGTGCAAGAATAAGAATGCCTCTCTAACGCTGCCCCAAACACTTTTCATTAAAAATACCTGTTACTCAAGAGCACCTCCCTTTGACAAGTTCATCCCACTAAAGCATCACGAATTTCCTCATTGACTTTTAGCCGAAACACACACTGCAGTGCTGAAAAGAACTTGCTAAAAAAAAATTCACTTCCTGTTCCAATACAATGCGATGTCTTTAGGAACGGATTTTCAAATTCCTCAGCTTACAACACAGATCCAGCCTGTTTCCATTTTCAGAGCATCATGCATTTTGCTCAATCTGCATCCAGCTTATGTCATGGACTAATTTGCACTAAATGTTATTATGGGAATCAGTTACATGTTAAATGGGGTTGGGTTAATTAGTATATCAGTTTCTGTTTGTATTATATTTCAGTGCAGCTCAGCCCATTAAAATAGCATCATGGAGCAAAGTGATCATTTTCTAGCATGTGCTCTGTGCACTGGCATCTATTTAAATTCAGCCTGAGATTCATACTGTTGCGTCCTAGTTAAAATTCGAACCCTCGCTAAAATGTGAATGCTGAAATGCAGAGTCTAGATGTAGAAATGCTGAGTCTATGGGCCTCATCACAAGTCAAGCAGTAACTGTGCCGGTAAAACCGTCAGGTTGCTGCTAGACTTGCGGATTTTACCAGCACCTGGTTTGCCGAAACACTGGGGGATTACAACCCCGGCGTTCCGGGAAGTCAGGTGCCAGTAATTGTAAATCCCCATTCCCATTTGGGAATGGGGACCACGGACGCACCGGCACCATTTATAACGGTGCTGGTGCTTCTGTGAAACTCAGTGGCCGGGACGGCACCCACCCGCAGAGTCTTACTGTGCTGGTCCAGTAACAACAGTGCCGGTAGACTTACCGTCACCGTTGTTACTGGACAGGCATAGATAGAATGAGGCCCTATATGTTGAAATGTAGAGTCTATGGGCCTCATTACGAGTATGGAGGTAGCCAAATAAGGGCATGGCTGCCTCCATACCGGGTCCCATCAATGAGGAATAACCGGGTCATTCCGACTTTGGAGGACCCGGTAATTCCTCCTTGAAGGAACCCTTCCCCATTCCCATTTGAGCCCCCATAGGGCTCAATGGGAATGGCTAGGGAGCTAACAACGGGGCCGTTAATAACGCCCCGTTATTAGCTCCCTGTTACCCTTACGGGACCCGCTAAGGACGCCTGGTTCCCCGCAGAGGGAACCTCGTAATAGGGCGTCCCGTAATGAAGGGTGCCAGTCCCGTACCGGCACCCTTCATTACGGGAGCGCCATGCTTATAATGAGGCCCTATATGTTGAAATGCGCAGTCTATATTCCTACAACAGTCAACTTAATCCAAATTAGAAACATTTTAGACAATTCATTCTAAAATCATGAAATACATTTCCTACAAAATTCAATATTAGTAAAATCCTTTAAATTTATGATTCAACAGGTATACCGGTAGCATTTGTTATTCACTATTTCTTTTCTTTTATATTAGTTTCACTACTTTCTTTCATTCAATCGATCTTGATGATTTTCAGGAAGTTAACTACTGCAATCACCAAGGAGACAGTAGGTTCTTGGGTATTTAACGACTCTGTTGCATAGGTGAATTTCCCAAACAATTCTTCTCTTAGCTTCGGGAGAGTACCACAGTCTATCATTAGATGTTTAAGGGATTCTACCATTGCTCCACTGAATCGACACTGGGCAGATTCTTGAGTGCCTCGTATCAGATTAATCTCTCCAGTTGGGTGCAGATTAAATCGTAATCTTAAAAAGAAGTCTCTATATCGACTGTCCAGAGACTGATTGAGATATTTGGCAAGCATTCCCATTTTTTTACATTCATTAGTTATTTCTTTTGTTAAACTATACTGTATCCTTTTATCACAGTTCACAATCCAGTCTAATTCTTGTATTTACCGTTTAGCTTGTCCCGGGTTTGTACACAATTGTTCTAAGGTGAGCTCATATTGTTCTATTAAGAGGTCGCATTTCTGTTTAATTTAAGGGTATACATGGACCTCCCTCTCCTTCTGTTTCCATTTGACTCGCTAGTAAGCTATAAATTGAATTCTTTCCACCAAGTAATATGCTTACGATATAGCAAGATGGTTCTGACTTCAACAATCGCTGTGGGAACACAGTTCGGGAGTCTTAACACTTTTCACTTAACACTTTTCTCCATATCATGCTATCGGGTTTGTCCAGTTCTAATCTCGCGGTCTCAAAAAATATCTCGAGGCCATGCATTAAAACCGGGATGGCTTTCGATCTATAAAACTGTACGAGTGGCATGATGGAGAAACTGCAGTACCTTTTTTCCATATAAGACATTTGTGTCGCTAGTTGCCGCCCTTTTGCCCACAGTGTCTCCTTATACAATTTGATTTCAATCGGTCTCACCAACAAGAAATCTAGCTATGTAATATAGCTTACTACTGGGACACGTTGGCCGTTCAGTGACCAACAGAATGTTTTCATAGAAGTAGGTTGTGACACAGGAGGGTGGAGTTTAATTTTCGACTTACAGTCTGACAGCTAATTTTTAGTATTAGTTTGAGGCAGGGAAACCCCTCATAGAAGATAAGGATAGTGGGGGTTTCTATTCTTACAATAAAGGTTTTTGCTAACCACCATGCCACCTTTGTGTCAGCTTCCTTCTTCGACACCCTTCCACTTTGAGGTCAGCTTTAAGGTGATGGAATAAATGTACACTTTTCATACAAACTGTACACAGAGAATGCACCTATGACACATGCTCCTACCATACACCCTTAAGACATAGACTTACTGCACACTCGAATGACACACACTCCTATAACATGTGCTCCTATGACAAGTGCTACTTTAACAAGCGCTCCTACAACACACATCCTATCATACATGTCCCTATGACATGCAACCTATACGCATGCACCTACTCTACATAGCATGTGAACATACAGCACATGCTCTCACATGCACCTACAACACATGCAATGACACATGCTCATACCACACACACTCTTACGATACACACTCTTATGATGTAATCCAAAGGCATGCGCTCCTACAACACCCGCTCCTACAACCACACACTCTTACAGCACATACTCCTACAACAGACGCACCTACAACATAAGGCATATGAGTTTTACAGTTGGTACATTACAAAATAAACAACTTCTAAAAACTCACAAAGGCAAGTCATACCTGACACTGATGTCAGTTTTTGTTGGAATAAATGTACACTTTTTATACGAACTGTACACAGAGTGTGCACCTACGGCACTTGCACCTACACCACATGCTTCTACGACACATGCTCCTATGACACATGCTTCTACAACACACGCTCCTACCACAAACAATCCTACGACACACACTTACTGCACACTCTTGCAACACACAATCGAATGGCACACACCCCTATATCACGTGCTCCTATGACACGTGCTGCTATAACATGCTCCTATAACACACACTCCTATAATACACGTCCTTATAACACGTTACTACAAATGAGTCTACTCACAACATGTGGATGCATGAGAGGTGCTCTTACGACAGATGGTCCAACCACAAATCCTTTTATGATGCAAACTTACAATGCACACTTACCACACACTCTTATGGCACACACTCCTACAACATGCGTTCCTACAACATGTGATCCTATGACACGTGCAGCTACTAGATGTGCTCCTATTACACACACACACACACACACACACCTAGGACACATGGTTATACGACATGCGCTCCTACAACACATGGTCCTACAACACACACACTTACAACACATACTCCTACCACAGAGGTACCTACAACATGCGCTGCAATCACGTATGCAGAGCGTATGAGTTTTACAGTTGGTACATTAAAAAATTAACATCTCCTAAAAACTCACATTAAAGGCAAGTCACAGCTGACACTGATGTCAGTTTTAAGGTGACGGAATAAATGTACATTTTCAATACAAACTGCCACAGACCATATGAGTTTTACAATACGTACATTCCACAATTAACATCTCCTAAAAACTCACATTAAAGACAAATCTCAACTGACTTTAATGTGAGTTTTAAGGTGATGGGATAAATGTACACTTTCAACACGAACCATACACAGTGTGTGCGCCTATGACACATATACCTATGATACATGCACCTATGACACATGCTCCTACAACACATTCTCCTACGATACACGCTCCTACCACACACACCCTTATGACAGACACTCACCACACACTCTTACAATACACACTCCTATGACACACGCCCCTACGACACGTGCTCTCGCAACACGTGCTGCATAATAAGTGGTCCTACAACACACACTCCTATCATACATGTTCCTATGATATGCTCACGAGGGTTGGACTGGCCTATAGGGAAGTCTGGAGATTTCCTGGTAGGACTCTGCACCCTGGGCCTCTTTTCTGTGGTAACCATTTTATTTTCAAATGTGTTCATAGAAAAAGGGTTGGGATTGCTGAAAAAGTGAAATATTGGACCACTTTTCATTTTTTTTCCTGGGCCTCTTTTGGTTCCCAGTCCATCTCTGACGCTCATCTACTACGCATGTGCCTACTGCACATAACATGTGGATATATGACGCATGCTCTCACGTACATCTAAGAGACGTCAACGTATGACACATGCACCTACCACACATGCTCCTACAACATATGTTCTTCTGAAGCACACTCTTACGACATGTGACACCCCTCCACACATTCTCTTTTCCTCTTCCCATCTCCCCTTTTCCCCCCATGCCCGCAATCTTGGCCTTCACATCGACTCCAACCTCTCCCTCTCCCACCACATCTCCCTCACCTCCCGCTCTTGCCGCTTCCACCTCTTTAACATTGGTAAAGTCTGTCCCTCCCTCACCTTCCATGCTACTAAACTCCTCATTTCCTCCCTCATCTTCTCTAGACTCTTCTACTGCTCCTCTCTACTCTTCAGTCTCTCCTCCTCCCATCTCTCCCCTCTCAAATCTGTCTACCACTCTGCTATCCGCGTGCTCTGTCTTCCTTCTCCTCAAGATCACATCTCAGCTTCTCTCGCCTCTCTAAGATGGCTCTCCTTCCACTCCCTTCTGAAATTCAACTTCCTCTGTCTTATCTTGAAATCCCTCTATGGTCTCGCCCCACCTTACCTTTCCTCTCTCCTCACCTTCCACTCTCCGCCCGTCCACTTCGTTCTGCTGACCTCTTTCTTCTCACCTCTCCTCCCCTGCCCTGTGCCCCATCCCGTCGCAGATCTTTTCAACTTCTCGCCCCTTTCCACTGGAACCGTCTTCCCCTCCCCATACACTCCATCTCCTCCTACACCTCCTTCCGCACTTCTCTCAAGTCTTACCTCCTCCAATCTCCATCATAATACCTGAGCTATCTCTTTCATGTTGGTCCTACCCCGCTTCCTACATTTTTACTACCTCCCCCCACCTCCCGTTTCAGCCATGTAATTCCTTACTGTTCATGTAAATTGCTCTAAGTACTGTTTTCTGATACTTGTATCATTGTTACTATGCTTGTTATGTATTCTCCTGTTCTCATGTAAAGCGCTTCGGATTTAAGCGCTATATAAATCCCAATAAAATACAAAATACAAATAACACATGCTCCTACAACACCTACTCCTGTAATACATGTTTCTACAATATGCTATTACATGAGTATCTAATACACATAACATGTGGACGTACGACACGTACGCTTACCACACATGCTCCAACCGCACACTTTTACAACACACACTCTTACAATGCACACTTTTACGATGCGCACCCTTACAAGGCACACTCCTACAACACGTGCTGATGCAACACGTGCACCTATGGCACATGCAGTTACTACACATGCTCCGATGAAACATGTTAATATGGCATGTGCTCCTACGAAATGCAATCCTACAACACATGGTCCTACGACACACTCTTACAACACATACTCCTACTACATGTGTGTCTACTACACATAACATGTGGATGTACAACACATGCTCTCACAAGCACCTAGCGGTCATACACATAAGACATTCTCCTACGACACATGCTTCTACGACACACTCTCCTACCACACACGCTCTTACGACACACACTGTAATGACACTTTCCATTTACATGTGCTCCTAAAAAAGTGCTCTTACAACACAGGTTGCTATAACGAGCACTCCTACAACATACACTCATAGGAGTATATACACTTCTATAACACACGCACCTACATGTGGACATATAATACGTGCTCTCACATTCACCTAGGACACATGCACCATCGACACATGCACCTACGACAAATGGTCCTACGATGCATGCTCCTACCACAATCACTCTTATGACACACACTGTAATGACACACACATATGGTACGTGCTTCTACGACATGCAATGCAATAACATGTGCTCCTACAACACACACTCCTACAACACACCCGACACACGTATGTATGCCAAGCACTGTTATGCAACCTGCTCTTATGCCACACACACACACTTACAATACATGCTCTTACAACACAGGCTAGTATTACAACACACACTAGGAATCAATAATCATGAAAACGTTTAAAAAGTTTATTATTTCACACATAAAAACAATTTGTATAAAATGTCAAATCATTCAAAAGTACATTAAATGTACACCTATTATAAATGTTGAAAGTATAAAAAAATTGTAACAAAAAATGACTACATAAACTTACATTATAATATAATAAAAAAAGCATAATACCTCCAAAATATTACAATGATAAAATTACACAGAATATTTTCAAAAATAAATCTACAAAAACAAAATATACATAAACATTCAAGACTTATACTTTACATATACAATCATTTCAACTAACAAATACTTTATAAAATAATAAAAATAAAAATACTAATATTAATTAACAAGGTACATGTCATCATTGTAAATGCATATAATTTAAACAATATCCAGAACATTATAAAAATAAAACATACACAAAACCAATAATAGATTATTCAAATATCATATACGGTAAACGCTTAGTAACATTTACTTCTACAAATAAAATGAACATATACACAACATGTATAGGCATTACACTGTGCATAAACAATGCAAATATTTCATGTGTGTGCCAAATTAAATGTAGTAAATAATGCAAACTGTAAAAACTAACAAAAGCAGCATAAATGTAATGCACATTAAAATAAATAAAACATTTGCCATTTGTATAAAAAACAAACAAATATTTGCACAACACATTGCATTTCTGTGACTATAAAGCATTACAAAACAAACACGGGATGAGTTAAGGTTACCATGTTTTTTGATTTAAATATAATCTTTTTTAATGTATTAATAAAGTGTATTATAATAAAGTGTTACCTTCATTTTATTATTTCTGATGTTTGTAGAGTGCATTTTTGTTGGTTCAACCTTAACTCTTTTGCAAAAATGTGTTTTCAAATATATATATTTGGTAGATTGTCTTCATTAAATCTTTATGCAAGACTAATGTATCCCTAGTAAACGTGTATACCTTGAAGCAATATTCTCTCCGAAGACACATAAATAAATCACCAGAGCATGACTGAACAGGCTGCTAGTAAATGCAATATCCTACAAATGGCACAGGGATATTGAGAATGACAAGTCCTGCTTATATTGAACTGGCAAGCTGGGTGATATTGAGTGCTTCCTTTTGCTATGTACTGATCAACTTCACAGAAAGTACTGTAAGGGTGCAGAAGGAAAAGACTGACACAAGTGGGACTGTTGTTGATATAAACGTGTATTAGTAATGAAAATAAAGAGAACACCTACCTTTCCCTATCACTACGATTTCGGTCAGGATGTCTGTGTAATTCAATAGTCCACCGTCCTGTGTGAAAAAGCCTTTGTCTGTCCCTGACACTTATAATTAAACTAAACATTGTGCCAATGGTCTTGTTCCAGGAGAATTACTCCCTTCCCCTAGACGAGGTAGCACAATTCTGGTTGCAAGTTCATAACCACAGGGAATTACTCCCTTCCCCTGATTTGTGTACTTTACAAAAGAAAAGGTTTGCTGATCCTCCAAACCTCTGTTTCAGAAATTTTACAATTTCCTTATCCGAGGGGAATGACTCCCTTCCCGTGATACACTGGTTTGATCCACCTTGTGAGTTTCAACCACCCTTCTCCTGTCCTTCCTTGGCTTTACTCTTACAATTCACAACACCAGGGGGAATTACTCCCTTCGCCTGACGGCTCTGATGCTATGCTTCACAGTAGACAACACCAGGGGGAATGTCTCCCTTCCTCTGGCTTTTCTCAGGCAATGATTTACAGTTCACAACACCAGAGGGAATGTCTCTCCCCCCTTGGCATTTCTCAGGCTTAGTTTCACAATTCACAACACCAGGGGGAATGTCTTGCTTCTCCTGGCCTTTCTCAGACTTGAATTTTGGCAGACCCGGTTCACTCTCCTGCCAGGTACTGCCCCGAAGAAGATTACTTGTTGAGATCTTCTTCTGTGCACGGGAATCCCAGACCCAGGGTTATTCCTTTCTTGCACTCTCTTCGCAGCCCCTTGCAACCATCCCAGCCACTCGTGAACCTTTCTGGTCTCTGTCTTTGTCGTTCGGTGGTTCACAGGGTATTTAAACCACTTCTTTGGATCTATTGTCACCTTTCTGGTTCCCGCACCTGCTGCAGCGACTCCTCTGCAGTTGTTTCTTCGCGGGTTGTCTGCATTTTCCAGGTCCTCTGTTTGCCGAATCCGTGCTATTCCAGCTTTCTGGCCGGTCTGCCCACGTTAGACTAGGCAGAGACGCCTGAGCCTCCTTGCACCCGACCGGTCAGCAGCGTTCCCTCAGTTCCACGCTGGAATGTGGTCTATAACTCGCGATGCAGACTTTATTACAGGCTTTCTGAACTCTCCCTGAAATAAGTCTACTGTTTTGGAAAGCTGCCAGCGCACATGACAGCTGCACTACGAAGTGAGCTTTCCTGTTGCTTGTGACTGCACTTGGTAAGATGAGAAGCCCATCCGCTGCGGCTCTTTCACCCTCACATCTAAAGCTAGACGATGCAAAAATGAGAATATATCCTTCATGTTCACATATAATGTACTGCCAGGATAAGAGCTGTGAAAAATGAAATAAGTTGATCTGAGGGCGCTATTCTCGTCGGAAGCGGCCGAGTCTTTGTCTCTGTTTCTCTCAGTGTGGATTGACGAGTTCACGTTACCCACGTTATGAGGGCCTTTCCTCTAACAGAACTTCGGAAATCGCAGTGTCTGTCGTAGAACTAGCAGGGACTTACAGAGGGACCTGCAGAATTGGTGCTGCCACAGCTGTTATGGCTGTACTTTTTCTGAATTTTGCCGTCAGCCAGTTGAGTTGAAGCGGCCCGGGATTGACTGGCGCAGTGAGAGGCTGGTGCGGAGTACTGAGTGCTGGGAGTCAGCACATTTTCAGTGAGCTGTTGAGAGCAGCTTGGGAGCGAGGTGTGAGACGTGCAAGCTTGTTCTCTAAACTTTTGTCTCACAGTCTGCCACTGCTGCACTGTACTGGTCGCTTGGGAGCTTTGGGGGTGGGCAGTTTGCTTTTGCATTGTGCATGGCTATCTTCTTTTATTCCCATTGTATATATTGACATTTCTTTTTTTGCTCCCTGTTCCACAATTTGTGTGCTTTTATCTGCCCCTGTCTTTTTCTTCATTCTCCATACTCTACAGCTTGAAGTCGTTGCTCGAAGTCATTGCTGGTCCTGACTGCAGTTGACTGCAGCTGACTGCTGCTGCTGCGATCCTTACAACAACCTCGACCCCTGTTATATGAGAGGGGAGGCGGACACAATGAGTGGTACTGGCCATCTTTGGACTGGGCTGGACTGCTTATCCGTTTGTCTGCCTGTCTGCTCGAGGGTGGAAACTGTAATTGTTTGAGGTTAGTGTCGGATGCAGCTGTTAGTAGTACAGTGCAGCTTGACAAAGCGGGAGCATGAATTATAGGCCAAGACATACAGGCATGCTGCAGGGAGTGCAATCTGCACCCCACAGCGAGTTCCGGGAAGGCGATATACTCCTAAGTGTCAATCCCAAATTCCAATTGATTGATCTCTACTTGCACCTGTTTCTCACTATGGTGGCAATGCTCATAGCCAGGAAGGCGAGCAGTAAGACAGAGCAACCACCAAATGTCTCAGTGCAAAGGCAGCAGTAGCAGGGGCACCAAACCCAACCAGGCAAGCCACTAGACAAGCCACAATAAACTGGGTGGCACGCAGTACAGAGGTCTGAAAACAACCCCTGTAACTGGGGGGAGGGGGCGGTTGGGGAAATCCATGTGAGTGAATTAAACAAGTTGGTAGATCGAACATCAGAGCGAGGCAGCTGAAAAGACCGGAGGGGGGGTCTGCACTTCTGTTCTCGATATGGTAGAGGGGAGGCACAGAGACCCCTGCCAAGATTCTCTATTACGGTAGCAATGGATGAACAATCAAGGCCTAGATTCTCAGGAGGTGATGCGAGCTGGTTCTTAAGTACAGTGAATTCCCCTAGCACCCACAAAGGAATGTCCACACAATGTATCGGTTACAACACAGTCTTTATATAATTAATATTCAAAGTCATATACACGATCACGATAACTCACTTTGTACTCCGAAAATCAACAATGGCAAATATGAACAATTCTAAAGTGGTACCACTAACGTTATTAGATCTCCTTAAAGTGCATACGGTCAGAATGACACACAGATCAAAATAAAGAGGAAACCAGCAGTAGAGAGAGGAAGGAAAGCAAGATGGTTGAGCAATAGGCAGAATACTGGCAACTACCGTTAAACACAGTTCTGTGTGGAGATCCCCCCACCCGGGCAACCTGTAGAAGAAAGATCCAAGCCCAGTCCATATATTGTTCACACTAGACTTTCCTATAGTTCTGCAACCCCAAAGTACCTGGCGTTGTAGGGTTCCACATCGGGAAAATCGACAGCCCTTCTTGATTGTCCTCCCTTTCAGGCAGGAGTCACGGGTCGTCGAACGTCCAATGGAGAACAGGTCAAGCTACGACGGTGAAGTGGCCGCGTTGTTCCTAGCGGTGCTCGTTGATGGGGAAGCGTAAACGTCCTGCCAGGAAGAGGCGTGCGGGGCACCTCAGTGTCGATAGTTCTGGACCGCAAAGAGTTGAAGAACTGTGGCCCAGCAAGGGCGTCGAGTCGTCAGCGTCTTTGTGGTCTTTGGGTGGCGGGAAACCCACCGGTGGATGCTCCTCGGCGCATCGACGGTCAGGCCTTCTCCAGCAGGATACAGCAGCGACGATGCGGAGGAGAGCGTCCTTGGATCAATGAAGTTCTTAGGCAATGGGAGCACATCGGCTCCAGTCGGCGACGGCGATCGTCGACACTGGCGGGCAACAGTCCGGGCGCTTCTCCTTGGAGTTCCGCAGCAATCCCCTTATCGGGTCAGCAGCCTGTCGAAGGTCCGTCTACCAGGGAGCTTAGGCAAAGATCAGCTGTGCACGATGGTCCCTCGTAGCCGGGAAGAGGGTGCCTTACCAGGTCCTCTCTGGGTCAGTTCTTGAAGCACAGCAGCTTTCAGATTGTGAAGGAGAGCAACAGTAATTCAAGATCAAGCTTCAGTTACTCCAGTTACTCGTCGTAGTGGACTTCAGCTTCTGAACACGATTCCTAGCAGTGAGAGGTACCCAGATATAATGTTGATCTCCCATTCATTCCGCTGGGTCACACTCAAGCATCCAATCACGACTACGGGCATTCATGCAGGCAGGCAATCAGGCTCACGGGGCATTCAGGCCATTCACTTCTCTCCAGACACTTACAGCAAGTTATGTGTATTGGGACAAGTGCCGAGCCATTCAACACTCCAAGCTGCATTCATACCGGTTTCGGGCAGGGCTGTCTCAACCATTGTGTCAACCACCAGATACTAGACAGCCACAACATAGAATGTATATGCGTCACACACTCCATTCACCCAGGTCCCACCCACAGGCGTATCCACAACATACGGTCGTTGAGAAGGCTCCAGCAGTCTGGTCGGCACTTCCCCACACTACCATATATGGAACTTCCAACCAACAGCCAGTCAGGGGGAAGGGACAGAGGCAGGGCATCCCGGGACTTTGGGAAGATCAAGGTAGCAGGTAATGGAAGGCAAGAGGCCATGGGGGCCATTTTGTCTCCATCCGGAATCTACCGATTCCAATGACAGGGCCTGGGCATCCCAAAATGGAGGATGCTCAGGGCACCAGTCATTTCAGCACAGGGCTACCACCAGCCCATACCCTGCTCTGTGGGTCACCCACAGGTGCCCAAAAACATAAACTAGGGGCACAGGGTTGCACCCCTACCCATGGGTGCCATAAGGGTATCCCAGGGGTCTGTTCACCAAACCAAAAGAGAGAAAACTGCACCGCCAGCAGTCCCACATGAACTCCTGTGTGGAAAACACGACAGAACACACGATAAAAAGCAGTAAAGGACAAGGATACAGAGGCCCTGTCCCTCCGATGCATTTCCAGCGTCACAGCGGCTTTGATGACAAAGCTTATACACCAGGACCGGCACAGCATAGTATGGTGGAAAACCAGTTGGTACCAAAAGATCTAATGACTTCCTCCCCCGGGAGGGATCTGGCAGGCCCACGTGCTGGGGATACTGACTCAGTCCTTGGGTGGGCAACCAGGTCCAACTCTGCGCAGGGTATGGGGAAACCCCCTATGATCCCTTCACCTTTACCAAGTTGCAATACCCCATCCCTATTTCAACCAAAGGTGTGGGCTCATAGGATAGATCAATTCTGAGAGCTTTGGAACATTCTATTGACTGGTACTATGAAGAGACAGGAAGAGACCGGTACTATAAAGAGATCATGTCTCCAACCTCAAACAATGAGAGACAAGATGAAGTCACCACACAATGCTCTCTCATGTTCTGACCATTGTTCTCTGGATTTGTGTGCAGTAAATTCCAATACCGAGCTAGAGTCAGACATGGAATGGGATAGTTCATCTGATACTGAGTTGGACAGTTTCAGCCCTGTCAGCCTCGCGAGAAGTAGACACGGCATGGACCAGTTGAAGGAGCTCCCAATAATCTCTGAGAACATTAAAGACCCTTTGGGCGTTCAAAGTTTACCACACCAGCGGGAAGAGCCTGGGAAAAATGATAATACCCAAGGAGCTGCAGACTACACCATAGCGGATTCTGAGCCAGTGAAATCCATAGCTGCAGCATGGGAGGGGGAGCTGTGGAGTGTGGCAAGCTCGCCTTTGACCCTCCATTATGGGCCTTCTGGAATACAGAACTGTATGGCCCCAGATATTGATGTTGGCAAGATGGATTCCGATGGAGTGGGGGGTCAACACACAAGTAAGAACATGGGCAGCACATTGTATTTTTCTAAATATCTGAACAAGCTCACTGCTGCATATTGAGAACTGAAGAATGCCCTTAGGATCTCTTTAGCTAGAAGTGAGAGAGATGCAGGGAGATTAGATTTTTGCCTGGAGGCGATTAGCATGCTGAGTAACCACATGTCATACATGCACACCAGGGTAAACTCCCCGGGGGTAACTTGTGGTGACTGAGCTGATCATACACACAGTTATCAAAGGTCTGTGATGCAAGGAAGGAAAACCGTCAGAACTACAACAGCTGTCATTGATTAATTCAGTCACCAAAGGAAGTACTGAGGAGAGCACAGTCACAGCCACAGCCACAGAACAAAGTGATGCATTGAGATGCAGAAGCACCCATACGTAAACAACAAATGTGGGGGAGGTGGGTCGGTCTCATACCTGACAGCGGCCATTCCCAGTGCAGATGGTAAGAAGGAAAGCAAGGTGCCAAGTAACCAAGCAACAGATAAATTGGGAAATGGGCCCCCCGAGGGGCTATACGATCCTGAAGAATACAGACTGATAAATATTCCTATGCCAAGGGTGAAAGACCCTAGATCTTGTGCAGAAGGCCTGAAACTCTGGCACTGGCTAGTTAAGATGGGCATGAGATTGTTAAATGGCAGGATAGGTGGTGATATCCCAGGTCAAGTGACCTTTAGAAGTACTAGAGGATACTCAATAATTGATTACTTTATGGTAACAACAAATCTGTGGAACCAGATAGTGGATTTTAGCAACAACATGCCCTCTTCAGTGATCACTACGGCCTGGCTTTGGTGATCCAGGTACATGTAACAGCACCTTGCAGAAACAGAATTAACCACCTAGAAGGGCTGACCTGCAGGGGCATTGCTACCAAACGCCTGAGATGGGAGCTGGCAGACAAACCCTGGGTAGGGGATCAAATCCTGAAACTAAACACTCAAAAATTCATGTTGTTATTAAACGAGCTGGCAAAGTCAGAGTCAATCATATCGAATTATGAGGACATGTGATCGAGGGTTTTTTCCTACTAAAAAGAGCATTGGGTCGGAAGAAAGGAGCCCCGCAAGGCTGGTTTGTTGAGCAGTGCAGGTCAGCAAGAAGGGTACTCTTTTCATTACTAAAGGATAAAATCTCATACGATGATGTTACTAACTCTGATGAACTGAGCTGATGTTGTGATTATGTAGCTGTGTAAAATTGTATACTCTGCAAATGCTTTTTGTTAAGTATGAAAAGACAACTCTGTTCTCGTCTAGAACACTCACATATTGGCTAAAATTGCTAGCTCTAAATTGAAGTTTTGTATCCTGAAAAAGCTCCTTGAGAAGAATGAAAAGATGGCTTTGTTTGGTTTTGGAACATTTATAAATTGCTTAAAAATTGCAAGTTTTTAAAAGCAAAAACGATATATATTTTAAGATTTTTCAATCAAGTATGGAATAATCATGTTCTTTTTTTGTGTATATACTGTTCAAAAAATTGTTTATAATTTGATATATTTTAAGTACTTTACTTACAGCTTATGAATTATGCAAATGTTATGCAATGTGATTGATTTAAAGTATTTTTGATATATTTGTAAAGGTTTTGTAAACCAAAAAGAAAATGGAGGAGTGAAATCATACGGGAAAGATCTTCCTATAAGCCGTAGAAAAACGGAAATTACTGAGGCGCCCAGCTTGAAATAAACCCCTGTATATTGGGCACAAGTATCAGGCTTAGAAACTATGATCAGTGGCTGAGTTGCATATTTCTTAAATCTCGATAACCACACCGCTAGGAACGTAGGAGTCTACGAAGAGATGGGCAATTGGGAGACTCATGCCCCCCGGGGCAAAGAACAGCAAGCACAGATCAACAACAAAGTGAAATTTGCTTATCCAGATGGAATAAAGGCTATTAAAAATGTCGAATAGGAATAGAGCACCAGGTTCCGATGGAATTATGGTAGATTAGTACCAACATTTTATCGAGATTTGGGGACCCACCCTAGCAGGATTGTTCAATGGGATAACGGTGACATGCACTGTCCCGGAAGAAAGGATGAAGGCAATTATCGTCCCTTTATTTAAAAAAGGGTGGAAAGAGTTCCCACAATCGTATCACCCTATTTCACTCCTTAATTCAAGTTGTAACATTTTTGGGAGATGTCTTTTGAAGACAATAGAGGATTGGGTATCAGCAAATTCAATATTATCCCCAATACAACTTGGATTTCGTCCTTTACTTGGTGCTATTGACCAATGCCTAAATATCTACCTGATTATTGCACACTCATTGTATATAAAGAAAGAGCCAGTGTACCTTGCATTCATGGACCTCAGTACTGCTTTTGATAAGGTCAAAAGAACGAAGCTATGGTAGGTGCTGAGGTCCTACGATCTCCCAGTGGGGGTCCTGAATCCCATCATTTCCCTACACGAGAACAGTGTGCCATGTGTAAGTTCACGGACAGAGGGTCAGTGCACGCCATGGTGTCCCATCCAGGCTGGAGTCAGGCAAGGGTGCGTACTTGCCCCAATCTTATTCTCCCTGTACATTAATAAGCACCATAATGTCCTAGTAGATTGTCACACAGACGTCCCAAAAATAGGGGGATGCCATTGCCAGTCCTAGTCTATGCGGACAATTCCGTGCTAATAGCTCGGACTCCAAGAGCGTTGCAATGTCTGATTAACAGCTATGTAGCCTTTATTGGAGAATTAGATTTGCAGGTAAATAGTACTTAATCTGCAGTAATGTACTGCAGCTCATTTAGTAAGCAGGGGAAGTGTAGGACAATGTGGTGTGGGAGGAATCTAATTCCCCGGGTCACCTCATTCGACTACTAGAGTCCGTTTCTCAGAGGCTTTTTCCCCTGATGCCCACTTTAAAAAATAACTGTGCAGTATGAGGCAGTCAGTAGGGGACATTTTCAGGTTCACGTGGCAACACAGACAGCAGCCGTTGAAGATAATTAAATCGATCTATATGGCTAGGACCAGAAGAATAGTAAAATATGGTGATTTGGGTCTACGGGAACCAGAAAGGAATTCAATGTGAAGAAAATGCATTTCTGAAAAAGTTGCTGGCCCTAGCAATGAAGTCCACAATGAAATGGGGCTGATCTATATTGCGGATGTAGTGGTAAAATAACCTATTTTACTGTGGCTCAGGGTCTGGGCAAATCCCAAAGCTTCCCTGCCCCAGCATCTTATAAGAAACATCTCCAAGCTTAATGGGGCGAATCAAATTAATTGGCTCTGTTATATAAAACAAACATTTCAAAACTTAAATTTGGAGGGGCTCTTTGATATGCCAAGCTTATTGACTAGGTCAGGGAGTCGCGAAATGTGAAAGAGAGTGTCATCCTGGAACTATGGCAAAAGAGAAATTTTAGCGATGGCAAAACCTTCAAACAGACGTTTTATGCTATTATCAACACATAGAATAAAAGATTATTTGGATTGGTCCCACAAAAAATCACAAAGAAGCCACATCCTAGGGCCTGTTTTAACTGTCTACCACTGGGTGAAATAATACCAAAGAGAATGGGACTGAATATTCATGCTGTTTGCCCTGTCTGTGGAGTAGGTTTGGAGGATTTGGCACACTTCCTGTTTTTCTGCCCCAAATATGGCGAGCTTAGAAAGTGGTTGATGGTTCCAGTTTTTAAAGGGAAAGGTTTTACCCAGCATGGCCCTGCGCTCCTATTCTTGTTGAAAGCAGAAGCCCCTTTGACAGTTTGGGCGCTGTCGATCTATGTAAGTAGGGCTTTGAAAATGCATCAGAAGTTTATATAGGACAAAGAGGTCTTTTTATTGCCAAACTAAAGTACATCCGCCCTCGAAGTAGGTGGGCAGAGTTAGGGTGCTTCTATGTTACTGTTCACCGAGAAGGGGGTGGCTGAATGTTAACTTCCATTTTAAATTCTAATCGTCCATGTAAGGATTTTATATGACTGTTTTATATCTGTGTTTTGTACTTTTATGGATTTTGGAATCCAAATAAAGTTGTATTACTACTACTGAAATAAGTAACAAGTCCAGTGTGCATTATGTACTTTAGAGACTCAAGCATACAACCCTTTTATCAAAGACATATTTTTCAAATATAAAGAAGGTGTGTTTGCTGCATGAGGAGGTATTTGAGTGGGATAAGCAGGAAGGTGTGCTTTAAGGGTGGCGGGAGTGAGCCTGCATGAGAGAACAGGTGGGGTGGCAGCCTACTGAGAAATCTCATAGATCCACCTATAGACTTTCTTGTGTTCCTAGGATGTTCTTTGATTCTATGCAAAGCAGCATTGAATCCTCATTCATGCTATTTATTCCCCTACCCATTGTCCTAACGGCATCACAAAAGAGTACAAGAGGAGTTTAACAGACTTTACATCTTGGAAGGATAACCTTATTGCCTTTTTAAACAAAGATTCTAAACAAAAGCAAATAATGTGACAAACCTTCTATTGGAAATACTGTATATGGTTAATCTAGGTTTTGATCATGTGCTTTGATCAGTAACACAGGTACACCACTTTTTAACACATCTTTCTGAATCCCCTGGTTGGCCCAGCTTATCAGGAGAACTGAACTAGTCTCCTGTATTTGTTCGAAATTCTCCCTCCTGACCAGAGAAGCTAAGTGTAAAGATCCTTCCATGTGGCTCATTTCTCCGCTGCGCTTTGCTGCCCTACCTCCTTCCGTGACTTCAACTGACACCACTACAATCATACACTACACTGGGGGGTTCTTTAAACACAAACGTGTCAGTGCAGTGAACCACCTTATAATGAGTATGTAATAAAAGTTCACTGGAAAAAGACAAATTATTTTTCTGGCATTCTGACTAAACGCACTACTGAAGAGCGATTTGCTGATTTATTAATTATGTTATTCCATTATATACCTGGCTTAGTGCATGTTATATTAAATAAAAATCTCACAACTATGGCAATTTTCCACGATGGCGAGGCCATACTAGGTGGTAACCACTAACCCTACTTGACAGGCCTACCTAAATCAAGGGGCTTAAATATTGTTTAACCTATTGTCCACTCCAACGTGAATTATTGCCATTATCACCCAAAATAAAATCTGGTGTGTAATGGGCCTTTTTTTGGTAAAGGTAATGGTTCGCCATTATCACCCAAAATAAAATCTGGTGTGTAATGGGCCTTTTTTTGGTAAAGGTAATGGTAAAGGTAATGGTTTGCAGAGCAAGTGTGAGCAGTTTTTGTGACCAGAAAAGCAAAGCTACAATAAAGATGGCCGTCATGAGAATATGAAAGGGAGCTCGAAGGGTCCATTCAACCTTTCAATGGTTGTGGAGCAGAGAGTAGGATGGGGAGCCAGAGGAGACAACAGGAGGTAATTACGTTTTTGAGGAAAAAGGTTGGTGGAGATGTTTTGGCATGAATGCCAACATTATCCATTTCATTCGGGAGACACTAGTCCAATCCTGGCTTTAACTTTGCATTCTGGGACTTGTATTCCTGGGTTTATAATGGGGGAACTCCAGGACTAAAAATCCCAGAACGCAAAGTTAAAACCAGCACGAGAGACTACCGTCTCCTGAATGGAATGGATAATGGCGGCATGTATGGACTTGTGTGAGGGCAAACGAGGGATGGGGTGTGTAGCACAGAGGGATACGCAGTGAGGTCCAGCGCAATGCGAGGCAATGGGGAAACGATGGCAGAAGCAGTAATTAAAGCCCACGTTTTCTAACAAGCTGATTGGTCTTTGCCGTTCTCACGTGTGCTTAATACAGATAAGAGCAGATGACTGTTAAATTGCTACATGCAATGCCAATCTTCGCCAGTTGAGAGATAAAAGAAAGACTTTTATTTAGGATGCAAGAAATGGGGTTCACTGCTCAACAAACAACCCAACAGAACTGACTGGTACATTTGTAGGTCTGGCCAGAGAAAGTTTGCACTCTGCCAAACTATTGCAGGTACAAGGATCTCCAGGGGCCACCCTTTGTCTTGTTTTGGTTGTTATACCCTCCAGTGAAAGGGTAGGTGAGTTGATTCCCTCCATTGCTCACCTCCACATATGTTCTTTGTTGAAAGTTGTAGAGTTGTGGGCACCATTTCTTTCTTCTTTGATCATGTTCATCATAAATACTTTCACGTGTGGATTCTTGCATGACACTGTTCATGGATATAATTTAAGGTATTTTCAAGTACATAATTTCATCTACATTGATTGGTCCAGAATTTAGGAAGGGGGTCATTCCCATATGTGGCTGAGTGTAGATTGGCTGCTACTCATCTTTACATTGTAAGAGTATTCTGCAAGTTGGCATCTCCTTTCAAATGCTCTTTGTCTATCATCATGCTGGCAGCATTGTTCTTCTTTGGTATAGGAAAGAATTTGAGCTCCTTCCTCAACAGTTTGATTGCAGCAAGCGATACAACTTATCCAGTAAGTGCAATGCAGAGTACTGTTTATAAGAGAGTGGTATGTGCTTAGAGTCCTTCAGTGTTAGATGCTTTCTAAAGTTTTGTTCTTTTTATGTTGTTTACCTGCCGTGTTTACACAAGTAGAAGAACCTCTGTAAATAGCGAAATTCATGCGGTAAGGTGGAAGAAAAGAGATATGAAACCCAAGCATGTCTTTGTATAGTTTGATAGATTTAATTTTCAACATTTTTTTGTAGTAATTCATTTCATTTTTGCTATCTCTTGCAGCAGTTGTGAGATTTCAAGGTAATTCCTACATAGATCAAAGTGAGGGTGCGATATACAGAAACAATAAAAGTAACTTTTAGCATGAATAATACAAACTTTGATAAGAGCAAATCAAGGTCAGCAATAACACGTATTGGTTAGGATATGTGCACTACTCTGAAAGCATAAGAGAATGTGTAATCCTGGCGAAAGGTATTAATAATTAATTTATACATTTCAAAGGAATTTGACAAATATTGTAAATTAAGACAAGCCCTCGAACTACCAGAAGTGCTCTGGGGGAGCAGACCAGTTCCATCTTTTTAAGAGAAAGGCAAAACATTCCAGGGTTGATGCGAGGAATCCCAAATGTCTTACTCTGGTTCATGTATATGCATAAAGACACAGACATCCAGGTGGGTAGTTAACTGTTGCTGAGCTGAAGTCCCATGAGTCGGATTCTGTGACAAGACTTATTTGAACGCACACCCTCGGGGTAGATCATGACTTATATAGCCTTTACCAAGAATAACGATTTCACTGGAACCCACAACACCACAATAAATGTAGTCCAAGTTCCTGAGGCCAACAATTAGTTCAGATCACTCTTTCCATGTTTTGTTTTTTGCAGATTTACTTCACTGTGCAGTGCAGACGGATGGATGGGTGTTCTTTGTATCCAGTCACTTGAGCTTCTAGTTAGGTTTCCACAGGCTCTGATATCCAGGTCTATGAGTCCTTTGTCAGTACTTCTTGTGTTAGTTGAGCACCAACGTAGCCAGCAGACTGCCAAGTATGTTGAAGGTCCAGGGTTCTTTCTTTGTGACCCCTCTGCAGGGTTAGATCATGGCAGTTCCTGGGCCCAAACATTGTGATCTTGCAGGAGATGGAGGTGATGCAACCCTCCAGGTCCAGAATAAGTAAAGTGCCAGCAACAACTGGAATGTCACCAAAAGACTACCATTCGAGGTTCTGTTTCTGCCTGAGTACTTTTCAGGGTTTAGTAAGCTGCCTCATTTTGATGGTCTTAAGCACAGTGAAGTTGAAGTAGTTGTACCCATAGTTGTACATTGGGAGTTACCAGAGGCAAAAGCCCATAAGGCCCAGAATACTCTGAAAGCACAATGATGTGATTAATGTATTTGGATCAGAGGCAGATATTGGCTTCCTAAGGGGCTATCAACATCTATATCTAGCAGAGCCACAACGAAGGCAAACATTTTGAAAGATTAAAGAATATCGAGGCTTAATACCACATAATAGAAATACGCCGGTCACCAGGTCAAAGCATAATGTAAATTTATTAACAGACAGCTGTCTAGCTCTCAACACCCCTCAATGTGTGCAAGCAGATAACGTGAGATGAGAGAGTGCTGGACATTTCAAAAACACAAGTATTAATACAAGTTTTCCACAATCCCAAACACATCGTCCAGCCGCTCTTCGTGCAATACATTTACCTAGGGTTCATGGCCTATCCACATAACTAAGCATGCAGGGTTCCTTTTGTCAAAAGAATCCAAATATATTAATTTTTCAGAAGAGCGTACGCCTCTGTTTTACATCATGCCGAAAATACATAAAAATATTGAAAATCCTCCAGGCCGGCCCATAGTTTCTGGTTGTGGTTCTCTACTTGAACCAATATCCAAATACATCAATTTTTTCATAAAACCTTTGACTATGACCACCCCAACCTTTTTACTGGACTCACGAGACGTAATCAATCTTGTCGAATTAAGACCTTTCGATTCATCTACACAAATATTGGTCTCCCTAGATATTGAGGCACTATATACAAATATACCTCAAGACAGAGCAATTCTCAGTTTAAGAACAATCCTAGATAGGAGACCACCCCCCCACATTGTACCAACAGAATTTCTGTGTAAAGCAGCTCAATTGGTTTTGACCAATAGCTTCTTTAAATTTAAGGAAGAATTTTTTCTACAAAGAAAAGGCACAGCCATGGGGTGTACTTTTGCCCCAAAGTTGGCCATAATCTTCATGTCTCTACTTGAGGAAGAAAAAATCCTGCACATTTCCAACCCGTTTAGAGAAAAAAATCAAGATATATCGTCCATATATCGACGAAATATTCATGATCTGGGAGGGATCGATGGAATCTTTGCTGGCGTTTGTGGAATGGCTCAATAAAGTGGACATAGACATCCATTTCACTTTTGAGCACTCCACGTCGAGAATTGCATTCTTGGACTTATCTATTTTCACTGATGGAGGTGTTCTCCACACTGAATTTCACAGAAAAGCGACTGAACGAAATACAACACTAAAATATGAGAGTTAACACCTGGCAAGTCTCTTGCGCAATTTGCCTTATGGCATGTTTTTGCAACTATGTTGCAACTGTACAGATATCAACAATTTTACAAAACATGCCCTTGTTTTGGAACAAAGACTACTGGAACAGGGTTACCCTAAACGACTTATAAAACAATCCAGAAAGAAAGCCCGTTTTGCAAACAGAGAGGCCCTATTGTTACCCAAAGTTCAACTACAGAAAAAAGAAGAACTAGTATGCGTATCTACTTTTTGTCAACATAGTGAAGCCATAAAAGGCATTATATAAAAAAACTGGCGCATTTTAAATGCATCAGGAACCACGTTACCTAAACCTCTGTTTGAATTTAAAAAGAGTAAAAATCTAAAACAGAAGATCACACGTGCCAGCAGAAGCAATTTCAAACCTACTATGATACGGGATCTTAATCAAAATCCGGTCCTCGGGCACTATCCATGTACCACTTGTGTGGCTTGCAGATTTTCTAAAAAAACGACTTAGTTCTTCATGCAACAAAAAAATTGGGATCTCGCACCTTTACGACTTGCAAAAGTAAAAATGTAATTTACGCAATCCGATGCCCATGTCAAAAAATGTACATTGGAAAAACGACCCAGGAAGTGAGTACACGGATTAACGAGCAGCGCTCAAAAATAAAAACTCGTAATCTTAATGCCCCAATGGTGATTCATTATGTTGAGATGGGTCACAAAGTAGATCAAATGCAATGGTTTTGTGTGGAAAAGGTTTTTGGTAATAATTCCACTCAAATCCTAAAAAACCTAGCCTACAAAGAAGAATTATGGATTTTCAATCTAAAAACATTGACCCAGGGGTTAAATACTTTGGAACCCTGGCATGTAGGCACATAGTATTCCTTTTTGATCCATTCTTTTGTAATTATATATACAAAAGCTGATCAGTTTTTAAAATCAATTTTTCCATTCACGCGGTTCAATGTGAATATGTTATTCAGTATCCACGATTGACGGACGCTCACGCTACGTGGACCAACAATCACGTGTCTCTTTAGGTCGTGTATTATCCTATCAACGCGGCACAGTGTAATCACGTGATAGGTAGCTAGGTGCTCTTAACGCGTAGGTAAGAAGACGTAGTTTAGATGCGCATCTCCCACACGCTTGAATGAGTCGTAGATGACCGGAGCAAGTAGTTGATCCCGGGGACTTTTAGTTCCCGTTCTAGCAGCGGCTACGATTTTCGTGGGACGCTACCCGCAGGTAAGTAGCTCTTTGGAGCCAGCCACAGACCGTCTTAGACCTTCTCTGTAAAATACATCTAGGTACCAATAAGGTCCAGGTCACTTTGACGTATTTCTGGCTAGGGTTTCTGATATAATTTCTTTTAAAACCCTCACAGAATGGAGCTTAAAATTCAACCATCTGCGATGCAGGATTGTTAACCAGAACATTGCCAATTCGCATGCCAGTGTTTTCTGTTTCATACAAAATTTATACAACGGATTGATTCCCGTGACAGTTGCCAAGGTTTGTTTGCAAGTTTTCCCTTCAATAGTTTTTTCCAAATAATTGCATGTGGGCTCTGACTTCTTTCCACTTGGTGTGTATCAAATTTTCCATCTTTCTTTGCCACATTGATGATCTGCACCAGCCTGGTCTAGGGACACTGATTCCTTATGGTAGCACTCAATGCATGACGCCCTAAGTTTAACCCCAATATATGTAGATATTGGTGGATTTTCAGCAGGACAATAGCAGAACATTTTAGGTCTGCAATTTAGTTTTGTGAAGTCATGCATCTGCATTTTCTTTTCTGCCTCCTTTCACTTGGCCTCCCTTTTTCACTTGATCTTAATTTTGGATAGGGAACTGATGGGCCCATATATTTGTTTTGTTTGTAGACAACTACCCTTTATCTCCTGATGAAGACGTACCAAACCATTGTTTACACGTCGAAACCGGTTGAGAGAAATCTAGGATAAGGCCACTTGCGAACTCTCTTTTTGGCCTACCCCGACTGCTGACCACCTCTTTTAAAAATCTACTGTGGCCATGCATTGTGTGTTGTTGTTGCTGACCACTTAAAAAAACTATTGTGGCCCTGCACTATGTGTTACTTTTCACAAAAAACTTTTTGGATAATTATGAAATTGTGGATGAATTGCTATATTTGTTATATGTTTTTATCTTGTACTTATTGATGAGCTGTATGAGTATGGATGTTGTATGGATGTGGATAAATGTATGAATGATTTAATAGGATGATTTTTATCAAATTTTGATGTTTTTATAATATTCCTGCTATGTAAAATACAAAATCGTTAGAGTGCTGATTAATTCGTGATTAAATTCACAGAAAAATGTATTAGGTACAATCAAATCCTTAATATGCTTTTTTGCAAATCGTTTCCTCTGGATTTTCTTTCTGAGATGTACTATCCACATAACTAAGTCATGCTTAAACATCTTTGAATAGTTTGTTGTTTTCATTCAAACATTTCACATGTTTTCCAAACATAAGACACAAAGGTAACATTCCTTATTTTGCTCGCTTATATTTGTCTATCATTTGTTCTTGAGTTTAAATTCAGCTTAGTTTCAAGGAGCGAAAACAAAGATTTCTGCAAAAAGAGCACGTTCAACTATTCATCATTCTACTTTGCTGTTTGAACGGGGAAAGCACTATTGGAACAGATGGTATCTAAATTACTGATTTGTACGGCTTTTGTTTAACTCCAAGTTTTCTCAGTGTAGGACAAAAAATCCACTTTAGCAGCTTCAACATTCTTATCTACGTTGACATCATGGAAACAGTACAAAGTTCATTTTTCTCTGCTGGAGCCAAAAACACAATTCTAAACATGGGACAGAAAGCAAGAGGCGATCAAAATGGCGGAAAACTGAAAATGGCGGCATAATCAGCCTGTTTCAGGTTCTTTCAATGCAATTTATAGTGTGATGTGAATGTGCTTAGGCCAATCGTTTACTATCAAGCGGTATTCATGCAAAATATACTTTTACAAATGGGGCCAGAATCATTGATAGCATCAATTTGTTGACTGCAAGGAACAAGTTGTAATGCATGGATGCCACTTGGAGCATATAATTCAATGTGACCTACAGCCAGCCAGTCGGGCCACCTGTCATCCAAATAATGCAGATGTGTAGTCCTAAAAACTTGGGAGAAGCTAGCACATCTGCATAATGTCGCTAAAGACTTTCTGGGTCCATCTCAGGCCAAGTGCATTCTATTGATAAAACATTCCATAGATGACAAACCTTAGAAACATGTGAAATTGACAGTTGGGAATACAAGGCTGGCATTCTTCAGTTTCAAGCTGCGAAGACAATCATGCAGAACCAAAAGTGTTTTAGCGAAAGTCCCCCTCTTGTAGAGCACTCTAGTAAGTAACAGTTTGGACAGTCAGTTCCAGATGTATAAAGATGACTGTCCTCTTGCTCCCCCTCAATATAATAGACGTTCTTATTCATCTGTTCTAAGAGCAGCTAGTTTTGTAAATTTACGACCTTTTGAAAGAGCTTAAGCTTTGCTAGTTTAAGCTAGGGAAGAGAAGGAGGGGGCAAAGTTAGTGTCAACTGAAGAGACAAAGAGATCTTATGTGATGTTTCTCACGGAGCAGGGCAACCCTCTCTTCTATCCCCAAGAGGGTAGAGTCAATTTTGTTTAGACAAATAATACTGAAGTGGATACAAAAACCCTTGCAGCTCACAATTCCTCATTTGACAGCAAGGAGAACTGTTATTTTGGGCCACTGAAGCCCATAAGAAGCTCTGTCCCATTTAGCAGGAGGATGAGACTTCTCATGCTTCGACAAAGCTCAAGGAAAGTCTTGGTGAATATTACCCACAATAATCTGCACTACCTACTCTCCCTATCTTGCAGTGTTTGACCCATATATACATGGATACAACAAATAACACGTTTTCCATAAAAATGGTAAATTGTAAATGAAAAAAGACAGATCTGCATAGTCATAGAAAATGTAACACTGATGGCGAAGCTCCTCAGTACAGTGTCAAGGAACTTATCATGAACTGGGCTCTCATCCCATAAAGTTCCTTTATGAATGGGCTCAGAGTTTCTATTTCATTTTTTCAAACTGGGCCAGATAATTGATGCCAATTGAAGAACTTCTTCCTGGATAGTAAATGAAGACTTAACTCTTTCAAAGAAGGACAAAGGCAAACTCCCTCTTTTTTCCAAACAGGCCTCACCACACTTGATCCCTAAACCACTGCATTCTCCCATGGACATGGAAGATCCTTTCCTGGCTGAGATAATCGTTCTCCGAAGCCCCTTCTAATTTATCATCGCTCTTCGACATGGAACAGGAAATAAATGACATGTGTACACCTGGTGTCACACCGCTGTGGCCATGGAAGCTATGGGCAAGATGGAGGCGCTATTAGGTCTCTATGGCTTGTCTGCTAGCGGTCTAGCCTTTGTTTTGCTGCAGGCATATATGGAAGCCACGCCCCCTGCGAGTCGCGTTGCAACTCGCTTTCGCTGACTTTCGTTTTGTTCCTCTCCAGTGCCTACCTAGTTTTTCCCCTTTCTCTGCAATTCCCCTTTGCTACCCTGTTTTTTCCCTGCTGCCCTAGCCTTCTCGCCGGTTATCGGTTCTCCTCCCTTGTCTTTCTTGCTGTTCTGTTCGGTCTACTTTTCCCGACTTTGGTTAGCTCTGTTTCTGTGGTCAGCCTCGCGCTGCCGCAGATCTGTCTCCCCCGGCGGCTGGGTTCCGACTTGTCGGCTCCCACCCGCTCGGGGTTACTTTCATTTCGTCTCCGTTCTCGCGCTCTCTCTCACTCTCTCTCACTCATACTCACTCGCTCTCTCTCACTCTCTCTCGCTCATACTCACTCGTTCTCGTTTACTCTGGCTCATCATCTCTCGCTCTCTCTCTCGTTCTGACTTCTCGCTCTCCTTGATCTTACCTGTCCTCCGGTAGAGCTTTTCCATTGCTTACCCTGTTTGTTCTTGTGTGATCTTTCCTTCGTCCTTCCTTGGACGCTTCTGTTGTATCGCGGAAGTCCTCTTCAGCGGCTTCACCCTCTGCCTCTCCTTCCCGGGCTCTTTCATTCCTCCCAAGGAAAGCCCAGTAACTGTGCCGCTATCCATTGGAGTTACTATCAAGATCGTTGTTGCAAGGCCATACCAGCCTCTGGACCTTCAAATCCACCCGGCCATCATCATCTGCAGCTACACAGGGTTTTTTCTGCCATCCAGGCTTTTTCCCTGTTTGAAGGAGCGGGCTCCCCAGGGTTCACTTGATTGTTTGTTTCATCAACGGTCAAGGTGGCCTCGGGAGGAGACCGCCCCTATCTCTTTGAACGTAAGAAGGGGAGAGGATCTCTAAAGAAGGAAGGCGAAGAAGAGAAACCCCCGAAGGACCGGAGAAGGAGACAGAGGGTACCCAGCCACAGTGAAGATCCAGCTGAGGTGATCCCAGGGAAAGGAACTGTGGGCCTTGACAGTTTGCAACGCCACCCAACTACTATGGCCTCCTTGGAGCAATACCAGGAGATGGTGACAGCGATTCAAGGCCTCCAGGCAAAGGTTCGGAGCCTCAGAACAGAGATCATCAACTTACGCCAACAGGTAGCGGCTCGAGAGGATTTTCGAGGCGACTTACCTCCCCTGACTTTCTCCTTTGGGAAATATGATGGCAGTCCTCAACTCTTGAAAGAATTTTTGGATGCCTGTATGATATACTTTACGTTTCGACCTAAGGCTTATGAACTCGACAGAGCCAAGGTAGGCTTTCTGGTCTCCAACCTTGTGGGCAATGCCTTGGCCTGGGCTACTCCACTGATAGCTCAGGCAAACCCTGCTGTAAATGACTACACTCAGTTCACTCAATTGATGCGTGTCAGATGTGAAAGACCAGAGGTTCAATATTCTTCCTATGAAGCCCTTCTAGACCTCCGTCAAGGAAACCAAGATGTCCAGACTTATGCTTCCACATTTATGAAATTGGCTATGGAGGCGGGGTGGCCGGATTCTGTACAGCAGACCCTCTTCCGACGAGGCTTACATGATGAACTCAAGGACGAGCTTGCTCGGATGGCACGTCCTGCTTCCTTCCAAGATTTGGTCACAATGTCTCTGCAGTTGGAATACAGATTGCAGGAGTGAAGGTTAGAAAAAAGGAGGTTTAGACTTCATCAGTCTGCAGGAACCCCCACGGCAAACTCCCCTACCAGACCACAGACAGAAGAGCCTATGCAAATAAGAACAACTAGAGGTCCGTTGACTCCCGAGGAACGGAAGAGACGCAGAGACCAAGGTCTGTGCATGTATTGCGGATCCTCGAAGCATCTGCTTCGGAGTTGCCCCGAGGTACCCCCGAGACGCTCGGGAAACGCATCTCCCCGGTCTTGAGCAGGGAAAGGAACCGGGCGGGGCTGAAGAATCCGTGCAATTCTAGGCAACAGGACGTGTCGGGAGAGGACCATAGACTTATGGAATTTACGGCTCATCTTACTTTTGAATCTCTCGCTTCACTAGAAACCTTGGCTATGTTGGACTGTGGTGCTGCAGGAAACTTTATTGATATTCAGTGGGCGCAAGAACAAGCTATACCCCTACATCAAAAGGACTGTCCTTTGCCAGTAGAGGGTGTAGACGGAGCCCCTCTCTCATCCGGACCCATCATCAAGGAGACCGGTCCAGCCACCAATTCTTTGTTTCAGCACCAAGAACAGATTACCTTTGATGTAATTAGAGCTGCCCACTTCCCTGTCATCCTGGGCATACCTTGGCTACGCAAACATAATCCTAGGATTGACTGGTCTGCCAACACCGTCTGTTTTCTGTCGCCGTATTGCTCGGCTTCGTGTCTACCCCAGGCATCTCCTTTTGAGGGGAAGGGAGTCGCAATTCCAATCTCCTCGGCTGTGGTTCAGACGATTCCTCCGTATTACCAGCAGTACGCCGAGATCTTTGAAGATAAACTACCCCATACTCTACCCCCACATCGAGCAGAGGACTGTGCCATCAATCTGAAGCCTGAAGCATCGGTTCCTTTTGGGCGCATGTATCCTATGTCCCTACCAGAAAGAAGGGCACTGAAGGAATTTCTAGATGCTAATCTACAAAATGGCTTGATCGAAGAATCTCATTCTCCAGCAGGGGCCTCAATGTTCTTCATTCCCAAGAAGGGTACCGCAGAACTCAGGCCGTGTATAGATTACCGGGGATTGAACAGCTTGACTATTCGAGATAGATACCCTATGCCCCTTATAAAGGAGGTACTTGAAGCTGTTGAAGGAGCTTCTATCTTCACCAAGCTAGATCTTCGGGGAGCCTACCACTTGCTGAGAATAAGGAAGGGGGATGAGTGGATGACCGCCTTTCGGATTCCTCTGGGGCATTTTGAATATAGAGTCATGCCCTTTGGTCTGGTGAACGCCCCCGCCGTATTCCAGCATTTC